>NC_143489.1:6048867-6362086 GCF_027475165.1 Benincasa hispida | reverse complement strand
TGACCCGACCCGGCAGCTGGAACGAGCCCATGATTGTCTGATGAAGATGCGATTCTGTGCGACGCCGAGATACCTACCGGCTGTAGACCGATCGCGTGCGCGGGCTGGAGAACGTGAGGCGGAGGCGGTTGTGTGCGAAGCTGAGGGTCCGATTGGTTGTGACCCGATCGCGTGCGTCGGCTGGAAGGCGTGACCTTCCACCACCACCTGCTGTTCGGCTGGAAGAATCCGATCAATGGTGTTCAGTTGGGACGCTGGAGCTATTCCACCACCTGGGATGATGGTTCGGAGATAGCGGTCAACCGCTGCTTGAATCACAGCCTCATTATTCAGCGTACCTTCACCTATCAAGTTTGATGACTGAGTTTCTTCTACCGAGGCTAGGGTTTCATCACCTTGCTCTGATACCATATTGAAATATGGAAAGAAGACAACACAAGGAGTTTACGTGGAAAACCCTAATTTAGGGAAGAAAAACCACGGTAGAAAAGAACTTATTATTGTTATATCTAGTTTACAATAGACCCAACCCTAGATATAAATAGAATAATGTGAAACCCTAATTTAGCAAATATAGTAAAAAGACAAAAATGTCCTTAGGGCTAATTTAACATATTTCAACACATAGCACCATTACTCTACTCAGAGTAGTGGTTGTCTCTCCTAAGTGTGCATTCTATGTTAATCAACGGCCTCAAGAAGTAAGCAAAACAAGAAATCAACTTGACATTTATGATTATCAATGCGGGGGAGCGGAAAAAAGGAAGCACCTGAAAACGCTCAATAATGCCTCCAACAAAAAATAAACAAATAAAGGAAATTGCGACTATCGACTTTACCTCAAGGAAGTTTGCACGTTCCATCCTCCCATCATCAGTGAAGAAAACGTGCATTGGGATTTTATCATTGAAGTACCACACTGGTTGTTGATTGTTCTTCACGGCTACCTGCAAAAGTGAACTTGGGGGACCTTGAGACATATTTTGGAACACCACCATAGGCAGCAGAGTATTTACAACTGCTCCAGGTTGCAACGGTTGAACCTATAGATAGTAAGACAAGAAGTTAATTTCATCCATGGACCAATCAACTCCACACAGAAGATGCAAATGTACCTGTAAGGGTCCTGCAGCTGCGAGGCCAAAGGTATTCTTGTTAAACTGGATCATGAACCCATCCAATGTAATCTGCGTATTGTTTTCGAACAATAAACTGTAAAATACTTGACCATCCAGTCGTGTGAGCTGTGCACTAATTTGTAAGCCTTGACCAGCTGATGCTGGTAGCAGGATAGGCAAGGGAGGGCTGCAGGCCAGAATACACATTTAAGTTCCAGTTACAAAAGTCACTCATAAATACTTCTTTACATTTGTCATACATACTATACACTTCTTTTATTTCTTTCATTCTTTTTTTTTAAAAATAAAAAATAAAAAGGATAATAATAATTTAAAGACACTTATACTCATACACTTATCCCCATGAAAATGTTCATCGCGGTCATTGCCCTGTCTTCAGAAACCTTACTTTACCATCTACCAATACTTATTCACTTGCAGTATTTCAAGCACTACTTAAGAGTCCTAGAAGAAGTTAATGCAAACTACCCTCAATTTGATCGCATACCCAGCAGAAAAGAAAGTATCAGTACAGACTTACCCGGCAGGCTGATCAACAGGGCCAGTAGCACTATTATCCAATCCAATCAGATCACCAAGTAAATCCGGAACTGATGCTGGAGGTGGAGGGGAAGCTGAGCCAGGGGCTGGTTTCTTTTGTACTGAATAAGGTGCATCTGAAGTAGTTGGAGGAGATGCACCACCAACCTGGGAAGGAGATTCTGAATACCCTGCATCACTTCCTTCAGGATAATCTTCTTCGTCTGTTCTCTGAGCAGTCTTCACACGGGTCACAAATGCTTCAGGGGGCTTGTGATATACGGAGGATAATGTGGCAATATTGGCAAGGAGCTCATCTAGGAGCGACGAATCAAGCAGATTTGAATCATCACCAATTACAGGCTTCTCGGCAAGAACCACATCCTTAGCTGCCTGCAAAATAGAAAATACTGGAAAACTGAGATTCATGTACCCAGCTATTAAGTATCAAAGAGTGAGATAGGGTTGGCAGTATTGATTCTACTAAGTTCTTTTTTTAAAATGAACAACAATACTATTATTATTAAAAATAATCATGACATATACTTGGTTTCTTCCCTGTCACATATGCTTGCGGATGGATCTTTAAAATTAAACCCATGGTTCTACCCCAAAAGCCTATGGTTTATTATCAAATAAATGGTCATACTTTGGATGTTATAATGACAGTGAAGCTGAAAAGAAATGATGGGTATAATGCATACCTCTGGATCAGTTGATAGGAGTCGCCAATAGATATAAGCACGGTCCCGCAAATCAGGATTGTCCGTCTCCACAGTAGCATTGTTCAGAACAGCCTGTAAATAGACAGGAAGCAAATATTTATTGGGTTGATATCTAGAGGCCATAAATACAGTGCAGCAGACAATTCAAAGTTTTACCATACTATCATTTTATTAGAGAAAATTGACCATGGAAATCGTGCTCAGAATGACAATGAAGTAATATGCAATGCAAGGATATCAAATAGCTATCAGATACTGAAATTCCTATGAAGCAAAACAATTGATCACAAACAGATTCTTCCATGTCATTGCAAAAACACATGCAGATAATTGCTGGAGGCAACAACTCCTAGACACATGGAAACTAAACTCATTTGGGATTGTAACAAAATGGCATAACCTGTACTTCACCAATGCATTTGGAAATTGAAAACTACGCTGGTAAAGAAATGACCTGAATCATCTGCTGCGGTCCCTCAGTTGGCTTCTTAAGAAAAAGTTTGACAGTTGCAGTCAGCAATTGAAGCTGGACTTGTGCAGGTTCCTCAGGGAAATTTTCCAAGAAGCTTTCAAGAAGTTCATCTGCATTGTCAATTCTCTCTGCGTATTCTCCAATAATCCAGATCATTGATGCCTTGAGGCAGAGAGGCAAACATAAGATAAAAGTATGACTTCAAGAGATTGAACCACCTGCTTTATTGAAGTATAATTGCACCACTATTACCTTGGCTTCTGGCTCATCCAACGTGTCTAAGCTTTCGCAGAGTGTTGCAATGATGGACTCGTAACTGTAAACAGAATAGACTCACATACAGTCAGAATGATGAAATGATCATTCGATCAGCAAATGTCAAAGTTGAAGGAACAAAAAAAATTCTTACGTGTTAGGATATCTTCTAAAAATATCCTTGATGACTATAATAGCCTCTTGAACCACATAGTTCACTTTAATTTTGATCAGCTCAAGCAACACACTTATGCATCGTTCAGCAGCTCTCTCTAGCTTGATTGCACACCTACCAATTGCACGGACAGCTTTTCGTACAAAATCTACATCTACTTCGGTGGCATACTCCTTGAACTCCAGCAGAACCTGAAAATATTATAATCAAAAGCATGTCAATTCATAGAATTTTCTATAAATGTTAATAGACACATTGAGGAATAGATAATGCTAATGAAGAATGTGTACCTGGTCTATGTTCCGGTCCGATGCAAGCTTAATCATGATCTCTAATTTCTCCATCTTTACATAGATTGGATCATTGTACTTACAGAAGAAAACCTATACAATGGAGAGAAAGCAAAAAAGATAAAAGGGGAAGTAGTGGTAAGCTTCTTGAAAACAGGCAGTACTAATCTTCCTGTTAATTTTACATTCAAGATTCATCTTTGTTTATTAAAAATTACAAGCTAGCATCATGGTGGCAAAATTATCACCGACCTTAATTTCATGTGCAAGAATAGTAGGGCGTTTTTGTACTATAAGGTTAATATTTCGCAATGCAACATATTGTATCTCGGGTTCTGCCGAAAGCAAAGTAACAAGAGGAGGAGCCATCTTTTTGCAAAGATTTCGAACTACATCGGTGCTAGTGATCAGTTCCATTTGTTGAAGAATCATCTATCAATAAGCAGAAAATAGAAAGAGAGAAAAAAATATGAGTTAGGTGAAATAACTTGAAACTTTCTCAAACCACCAGCATATATATGGTGGAGAAAATCAATCACTTAACATATTGACCTTCACAGCTGACAGAACAACAGCACAATTAGCATGTTGTAGCCGTGGAGTAACTCTCTCCATTATATTCTCTGCTTCACGAGCATCCTCTGCTTTGTATCTAGAAAGTGCGTCCAGTATAAAAACTTGACCCCACCTGAAGAGAAAATCAGGGTACGGTAATTATTTTCAGGAAAAATAAAAGATAATAACTGAAGTAAATAATAAAAGAACTAGCAAAGGATGTCTTCCCCACAAAAATGAAGAAGCCACCATCATTCTAGCTCCATGATAATAACATTAAGAACTGTCATTTGGTTCGATTGTGTAATTTAGTGAATTTTTTAATCTAGCATGTGGGCACCAAGATTAAGTTCAATTGTGTAATTTAGTGAATTTTTTTAAAAGAGAACAATTTTCTTATATCCTATCAGGGCAGAAACTTCTGTAATAAAGAGATGGTAAATGAAAATTAACCACAAACAATTATCTTCTTATTTAACGTCCTTCACACTTTGAACAAAGCAAAGCAGCACTTACTCAGTGCACTCATTCAAAGCTGTGAGAAGTTTTGACAGTGTGTGACTCGTGATTTCAAAGATGGGTCTGCTACTATTCTCCTGTATCTCAGCAAGAGCAGCCACAGCATTTGCAACAACCATTGGATTATTGTCTGATATTAAGTCTTTGAGAGATTCCAAAAAACCTCTGTCCTCGACTAACTCGGCATTTATATCAAAAAGTTTGGCAACACAGATGGCAGCTGTCTTGCGGACATAAGGGTCATCATCCTGTCAAAACATTAAAAAAACCAAAAGATTAGATACTTGAATCAAAATTCAGAAACCTAAAAAAAATAAAAACAAAAGAAATCAAGCAAACCCAATGCATTAAGAATCAGAAACAAATACTGAATTTAAAATAGCCAAAAATATGAAAATGAGCCAAAAATAAACAACCTTAAGACATCTCTGAAGAGGATCACACAAGTATTCTGTAATTTTATCCACGCGAATGCATCCCATTGTTCTTACGGCCAACGCACGTATTAAAGGATTTGGATCTTGTGAATCCTGCACAAATATGAATTAGAAAAATTACTCCTAAAATTTCCTAACGATGCAGGAAGTCAGATGCATGATGCATTACATTACCTATTCGATCTCATAGTTTGAAAAATAAAATACAGTTAAATACAGATCAAGCAGATTAACTGTGAAATTCATGTGTCTGTGCAGACTGGGGTCAATTGATATGGAACTTTCTGTATGCCAGGTCCCTATATTCTAAAGCTTCTACAGCCCACAATTAAAAGCTATAACGAAATTTAACTTCTGTGAGAGAGCAGGAGTTCTTCTAAGTTAGGTTAGTTTTCTCAAAAAATGGACTAGATGCTTTTGCTTTCTCCTCTGGCTGGTCCCTAAATTAATTGTCTGTTGACAGCAACCGGTTTGCAAACTCATCATCAATTCAAAAGGGTGGTGACACAAACATGTGGCAATTCCATAGGATGGGGTACAAATATTATGAACTCCCAAAAAAATATGATCGGAAAATGGGAAAAGATGAAGAGCCTCCATCTCTCATGGAGCTATTCTTTGCTTTTTTGTCTTTCTTTTTCACATTTACAAGAACCCTTTAGAATACCACGTTTTAAAGCAAAAATTAATTTAGAGTACCAAAATGAAGCAACTTCATAAAATAGAAATCTATTTATCTACAGTTCCATAAATATATGGCACATATGGGGTGGGGATTTGAACCTAGGATCACTTATAAGAAATAGAAATGGCTTGACTTCTAAATTATACTCGTGTTGGTATGAGGTCATGGTAAATCAATTGATTCCAGTGTGTATACCAGAAATAAAGATAACAAAATTTAGCAAAAGGAAAAAATTAAGAAATTTCAGTACACACTTTCACAAATGTGTTGACGGCAAGAATGGCTAGATCAGGCTGGCTTTTAGCATAATTTATGAGATACAAGTAGACCAGCTTTTTTAGCTCTAAATTTTCAGTCTGCATGCAATTTACAACGTCTGTGAAAAGTGACGACACATCCTTCCCGACCGTCATTGCAGCAATGACCTTTTTAACAGCATCTTTTCTTTTATCCTGCAAAATGTTTTAAAAGCTACTTATGAGTTCTGATGAGATACACGGTTTAAATTAAAAACAAAACACATTTTTTTCTACAACCAAAAGAAAACATATTATATAGCAGTAGTTTGATCCAATAAACTCCTAAATTAATCCAAAATTTGATGCTCGTGGTAAAAAAAGAAGAAAAAAAAATCACATGAATGTCCTGTTCAACTATTAAGTATTAAACACACATTACCATCAGTTCATTAGTTACTGATATGATCATAAGTACCATATAGTTGGAAATGAAAGGTGAAGAAGCTATATCAAAATGTCCAACTATAAATTGCTGGTCAAGTAAGAAACATAAGCAGCATTTAGCCTTTAAGTTTCTTCAGTTTTCTTATCGTCTTAACCTGTATAGACATGATCATCGGTATCTAAACTACCATTGAATCATATAACAAATTCATCAGGACATGTTTTTCCTATAACATCAATGACTATTTAATAAACACACTGAAGGGCATAATTCAAGGTATTCAGACACTAGCTTTGATAGCAAATATAGAAAACCCCAAACCCAGCAGATCTGCGAGTTACCCATGAAAGAACATATTAAAAAAAACACACCTGAACTAACAATCAACTGAATTGATATAGATCGCGGATCATGTAACGAGTAGCTATACATTGAATTAGCAATAGAAAAATGAAGCAAAAGAGGGGGTACAACAGAGAGAGATAGAGAAATGCCTTGTACTGGGAATTAAGCTCCTCTTTGAGCTCGGGGATTTCACCCTTTTTAGTGGTGGAAAAATACTTGGAGTCGTGGCCGCTCATGGTTGTGTGTGAGATCCCGAATTTTCAGAGTGGAGCAAAATCAAATTGAAGAAGACGAAGAAATGGAAGGAAGGATCGAAGTTCGTCGACAAAGAAGAAAAGAACTACTCTGCTCTCTTCGTCTCGATTGACAGATGAGATCCAGGCCGGTTCCGGAACCGGTTTCGAACCCCTCGGCTATTAACTGCTCACCCCTCAACTTTTTGTTTTTTTCATTTTGACCCCTCAACTTCCCTTTACTTTCATTTCAGTCCTTTCTATTCTTGTAAATTGTAATCATCATCTTTCATTATTTTTAAATATGATTTTCGTTATTGATTATTTTGGTATTCTTTATCTTAATCCATATATTTCAAGATGTCTATTTTGGTCTATGTATTTTTAAATATCATTCATCTAAATTGACTTTGAGAATTTAGTTGAAAAAATATGTGTAATTGATTTTAATGGTATTTTCTATGTAGTAATAAATAGTATTGCATACGGTTGAACGAAAATTTTTGAACAAATCACAAATTGTCACGTCATTTACTAAATTAATGAAAAAATTCCAAATAATTGAATTTTGGACTAATTAAAAGTCGCCATGTGTCCGAAATTGAAGTCGAAGACAAATTCCAATGATGTAACGTTGTTTCATCATGACCATTGAATCATATAAGATTAATTTGACCCAATTTGATATTATTGTATGGGTTAAAGTCCAACTAAACGAAAAAAAAATGGGTTGAATTTGACCAAAATGTCAAATCAAGCCCAAATCCAACTAATTGGGCCCAAAAGCCAGGTATATGGACCAACCAAGCCCAAGCCCACCTATAAACTCTATAAAAAGAGAAACTCTCCTCATTTGGAGAGGTCAGCAATTCTATACTCCAAAGAGCTTATAGAGAATTCTCTACGATCAGAAGACTCCTTGAAGATCACAAGTTTCTCCGGAAGTCTCGTGCGAACACTAATCTTTCAAGAAGATCAACAAGCCCGGAGGTCGATCGTTCAAGAAGACCAACAAGCCCAAAGGCCGATCGTCGAAGAATATCAACGCCTCGTGCGAACACTCATCTTCCAAGAAGATCAACAAGCCCGAAGGCCGATCGTCGAAAAATATCAACAAACCCAAAGGTTGATCATCCAAGAAGATCAACAAGCCAAAGATCAATCGACCAAGAAGATCATCAAGTCCAAAGGTCGATCGTCCAAGAAGATCATCAAATCCAAAGGTCGATCGTCCAATAAGATCATCAAGTCCAAAAGTAGATCATTCAAGAAGATAACAAGCCTAAAGGTCGATCATCCAATAAGATCAACAAGTCCAAAAGGCCGATCACCCAAGAAGATCAACAAGTCCAAAGGCCGATCGTTCAAAAAGATCAACCAACTTAAAGATTATAATTTATTTTGAAAGCATCAAAATACTATATATTAGAGATTGTACTCACTTTCCATAAAATTAATACAAATACAACGTTCAAGTTCCATGAAATAAATTTCTCTTGAAATATCGTGCAAAAAAATTGGCACACCCAGTGGGACATCTCTACCTATCATCTTTCTCCCGTCATCCAAGTCAATAAACCTACAAATGGCACCAAAGAAAGTTGTATCCAAAGCTACCGTTGTAAGTAATACTTACATAAGCTCTGTCATCACGGAAAAGCTAATGGAATCTACTAAAGGTGGGATCATTATTAGAGAAAATCTCTTGTTCGAGGGCTATGTTTCTGCTACTGATCCATCAGATAAATAATCGTACTTTGATGTAGTATCTGTCATGGTGGCTGACGTAACGGCTGAGTCAGCCATGGCAGAAATGGAAAGAAAGATAAATTTCCTAACGAAAGCTATTGAAGAGCGAGATCATGAAATCGTTGCTTTAAGAGATCAAATACAGGCTCGAGAAACAGCTGAGTCGAGTCAATCTCCAACTACAAAAGCCAATGACAAAGGAAAGACTGTATTGCAGGAAGACTAGCCGCAACAATCTACCTCTGTTGCCACTCTGTCAATTCAACAGCTGCAGGATATGATTACAAAATCCATACGGGTTCAGTACGGAAGACCATCACAGTCCTCCTTTATGTACTCCAAGCTGTACACCAAGAGAATTGACAACCTAAGAATGTCAGTTGGGTATCAACCTCCAAAATTCCAGCAGTTCGATGGAAAGGGCAATTCAAAACAACATGTTGCACACTTCATTGAAACCTGTGAAAATACAGAACCCAAACGAGACCAGTTAGTCAAGCAGTTCGTCCGTACCTTGAAAAGAAATGCTTTCGATTGGTATACTGAT
Organism: Benincasa hispida; assembly: GCF_027475165.1. Classification (NCBI taxonomy): domain Eukaryota; kingdom Viridiplantae; phylum Streptophyta; class Magnoliopsida; order Cucurbitales; family Cucurbitaceae; genus Benincasa; species Benincasa hispida. The sequence goes on along the minus strand of NC_143489.1, from coordinate 6,352,757 downwards.
ATGGAGCCTGAAGTGATTGACAGTTGGAAACAGCTAGAAAGGGAGTTCATGAACCGCTTCTACAGTACAAGGCGCACTGTTAGCATGATGGAGCTAACGAATGCCAAACAGTGGAAGGGAGAGACAGTTATCGATTACATCAACCGATGGAGAGCATTGAGTTTGGATTGCAAAGATAAACTCACTGAATTATCTGCAATGGAAATGTGCACTCAAACCATGCATTGGAAGCTTCTGTACATCCTACAAGGGATAAAACCTCGTACATTTGAGGAGTTGGCAACACACGCTCTTGATATGGAGCTGAGAATCGCCAACAGGGGAACTAAAAATTTCCTAGTCCCGGAAGGAAAAAAAATACAAGAATGAATCCAATGACACTAAAAAGATCGTGAATAGTGCCACAAAAGAATCTATGGTCGTTCATGTGACCCCGCAGAAATTTTCCTCCAAAGGAAAACAAACAAAATTTGAAAGAAAACACAATGAGGGCGAGAAGCGTCGTCCAACTATTAAAGAAAGATGAGAGAAGGTTTATCCATTCCCTGACTCTGATGTGGCAGATATATTGGAGCAACTACTAGAGAAGCAACTTATTCAGCTGCCGAAATGCAAGCGGCCGGAACAAGCAGGAAAAATAGATGATCCTAACTACTGCAAGTATCATTGGGTCGTTAGTCTCTCAGTTGAAAGGTGCTTCGTGTTGAAGGAACGAATTCTGAAGTTGGCTCGTGAAAAGAAGATTGAGTTAGATTTGGATGAAATAGCTCAGACAAATTATGCTACAGTAGCGGCAACTTCAAGTGTTCCAACATTGTATGTGTCTCATGCTCAAAGAAAAAGCCTGATCCAGTTTGGAGCCTTCGAGCCTATAGTTTTTTGGTTTCAGCAAGAGATTCAAACAAAAAATTCCAAAAAGAAATATGAGCTCGTTGGAGATGACAACGAATGGTGGATAGTTGCGACTCATCAAAAAAAGACAATCAAACTTCATCCAAAAAGAGTCGTGTTCCTATCAAAGCTATAAAAGAAGAAACAAGAATCATAAAGGGAAAGGCAAAAAGATGACACGAAAGCCTAAGCTTGCTAAGAAAGAAGACAAGAACTTTCCTTAATTCTGACGACCATAAACTTTGGTAGAATTTCTCCCAATAAGCTTTCTCAATACTCATCCAGAGAAAGTATCAGAAGTTATTGCATGTCACACTGTCGGCATCATATAACTGTCGAAGAAGTCAACGACTTAAAAAAATGAAGCAAAGAACTTCTGCCTTCGATCATATTAAGCCTTCAAGTGCTCGATCTTCAGTCTTTCAAAGATTAAATATGGTCACGGTAGGAGAAAAAGACCAATGTCCAACAACTACTTATACTCGAACTTTGGCCTTCAAAAGGCTAAGTATATCTACATCAAAGAAAGATCGACCTTCAACATCTGTTTTTGATCGTCTCAAGACAACAAACGATCAACATAAAGGAAGGATGAGAATCTTGAAGGCAACGTCATTCTATGAAGAAAATAACAACGAAAAGATTCACAGTCGTGTTCCTTCACGCATGAAGAGAAAATTTTCTGTTGACATAAGTACAAAATGTTCCTTGATAGTGAAGCCAAAACTCATCATATTGACGAATCCTACAAATGAAGATGGTGATCAAAACCATGATGAAATAAGAGTTTTTAAAGTTTAAATGAAGAAGCTCATCATCGCAAGAACCTAAATTGCATGATGCTCCTGGCCTGCATGAGCTTAAAATGTGAACTGCCCAAAAAAAAGAAAGAAAAAAAAAACTTTGTACGAACTACGTTACGACTTGATCCCTGTCATTATAAAAGAGTACGTAAGCAACTTAGAGAAATTTAAGTTCTTGCGCACATAAAAAAATAAAGACACATTCTTTTTTAACTACGTTATGACTTGATCCCTATCATTATGAAGGGTACGTAGGCAACTTGAAAGAAACTTCAAGTTCAGTTCAGTTAAAAAAAAAAAAAAAAATTTGAACTATGTCCTGATTTGATCCTTTTCTTTAAGGGTACGAAGGAAACTTAAAGAAATTTAAGTTTAGTCCATTAGAAAGAGTACTACAACCAACTAAGTATGATACTACAAGATTGATGTTGACCGTTTTCGTTAAAGAATGACACTTCAGATTGAAGATATTCATCACTATTGAGGGCAACACAACGATTGAAGATGTTCATCCCCCATAAGGAGCTAGCACAGTAAATAAAAGGCACACACTTGGAATGCACTTCGCTTCCTCTTCAAAATCAAACTTGGATGCTCTTCCATCTTCAAGTTCAAAGGCTTCGTCGATGCTCTTCAATCTTCAAGTTCAGAGGCTTCATCGATACTCCTCCATCTTCAAGTTCAGTGGTTTCATTGATGCTTCATTTTCATGCGCAAGTTTGGAGGATTTGCAATGTCATATTCGTGCTCAAAGTCGCGAAGTTGAGCTCAATGCAAAGATTCATCAATGCTTCGTCAAGCTCAAGTGTGGAGGATTCCTTAATTCTTCAAATTCAAGTGCAGAGGATTCGCCAATGCTTCGCCAAACTCAAATACGGAGGATTTGTTGATGCTTTGTCAAACTCAAATGGGAAGGTCTCGTCAATGCTTCTCTATCTTCAAGTTTAAGATCGACATGCATGGCCCTACTTTCACCTTTTAAGTTCAAGATCGGTGTGCATGGCTCTGCTTTCATCTTCAAATTTAAGATTGGTGTGCATAGATCCACTTCTATCTTCAAGTTCAAGGTCGGTGTGCATGGCTTTTCAAGTTCATGGTCGGTGTGCATGGCTCGGTTCCATCTTCAATGTCCCCATCTATAAAATCATGATGCGTTTTCGCTTTATTCCTAAAGTCTGGCATGGCTTCGCTTCATCTCCACAAGTCTAGCATGGCTTCACTTCATCTACACAAGTTTAGTGAGGCTTCGCTTCGTCTCCACAAGTCTGGCGTGGCTTCGCTTCGTCTCCACAAGTCTGGCGTGGCTTCGCTTCGTCTCCACAAGTCTGGCGTGGCTTCGCTTCATATCCACAAGTCTGGTGTGGCTTCCCTTCATCTTCACAAGTCTGGCGTGGTTTCCCTTCATCTCCACAAGTCATGTGCGGCTTCGTTTCATCTCCAAAATTCAAGTGCGGCTTCGTTTCATCTCCAAAATTCAAGTGCGGCTTCGCTTCATCTTTAAAATTCAAGTGCGGCTTCGCTTCATCTTTAAAATTCAAGTGCGGCTTTGGAAGGGAAAAAAAAGTTAAACAAAAATGAAACTGAAAAGATCAAAAGGAAAAAAGAAAAGAAAAGAAAGAACAAAAAAGAAAGGAAAATTGAAAAGAAAAAAAAAAAAGAAAGAAAAAATGGTGGGAAAAAAAAAAAGAAGAAAGAAAGAAAATATTTTTTAAAAAAAAAAAAAAAAGAAAGAAAAAAGAAAGAAAACATTGGAAGAAGAGGAGAAAAAAGAGAGAAAGAAAAATGTAGAAGAAGATGAGGGATGAAGATAATGGAGGGGTTTGGGGTCTATTTATAGAGGGTCCATAGTTTTCATAACAAATTAGAAAATCCAAATCAAATAAATATTTGATTTAACATATTTGATTTTTATTATATTTCCTAATTTGATTCTATCCTAGTTTCAAATTAAATTAAACAAATTTCCTATCTAATTTGATTTTATTAGATTCCGTCCTTAAATTTATCTTCAACTAAGATTTGGACATATTTCAAATTTTATTCAAAATCAAATTTGTGGATAAAATCACAAATTAAAATTTGGCCATATTCCAAATTTTATTCAAAATAAAACACTAAGATTAAATTGTAAATAAAATCTCAAATTAAAATTTGGGCATATTCCAAATTTTATCCCAAATCTAAATCGTCAACTTTTATCTTAAAGCCAAATTATTAAGGAAAAAATCTCAAATTTAAATTTGAGCATCTTCCAAATTTTATATCAAATTCACCCAAATTTAGGTTCTCATCCTATTTCCAAATCAAATTATGGGAAATATCTAAAATTCATCCCAAATTAAATTTTGGCCATATTCCAAATTTTATTCTAAATTCAATTATTGAGTTTTTACCTTCAATCAAAATAAATTGGAAAAAAAAATCTCAATTAATTTCTCATCAAAATTTGGGCATATTCCAAAATTTATCTCAAGTTCAAATCATGAAGTTTAGCCTTTACCCTCGAAATAAAATTAAATTAGGGGATAAAGTCTCAAATTTACCTCAAATTAAAATTTGGTCATATTCCAAATTCAAATTATCCAATGTTGAGCTTTTATATCCAAATCAAATTAAATTTAGGATAAAACTCAAAGTTTTTTGTAAATTAAAAATTTGACCATATTCCAAAATTTATCCCAAATTCAAATTAAACTTATTCACTGAATTCATAGTTTGACTAACACATCAATTGAGGTCAAATTTAAGAACAGATATATTTGGATTTTGATTCCAACTTTACATTTTTCGAGATTCATCCACCCATATATGTGCATAAATCTCGAGAGGGCATTTGTTCAATGAGAAATTTTGGACCAATCACAAATTGTCACGTTATTTACTAAAATAGACAAAATTCTAAATAATTGAATTTTGGACTAATTAGAAGTCGCCACGTGTCCCAAATTGAAGTCGAAAACAAATTTCGATGATGTAACATTTCATCATGACCGTTGAATTATATAGGATTAATTTGACCCAATTTGATATTATTGTATGGGCTAAAGTCTAACTAAGTGGTTGAATTTGATCGAAGTGTCAAATCAAGCCCAAATCCAACTAATTGGGCCCAAAGGCCAGGTACATGGATAACCCAAGCCCACGAAACCCACCTATGAACTCTATAAATAGAGAAGCTCTATTCATTTGGAGAGGACAACAATTCTATACTCTAAATAACTTATAGGGAATTCTCTACAATCAGAATACTCTTAGACTCCTGAAGTTGGCCACACCTGAAGACTGAAGTCCTTCGAAGATACAAGCATTCTGAAGACTGAAGTCCTTTGAAGATGCAAGCATTCTGAAGACTGAAGTCCTTTGAAGATACAAGCCTTCTGAAGACTGAAGTTATTTGAAGATACAAGCAATTCTACATTTAGAGAGCCCAGAGAGAATTCATCAACAAGCAGAAGACTCCCAAGACTCCTAAAGTTGCACTTCTAGAAGACAAAAGACCCTTGAAGACACACACACTTTTCCAAGACTTCTACTTCAAGAACGTTTGATGCTTTTCTTCTTCAAGTCAAGCACATACACCCAACCGAGAGAGAATCAGAGGATCGAGTACTAGAGATCGAACCACATCGCTGAAGGATCTCTTACCAAAGAGTTCCACGAGCGTGTTCGGATCGCTTCGATCTCACCGTGACCGAAATACATATAATATATTCAAACATATAGTTATGTAATTAAAACTTAATCAACGGCATGTTATGAACAACAAAATAACAAAAAAATGAGTGTTATACCAATTGAAGACAATCTTCACACTTTGGAACTCAACGCAGCGGAAAACCTCCACGCGATCTACCAACGCCCAGCAGCAGTGTCAACAACAGCAGCACGAACAATCGCACGAACACGAACGCCTCAGGGACGACACCATCACTAAAGAACCCCGGGTATTCTTGGAGTGAAAACCCAAAGGGTTCTTTGGTGAATTTGGTAGATGAAGGAGAAAACATAAATCGTGTAGGCGATAAGCAAGTGGGAGGGAAAAAAACGCTATCGCATAGCAGAAATGCTTATTATTTAGGAAGAGCTACACGATCGTGTAAGTTTTACCAAACAATCATTTAGAAAAAGGTATACGATCGTTTAGCAAAATCGACACACTATACAATCGTTTAGAGAAGCTATCCGATCGTGTAGGAAACAGTGTGCGATCGTTTAGGCGCGAGGTGGACGATCGTTTAGGCGCGAGGCAACTATCGTATAGGCTCTCGATTCTTTAAGCGATTGTTCACTTTTTCAACAACGCACGCTCTTCTCTCTTTTTTGGACGATTAATGAATTGGGCGATTCAACAAAATGAAAATTCTTTTCATTTTAATTCATCGGTTACAATAACCGACGCTGCCCCACTAACCCACGTCTGAACGCGAATTTTGGATTAATTATCATATAATTAATTAATAAATATAATCATATTATATTTTTATCCTATAGTTTGATATCACATATCTACTATAGTATTTTCTCCTCTACATGATATAAATCATATTTATATCTAATTTCCTCCAAAATAATGTAACTCATGCATTTAGCCAAATATATCATATATAATTAACCAGTCCAATTATATCATATATAATCAAACTTCCTCTTGTCAATTTTAACACTTCAAATTAACCCCAACACTGGTTCTCGACTTTATCCAAGTTACCTAGGGTACCTAATGGACCTGTGGCTCAAAGCTCCAACGGTCTGTGAATAGCTGACTAAGTTCTTTAGCCATGAGATCCACCATCCGTTAACTGTCAGACATTCCACTAAAGACCAACAACTGAACTCTTCTTACCACAGATATATTTTTGTGTCCATCGGATATAACCAATCATTAGTACGATGACCCTTCACAGATGTTCGTAAGTACATCTGGGCCAAATTACCATTTTGCCCTTGTAGTTACATCTCACTCTTTAAGTACCACTGATTCATCTAATGAACAATACAACATAGTCCAACTATGTGTGAACACCTTTCGAGCCAAGAGAAGGTATGTGGCGCCACATCATTCAAGTCTCGGAACCAGCCCTTGAGGGAATTACCTATCTACTTACCCCTGTTTCGGGGAAGGAGTGAATTTCATCTTGTGTAGCTGAGTTCCCAGTTCCCAAATCAGACAAATCCTCAAAATGGTAGGTTTGAATCGGTGACCTGGCCACTCACATCTATATAAATCAAAGGACCGCCCTCAATGTTAGGAGTTCCCAGCTCACTCAGGATTGAGGTCATGTTACCTATGGTCATCCTAGTGAAGTGAAGTCTCTGTCATGAACAGTGATATATAACGAGACGTTAATATTTCGTGGTCAGGCTTTATACAAACTCTTTGTATAGGACGCCCCTGCTTACATATCCCCAACACGAATGATCAGGATCAGACCATCTGTGACAAGTCACAACACTTATGACTATCTCACAAAGCGGGCCGCATCCGTAGCGTTACCAGGATAAGGTTTCCTTTATATATCCATATACTACAGACCATTTTGGTTATCACTCAAGACGTGATCCACTTGTATGTCACCACATACATGCTCGAGTCACATACAGACAACCAAGGATTTTATGTTTATTAGTTTGTGGTAAAGCAAATACAATAAGTAACTGAGCAAAATACTAGATGTGAAGTAAATATCATATATTGTACAACACAAGCGTTTGTACAAACAGTTTAAAAACTATAGGACACGAGACTTTAGGGCATCAACCCCAACAATCGCATCAAACCAACCTCAACATCAACACCAACTCAAGTTCAATTCCACGAATTAAGTTTCTCCGGAAGCCTCGTACAAAGACTAATCCTCCAAGAAGATCAACAAGCCTGAAGGCCGATCATCCAAGAAGATCAATAAGCCCAAAGGTCGATCGTCCAAGAAAATCAACAAGCCCAAAGGTCGATCGACCAAGAAGATCAACAAGCCTAAAGGCCGATCGTCCAAGAAGATCATTAAGTCCAAAAGTCGATCATCCAATAAGATCAATAAGTCTAAAGGCCGATCATCCAATAAGATCAACAAGCCCAAAAGACCAATCACCCAAGAAGATCAACAAGTCCAAATGTCGATCGTTCAAGAAGATCAACCAACTTAAAGATTATAATTTATTTTGAAAGCATCAAAATAATATGTATTAGAGATTATACTCAATTTCCACAAAATTAATACAAATACAAAGTTCAAGTTCCACGAAATAAATTTCCCTTGAAATCTCGTGCGAACGCATACATTTTTCAATTTATACACATCAATTTCAAAAGAAAATACTTACTTGTTTTTAAACAATTTCAGAGTCCAAAAGTCATTTTTTCGACTAAATTAATTAAAAAAATGCCTCTAAACTTTACATTTTATGTTAAAAATACTCCTAACCTTTCAAAAGTTTCAAAAATACTCTTAAAATTTCGAAAAGAATTCAAAAAATACCTTTGTTGTTAGTTTTGGATAGAAACCGTTAAAATTTTGTTTAAAAAATATCATTGAACTTTAAAGGCTTAAAAAATACCCTTAACTTAATAAAAGCTAAAAAATACCTTTATCGTTATTATTTGAACATAAATCGATAATACTTTGTTACAACATAACTTTAAAAATAAAATAAAAAGTTTAAAAATGCTCCTATCATTAATATAATGATAAATTTGTTTGAAGTTTTCTTAAGTTAAAAAAGAACCAATTTCAAAATAAATTATATAGATATCCTCATTTTTTTCATATAGATACTCACATTTTTCTCTTAATTTTCCAATTCTTAGCTTACACCAATCTTCTCAACAACCAAAATTTTAAATTAAAACAAAAAACTCGGAGAATTTCAAAATTAAAATTTTTCCTTAAAACATACTAAAATGATAAATAGTCAAATAAAAAATATATATTTGACTATTAACACACACTTGACTACTGACGTACAACATTGCTAAAATATTTACATCTTAAAATCCTTTAGTACCTCATTTATTATCTTTCATATATCTTGATTAAAGTGTGCAGTTTCATTTATTTATTTATTTTAGATAAACAAGTGTCAAATAGTTAACAAAAAGGGGAATACAAGGGTACTGAAGAGGGGAGGGGAGAAAAATATATGAAAAATAGAGAAGTAAGACGGTGTTGCCGGTTTTTGTTCGTATAATAGTAAAGGTATTTTAGATTTTTTTTTTCAAAATTTAAGGATATTTTAAAATTTTTTGAAAGTTCATAGGTGTTTTTTTTTTTTTTTTTTTAAAAAAAAAACAATAATGTGCCTGAAAACGACGTTCGACTTGCATGATGTTAAACATGTAGCTAGCTGCTCAGCTATGCGTTATTCATGCTACCGTAGAAATACCTTGTTTGAGGATGAGGATGGTGCAAATTGAAGAAACCATGTGAATGGACCACAAGCGGAAGCGGATCGTCCCATTTTTTCCCCAAAATTTCACAGAATACTATTTTTACAGTGATAGGGACATACCATGCATTTAATTAAATAAAACATACAACATGGTTGAAATAAAACAAACAAAGAAATAATTTGGGTTTGGAACCCTTACCTCTGAAGACCAAATCTTCACGTAAAATCCTTCGATCTCCAATTGGACAACACCACGATAGAAACTTTAGTATTATCAAGGATGAGAACCCAAGAGGAGTGGACTCTGACTGTTTTGGATTTTTTGTGAGGGAAAATTAGAAAAAAAAGAAAGAGAACAGAGGAAAAAGGACGGGAATTTCTCAGAGATATATCTGTTAGATCTCTTTTGTGTGTCTTTTTTTTTTAGGAAGAAGAATACAACTCAAAAACCCTTTTTGATAACTATCTCCCACCACCCTCGTAAAATAGAAAATGATGAGAGATTAGTGCGGAGGAAAATTATTTTCCTTCCATAATTCAAAATTGAAATTTAAAATAAATTTAATTTTAAATAATATATATATATATATAAAACAACCAACTTATTACACGTATGTATATATAACTACTATATATTATATCATATATAACATATGACATATGGTTTCAAATCTATCACCAATAACATTTAATATAAATCTCATTTATATTAAATTTAATCATATAAATCAAATTCATATAATTAATATTCAAATCATATTCAAATATTTATTTATTTGCTCTCATAAACATTTTATATAATAATGTATCAAATACATTACAGTAATTATATCATATATAATTAAATTAAATTAATTATATCAAAACTGATTTTCATTTATTCCCGTTGAGCTACCGAGGGGATATCATGGACCTGTGGCTTGAAGCTCAAACGGTACATGAGTAATTAATTACACTCTTTAATTAAATTTTCACCGTCTATTAATTGACAGGCACTCCACTAAAAACCGTTAGCTGCACTTTTCGCACCACATATATATTTTTGTGTCCATTGGATATAACCAATCAACGGTACAATGACCCTTCACAAATTGCTCGTAAGTACAGTTGAACCAAAATTACCGTTTTGCCCATGTAGTTACATTTATCTTCTTAAGTACCACTGAACTTTCTAATGAACAATAAATCATAGTCTAACTATGACCAAACCCCTATCGGGCCAGGAGAGGGTGTGACGCCACATTGTTCAAGCCTCATAATCAGCCCTTAAGAGAGCAATTTATCTACTTGCCCCGACATTGGCGAATGAGTGAATTCCTTATTGTATAGCTGTGTTCCCAGCTCCCCAATCAGACAAATCCTAAAATGGTAGACTTGTTGAGTCGACGATCTGGCTACTCTCACTCGTACAAATCAAATGATCGTTTTCATAGGCAAGAGTTCACAACTCACTTAGGATTCATGTCATATTACCTATGGTCATCTCGGTGAAATGTAAGTCTATATTATGAACGGTTAAAGACTAAACATTTCGTAGTTCGGTCTAATAAAAACTCATTTGTATAGATTATCCCCGCTCACATGTCTCCACATGAATGAACAGGATCAAATGATTTGTAACACTTTACAACAATTGTAACATCTACAAACGGGCCATACTCGTAGTGTCACTAGGATAAGGTATACAACCTTATTCATCTATTACAAACTATTTAGGTTATCACTTAAACATGATCCACCCGTATGTCTCTACATACATGTTTAAGCTATAAAATAATCCTGGATATTAGTTTATTGGTTCGTGGTTAATGCAACTAATTTTGAAATAAACCATCATATATTTTATTACATAAATAAAATGATTATACAATACAATTACAAACTATAGGACTCTACGAGATTTAGGGCATCAACCAACACAAATACATTCCATGTTGGACAAAAGTAACAATAAAGGTATTTTTTGAACTTATTTTGGAAGTTTAAGGATATTTTTGAAACTTTTGAAAGTTAAATGGTATTTTACAAATTACAAAATTTAGAGATATTTTGTATAATTTAACTTTTTTTTTTTTAATATCATCTTGGTGTCTTAATTTGAGTTTTATTTTATTTTTTACAATATATTTTCAACTCTCAATTTAAGTCTGTTTTTCCACAATTCTCAAACTTAATCGTTGACAATATTTTTCATGCAAGAGAAATACATTATGTGATTACATTTAAATATTTATAAAGGAAATGGTAATGAGAACTATGTTTTTTAAAAAGAAACAACTGTAGTAACTAATTGTAAGATTTATTTGATGAACATTTAAAAGAACACGAACTAAAATGGAATGAGACGTAATGAAATACATAGACCAAAATAGTAATTTTTAAAGCATAGGATCAAAATACTACTTTTAACGTATATATATATATATTTAAATATATAAACACAAATAAAGCATATCTCAAATGTCAAATTTATTAAGTCAAAATATCATTTCAGTCTATATATTTTGATTTTTTTTCATTTTGAACATTGTAACTTTAAATTTTCAATTGTAGTCTCTATACTTGTAATAAATTTTAAAATTAGTAGTATACTAATAGTTTTCTTCTTCTTCTTTTTGTCTTTCTTTCAAACGGTCTATTTTAGTTTTCCATCTATAAATCACAAAAAAAATATTTACATAGTATTTTTTTTGAATAATACATTTTTGATCCTTAGATTTTAACTCTAGTTTCTATTTGGTCAATAGATCTTAAAATTTAGCACATTTAGTCATTAAATTTTGAGTTTTGTTTCATTCTAGTCCATAAGTTTCAAAATGTTATAATTTTACCTTGATGTTTAAGTTTGTTTCAATTTGGTCTCTAGATTTCAAAATTTTAAATTTTTAACCTCAAATTTTCATTAAATACAAACTTTCAATCACTGGTGTCAATTTCTATTAATTGATTAAAAATAATTAGGACGTGAAATTGAATTTTAAAACTGATAAAAATAATGAAATGTAATTAATCATAATTTATTTAATAAATTTTAATTTAATATAAATTATATCTAAAGATGAAAATGAATATTAAAAAATTGTGTTTAAAAGTGTAAATATTGAAATACAGGACCAAATTTAAGTCAAACTCAAATATTAAGGATAAATTTATAATATTTTAAATTTTAAAAATTAAATTGAAACGAAACTCAGATTTTTTTGAAACGAAACTCAAATATTAAAAACTAAAAATCGAGGAAATAAATAGAAAAAAAAGAAAAAAACTAAAAAGAGAGTTTTTCGTGAAAATTATTATTATGATTATATTCCAAATGATATTTTAACAAAATTATTATTATTTCGACTTATTGTAATCTGCAATCTGTTAAATCGGCGAACAGCCGAAGCGCGAACGCCGATTCACCGTTTAAAAGCCGCGGCGGTTCTTCATTTGATAGTGGGCGGTGTTCTCCGTCTATTGATTCCTTTTCATCATTCTCTTTCGTAAAACCCAATCGCATCTGAATCACACAGCAGCCTCTGCATCTCATTTTTCAAGCTATGGGACACGGTATGACTCTGGTGGATTACAATCTTTATGCTTTTGTTCTTAAAATTTTGTTGGATTGTTTATTTTCGTTCAGGAGAAGATTGGTTTTCATGTAGAATATTCAATGTTTCAGGTGACAAAGGAAGACCCAGCAAAAAACCTAAATTCGGCAAGGTTTGTTTGGTTTTTGAACTCCAGGTTATTTGATAGGTTCGGTGTTTTTGTATTGCGTAAATAATGGTTGATCAATTGAGCATAATTTCAGGAGGATTACAAGAAAGCTAGTTTTGAAGAAGATGATGTATACCATCTTGATGATCTTGACGACGATGATCGCTATGGTAAATCTTCGTATATCTTGAAGGATATTTGGTTTAATTAATGAATTGCTTTGTTAGTTGGTGTGGGTTCTAATTGACCGAGTCAATGGAATTTTAGGTGATAAAGACGGAGGCAAGAGAGATTTCAGCAAATTGGAGTTAAAACCTGACCATGCTAACCGGCCGTTATGGGCTTGTGCTGATGGTCGGATATTCCTTGAAACTTTCTCGCCCTTGTACAAACAGGCATATGATTTCCTTATTGCCATTGCGGAACCAGTTTGCAGGTAACTTAAATCTACTGAAGGAGAAAATTGTGGTGGATTACGTTAAGATTAAGTTATTGTTCATGTCAATATGTTAATGTGATCGATATTCAGGCCCGAATCAATGCATGAGTACAACCTCACTCCACATTCCTTGTATGCTGCGGTTTCTGTTGGTTTGGAGACAGAAACAATTATAGCGGTTTTGAGTAAGTTGTCTAAGGCCAAACTTCCCAAGGAGATGATTGATTTCATTTATGCTTCTACTACCAATTATGGCAAGGTGAAGCTTGTCCTTAAAAAGAACCGATATCTTGTGGAATCCCCATTTCCAGAGGCAAGTGCTCACTTAACTTGGTTCCTTGTTTAGATGGAAATACATAGCCTAGTCATTATTGGCAATCTAAATGGTTGCTTAATTACTGCAGGTGTTGCAGAAATTGCTCAAGGATGAGGTTATAGGCAGAGCCAGAATCATTCCCGAGGTATGGTCCTAACTGGCGTGTTCATTTTTCAGATGTAGTTAACAACACAGTTATTATGGATTCTTTGGGCTGTACCTACACCTTGTTTTTATTGATATTGGGAACTGTCAGGATTCTCGTGGAAATGGTGATTTTACAATTAGCAAAACAGCAGGTGAACTTGGCAGTCGCCATGAAGGATTGCTTAATGAAGCAGAAGCTGCAGCTGCAGCTGAGGAAAGAGAAACTCATTCATTTGAAATTGACCCATCACAGGTTATATGGATTTCAAAATTTTAAGACTGAACGTAAACAAATTGATGCCTACAACTTATGTTGTTCTTCCTCTCCTTATTTATTGTATTTTGGATCTTGATCAAATGACAGGTTGAAAATGTTAAACAACGCTGCCTGCCCAATGCCTTAAATTATCCCATGTTGGAAGAGTATGACTTTAGAAATGACACTGTGAGTCTTTACTTAGCTGTTTCCTTGATTCCTTGTTTTCCTCCATTGAATTGGGATTTGGAAGGAGAATGGTCTCAAGTTTTGATTATTTTCTTATTTTCTGTATAAGAAATCGGCTCTTATTTCAATATTTATTCCTGGATTTTTAGATCAATCCAGACTTGGATATGGAACTGAAACCACAGGCTCAGCCTAGGCCGTATCAGGAAAAGAGTCTTAGCAAAATGTTTGGAAATGGTAGGTATCCTTGTTGCATGGCGTCTTTATTTCGTTTGAGCTGCTTGTTATCGATTTTCTATGAGTAATCTCAGCACCCTATTTTACTCTTCTGTTTATTTTATTTTGGAACAGTACTTTTGTAGAATAAATTTCTTTTCGTTTTGGTAAAATCTTGGTTTATTTAATCATTAATCATTAGAGACTCCCAAGCACATGAATTTTCTATAAATAGAAAATGAAGGGCTTGTTATTCAACAATATAACATGACTTATATATCCATGTCAACCAATATCATCATCCATAAACATAAATATATATATGCTTTTATTTATTAGTTATCTAGATTAATTAGATTTTTTTAATTTAATTCTTTTCATTCATTAAAAAATGGAATTAACTTGATAGATTATTTCGATAGGATAAATTAGTTTACTTTCATCATTAATATGGGTTGCCTGGGACTTGAATCTGGAACTAGTCGGATAGAGTAGATAAATTACTTTTTAAAAAATAAGTATGCTCTGATTGTCTTTTGGTTTCAACGTGAAGTTTGAAAGTTGTGATTTTTAACTGTCTAATCATTTTTTTTTAAAAATTAATATCCTCCTATTTATCCTGTACATTTTTGGGCCTCACGAGCAGTTTGGATAACTTGGGTTTTTTTCCCCCTCTTTTGAATTTATCTAAATGCCTTAACTGAGAATAGTCAGTTGTTTTATTTAGTTTCAAGCTCTGATCATGTATGTATATTTGCAGGTAGAGCAAGATCTGGCATTATTGTACTTCCTTGTGGAGCCGGGAAGTCTCTGGTTGGTGTTTCTGCGGCCAGTCGTATCCGGAAAAGTTGTTTATGTTTAGCTACAAATGCTGTATCAGTGGATCAGTGGGCTTTTCAGTTTAAGTTGTGGTCTACCATTCGAGATGATCAAATTTGTCGGTTCACATCAGATAGTAAAGAAAGATTTCGAGGAAATGCCGGGGTGGTTGTTACAACCTATAACATGGTTGCTTTTGGTGGTAAAAGATCTGAAGAATCTGAAAAGATTATTGAAGAAATCAGAAACAGAGAATGGGGACTACTTCTTATGGACGAGGTAATTTTACCATTTTGTGTTCACTTATTATCTTTTTAACTAAACATTTTTAGTGCAAGTTTTCGTCCATTCTGTTTCTAGGTGCACGTGGTTCCTGCTCACATGTTTCGTAAGGTTATCAGCCTGACTAAGTCTCACTGCAAGCTTGGACTTACAGGTACATGACGTTATGGTCTTCTAACCCTCTTGGGTTGTGGTTTCTGTTGATACTGAAAATTAACTTTGATTAATTTATTGCAGCCACACTTGTGAGAGAAGACGAAAGAATTACAGATTTAAATTTTCTTATTGGTCCCAAGTTGTATGAAGCGAACTGGTTGGATCTTGTGAAAGGAGGATTTATTGCAAATGTGCAGTGTGCTGAAGTTTGGTGTCCTATGACAAAGGAGTTTTTTGCTGAATATCTGAAGAAAGAAAACTCAAAGAAAAAGCAGGTTTTTTAATTTCAATGAAGTAAATTTTTTCTTATAACCTTATGCCTGTCCTATATTAATTATCACTGTGCTGAGAAGTGAGAACGTTGTTATAGTTGACAAGATAATTTGGATATAACCAGCATGGTATATTCTGGTTTAAGAACTTTTTTTAATGAGGTATTTTGGAATATGATATGTCTGTCTGCCATCAGTACATTTACGTGCTCTTGTGGTTGTTTCCTTCTCTAATATGCTGCCTTTCACATTTCAGGCTCTTTATGTAATGAACCCCAATAAGTTCAGGGCGTGTGAGTTTCTCATACGGTTTCATGAACAGCAGCGTGGTGATAAGATCATTGTTTTTGCTGATAATCTTTTTGCACTTACGGAGTATGCAATGAAGCTCCGTAAACCTATGATTTATGGTGCGACAAGGTTAGACAAAATTGTTTTGCGTTGAAACAAACTCAACCTTACATGTATTTGACATTTATAGCTGGATTTTCATTTTATTTTCCAAATTTGTAGTCATATTGAGAGGACAAAAATTCTTGAAGCATTCAAAACTAGTCGTGATGTGAATACCGTTTTTCTTTCAAAGGTACTTTTCTTCTCTCATCCTTCCTTTTTCCTTCTCCGCCATCAAATCTCAATATATAACAATGGAAGTAGTATTAGTAATAACAAGAACAAAAAAAAAAAAAGGAAAAAGAAAAAAAGAGATATAGTTGGTTTTAGATTAGGCCAGTGGATGTGTCATGTTATATTTTCTTCGTTATCAGTCAATCTGATGGAGAAATAAATGAAGGTCAATAATCGAGTAAAATTCGTAACAGCCAGCCAGTTTTCGTTGTCCAGTAGTTGGCCAATAATCTGCCTTTTGTAAATCTTTATCGTTATTCTTTATTTGATTGAGTTGTGAGTCCTTGGAGGCAACTGGGTTTTCAAATTGTTCCCTGATTACTGACTAATTTGAGTTTTTTTTTCTCCTCTAAAAAACAAATGAAAAATCATGGAAACACAGCCTTGAGGCAGAGGGGTGAGCTACATCTCTCAAAAGAAACTAGTGAAGCACCGGTTCCAAATCAGGGAGGATTTGAGCTAGGCTATAATTACAAAAAAGAAGTCTTGTGTCTTAGACAACAAAAAGGAGAGTTAGATTGTACATTATTGAAAAAGTATTCAAATGTATCCAGCTTATCTTCAAAGACCCTCCAATTTCTTTCCTTCCGAAGTTCCCAGAAATCTGGACGGCAATTCTCCTCAAAACCTTTGCTGTTTCTCTCAGGTTCCACCCTTTTGAAACTTCAAGAAGCCACTCCATCACAGAATTTGGCAAACACATGTGGAACGTCTTTTATTAAAGACACCGTCCTCTCCAGGCAGGACACTAGAAAAATAAATGATCAATATCTTTGTTGAGTCGTTAAACTTTTGTAACCGGACTCCAAAGGGAAGTTTTAAGTTTGTGGGAAGTTTCAGCAAGCTTGATGAAAGCCATTCTGTAACCGTGGCTTCTTTCTTCAGGGAGTCAAGGTAAATGTCCGAGAAAGATTCCTCCAAAGAAAAGGGCCCGACCACTTGTCTTTCCAAAACTTAATTCTGCCACCATTTTCAGCCTTGAAATTTATGAAATGGAGGAAGAATCACTGTTTTCTGTGATCTCGAACCATGGCCTTCCTTTTGGAATACCCTTAGGTGGGACTTGGGAGGGTAGTCTACCCTAAGGGGCTCCACCCATAAATGCTGGTCTGCAGTCTTCCTCCAAAGAGCTTATTCTTCATGAACGAATCTCCATAGCCATTTCAGTAGAAGTGCATTGTTCCCTTGTTTCAGAGAACCAATTCCCAGCCACTATATTGAAGAGGGCAGAGCCATTCGAACTTTGACGATTTTCGATCAATTACTTCAAAGTTACTTTTTGGCAAATCATCTCTCAAGTTTTTCTTCATAGAGAGTTTTTAAATTAGTATGACTTTTGAAAGATTATTTGTATTTATTAGGACTTTTAGATGAATCGTTTTAGTTAGAAGATTTAGTCTTTTATGTTTCCTCCTAAAGTTATTAGTAGTTTGAGGTCAAGATGATCTCAAGAGTTGAATTGTTTGCTTTTGTTTTATTTAAGGTGGGCGATAACTCTATCGATATTCCTGAGGCAAATGTGATTATTCAGATTTCATCACATGCGGGTTCAAGACGTCAAGAAGCCCAACGTCTGGGGCGTATTCTTAGGGCCAAGGTTAAGACTACATCTGCAGTTCAACATTTGTGCATTTTTTAATGTTTCTGTTGAGCAGTTTGCAGGAATTAGCTTGCGTTTTCAAATGTCATCCTGTATAACTAGAATTTCGTACTCTATGGCAGCTTGAAAGTTGTAATAGATTTATATTTCATTTTCACCTAATGTGCCTTGTGCGGAGTCCGTGCATAATTTTTACCTGGGATTGGTGAATAACTGACTGCGTACAGTTTTGTACTAGAATACTTCTTGTATGGTAGTAAAGGTGGAGTATTAGCATGAGGTAGTATTGTTAAAATAATCTGTAGATTGAATACATTCTTTTACTTATCGTCTATATATTTTTTTACTGGACCACAGGGTAAACATCAGGACAGGATGGCTGGGGGTAAAGAGGAGTATAATGCCTTCTTCTATTCGCTTGTTTCTACTGATACACAGGTTGACATCTATCCATTGTTTATCTGAATAGTGTAAAAATAGATGTCTCTCTCTTGGTCTAATGGGATATATTGCATGTTGAATTTTAATGCAGGAAATGTACTATTCAACTAAACGACAACAGTTTCTGATCGATCAAGGTTATAGCTTTAAGGTTGTATTTTGTCTCAGCATTTGCTGCATTCTTGTTTATCCATGTTAAAAGGTTTTAAAGATTTACATGTTAAAAGGTTCTTATCCAAACTTTCGTTTGATTATTATTATTATTACTACTGTTATTTAAATTATTGGCTCTTGTTTGGGATTTATGAGAAATGGAAAACGAAGTTAAAGATTTTTGGACTTTTGGCATATGTGGCAGATGAATGCATGGGGAAAATTCTATGACTTTGGTAGTCTAGAAGTTTTTTCATACAAGTTTCCTTTATTGGTTGCCATATTCGTAGCATTTTAAAATAATATGGAGTCTATGAAATAAATTAATATATCATTTAATGACATGTTTAAATATGAATGGAAAGAGCACGTATTATGGTAGCACTAAAATTTTCCAATGAATGCATGTGCTGTCATTTCCTATAAAAGTGGAATTGTGACAGGTAATTACAAGCTTGCCACCAGCGGATGCAGGAGCTGAGTTGAGCTATCATCGTCTTGATGATCAGTTGGCACTTCTTGGGAAGGTTACCATCTTCAAATATCGTTCTTCTTTACTCCTCTGAAAGATATTCTGACATGCTTTCATTTGTCAGGTACTGAATGCAGGCGATGATATGGTAGGATTGGAGCAGTTAGAAGATGATGCAGACCAAATTGCACTCGATAAGGCTCGGCGTTCAATGGGATCCATGAGTGCAATGTCGGGAGCAAATGGCATGGTTTACATGGAGTACAGGTATACCATACCTCCTCCCCAAAAATTATGACATAATCTAAACATAGAAATGAATTTAACAGTAGGTGTTTTGTATACATCGGTTTCCAATTTTGTGTATTTCCTTTTTTCAGCACTGGACGGAAACTTGCGGGTCAAGGGCAGCTTAAGAGCAAGCCAAAAGACCCTGCGAAGAGACATCATCTGTTCAAAAAGCGGTTTGCCTGAGAGAACGACTGACCTGAATGGCTGGGGCTTAGTCATGTCCTAAAAAAATATCGGCTAACGCAAAGGTAAGGAAGTGTTTGGACTTGATCGAAGTTTCGAGATGTTAATTATTAGTATGGATAGAAAAAGAAACAGAAGGAAGCTTATATATAACAAATACCAAACAACCCTCCGCCTAGTTTTGTCTTTTGGGAAAGATAGAGGAACTGTATTACTAAAAACCTACAAACTAGTAATAATGTGTGTATGAGTTACTTAATTACCCTCCATCTCTCTTGTTCAAGGAGTCAAAAAGAGGGAAAAAAGGAGACCCTTTGACAGAATTTCATAGATAAAAGACTTTCCCAAAGCCTCAATAAGTCAAACTAAACAACCCTTGGAATATTCTGAAGGATGTGAGAAGGCAAAAGATTCTTTGTTATCAGGAGAGGTCCATTTGAAAAGAAAGAAAGCGAAAGGAAAGAACAGAACAGTATTCTTTTACAAGAGGTGTGATGAATTGTACTGCAAAAGAGTCAACTTTTAGTCTTTCCACTATTCGTTGGATTTTGTTTCAATGGAATTTGACTTTCCCCCCCCTTGGATTTATGAAATGTGTCTGAAACCAGTGAACCAAGAAGGAAAAGTTGAAGACGAAAGTGAATTAGAAGAGCTTCTGAAGGAATTTATGTTATGGGAACCATCTATCAACTTCCTAGCGGGTGGTGTGGTTTATGAATTATTATGCATATTTATTTTGCTTTTAAAGGTTTAAGTAAATAAATGTTTTATTGTAGTTTTATTTTTGTTTTTAAGTTCTATATAAAATAAGAAAATTTAAGGTTAAAAGACACCCTTAGTATTTGAATATTCATATAAATAATAGTTTGGTCTTTGAACTTAAGTTTGTAATGAGTTAGTCCACGGATCTTCATATTTGTAATAATTTCTTCCCTACTGTGAAAATTCCATCAAAATTGATTGTTAATATTTATTATGTAAATTTAGTTTTTATAGGTTATATAAATAAATTTGATCCCTGATTGTTCAAAATTTTACTAAATCTCAATATCTTTTAGGATAGGGGCAAATCGTTATGAATTGTCACTTTTTATCAACTAATTGTTATAAATTTAAAAGTTTATGAACTAAATTGTAACAAACTTGGAGACCAAATTGTTACTTTTATGAAAGTTTGAGGACCAAAAGTGTTTTTAGCCAAATTTTAGAGCTGTTTTAACTTATTTTCAAATATAACAAAACTTCGCTGTCTATTAGGGATAGACATTGGTAGATATCTATCAATGTCCTGATGAAAATATATTTGTTGCTATATTTGAAATATTTTCAACCATTTTGTCATATAAAACAATTGCCCGAATTTTAATTATCATTTAGCAACTATTCTAATTTTTTGAAATTAAAGAGTTATTTGAGCTATGCTCATATTGATATTTATATCAATATTCTCCAACATGAATTATAAGTGGACATTTTCATAAGTTTAGAAATTAAGATGCTAAAGTGAGTTTAGTTTAACAATAATGTGGATTTTTTCTTTTGAGGTTGAAGATTCAATCTTTCATCCATCTATTAAAAACGAAATAAAAGAATATTTGGAATTTTGAAAATTAAGATATATAGTCCATTGTGAATTGAGTATGGATTAACGAGTTGAAGCACATACTCAAAGGTAAAAGGGGAGAAGATATGTACTTAAATATTTTTGTTCTTGTTTGAACAATTTTTTGAGGTGACTTCAGGACTAGGAACAGAATTTAAACCCTTTATTCTTCTTAGGTGATGAAATTACAGGTTCTGATATGACTAAACAGGTTTGCATCCTTCTTTGACAAGCCAACATTGATCGTCTCTTTTTCCATTTTTTTCCGTTCTTTCATGTGTTGAATGAGATGTCAAAGTCTAAGATTTGTAACAAATGCTCGCCTAGAATTGAGGAATTTTTTTGGTTGTTGAGATTTGAGATTGATGCTTAATTAGTTTTTGAAGTTTTAAAAGGAACACTATTGAATAAAAATCGTTTCGAAATTGGCTTTAAATGGATCACGAATCCATTTGATTGTTAGTTGTTTAAATGACCAAGTCGTTAATACATCATGTATGATAGGTTGGAATATTTAGATTAAATATAAAATTAGATAAAAGTAAAACATAAAAATAAACAACATTTTTAATTTTCGTTTCCTTGATGTATATCAAGCAACTGAAAAACAAAAATGTTAAGTGAAATTGAAACATTGACATTTTTTAGAATCTCATGCATGATTGAAACTACTTATTTTATTTTTGTTAAGTGACACAGTGGTAATAGTGAGAGTAAAATTTCTCTGAGATAGAATGTTATAAAGTAGAATAAAAATTTTATTAATTATTTTTAGGAATAAAACACTAGTTAATTTCTATCAAGTATGTTAAATTCTTAGAACTATTTTTTTTATATAATAAAACACTTAGGTTCATTTGATAACCATTCGACTTTTGGTTTTTAGTTTTTGAAAATTAAACTTATAAATACCATTTTTACCTCTAAATTTCTTGTTTTGTTATAGACTTTCTACCTAAAAACAAGTTGAATTTTGAAAACTAACCAAAGTGAGGAATGAAAATTGTTGTCGAAAGTTGAGATAAAATAAGCTTGATTTTAAAAAAAATTAAAAACCAAATGATTTCTATACTGTCCTTGGTTTTTTTGTGAAAATTTTGAAAATGTTTGTTTTCTTGAAAAAAAAAAGTTATTTTGAGCGATTCTTTAATTAATAAAGGGGTTATTTTCTTATCCTCAAAAAAAAAAAAAAAAAAAAAAAATCAAATATCGAGAAAATCTATGCTTTGTTGGATAGTCAGTCATGTTACCAAAGAGTGTCATTTAAAAAAAAAAACATTATGAAATTTAATCTTATTTTTTGAATACAAATTCTGTTAGTAGTCTCTAAAATTTCATGATTATTCTGCTTTACTTAATAAACTGTCAAAAAGTTTTTTTTCCCTTTTCATTTGCCTTTAAACTTTTAAAATGTTCTAATTTAGTCATTAAGCTTAAAAGAATAGTTATTTTAGTTATTTTTTTTTCATTATTCTAGTTATTTTTTTTCATTATTTCGTCCTTAATTGTATACATAGTTACCTAAGTTATTGAGATGGGTTGCGGACACGTTTTAATTTCTACAATAATAATAGTACTAATATGATTATTTTGTTCAGGATTTGAAAATCGAAAAGAAATTATCTTTTAAAAAATTAGGAATTCAAATAGACATTTTAAAAATAGATGTAAAAAATAAAACAAACTTAGACAATTATTAAAATATGTGTATATATATATCTTAGTAGTAATTTTGTTGAAGCAATTAGATGACATAATTGGACGGAACAAAAACACCCAAAAAAGAAAAAAAAAAAAGTGAAAAAAGACCCACTAGGACAAATTAATTGACAACATACTTTTTATACATGACCACAAAGTTTCAATTGGAAATTAAAAGTTTGTTCCAATTAAAATTATTTTATTGTCCTCTAAGCTAGGCAAAACTTTGATATTTTAAAAATAATAAACACAAGTTTTCGTTACTATTATTCTTTCTAGCTTTGGAAAGTATCTTGTGTTCTACGACTTTTTCTAATGACGAAAGAATACAAATCAACAATCGATAAACTGATTCAATATATTTTATAATAAAATAAAAAAAAATATTCAATATATAACAAATATATATTTCCTCCCAAGTTGAAGAAGTTGTTTGTAAAGATGGCTAGAGAGAGATTAAATATAATGTTGTTGACTGCCTAGCTCTAAGCATATTCAATGGTGCCTTAAGTTTACATGTATTATTTTTAGAAACTATATGTTAATCCAAATCAACTTTCAATTGGGTTTTGTTTGTAAAAACCTATAAGCTTCCTTTGGGGTAATTCAAAGGCTGCCATTGCTAAAAGATTCACTTCACTTAGCCAACTCATCATGTGCTTATCCCCACCTCATTATTGCTCTTATATAAACATTTCAAAGCCTTCAAAAAGTGCTGCACAATGGAAAGAAAAAAGGCCTAGGGGAATTTTTTCAAACATACCTAAAAGGATATCAAATATTATATAATTAATTGTTACCTATGTAAATATTGTAAGACTATATAAAATAGAAGAGAAAACAAATATGATTTGAATATCATAAGATACCCTTCATTATTTTTTTTGGAAAAAGAAAATTCATTAAAACAAACGACTAGTTACAGATCGAGTCTTCTAATAAGAATAGAGAATGAGCAAAGAAAGTTACAAAAACAATTATAGAAAATTAAAGAGATTGATAGGAGGATCCGTTAAGAGCTTGAATAATGTCCATCGAATAGGATGTAATGATAAGGGATCGAAGAAAGAAGCTCCCTTTCTATGTTGGAGAAGGAAGGATAACCCAATTCCACCACAGTTCAAGAATTTATGTTTATTTCTCCAAGTTTTGAATCGTAGTTCTTTTAGTATAAAAGAGGTAGAAGAATACGAATCATAGATCCCTTAATCGCTAACATATATACTATATATCAGTTGAGATTTGTTTCTTTTCTTTGGTTAGCGTTATTTAATAGTATATTAGAATTTACATTTTTGTTAATTAGAGTGAAAAATGTCAAAGGAAGAAGCAAATTTTTATAGTTCAATTCAGCTTTTGAAGTTGACAACCACTCCTAATCCCTAGTAGTGGGGAGGTTGGAGAAGGAAAAAAAATTAAGAAAATAAGTAAAATTGGATGCAACAAAGTCTTGTAATTAGTGCTCAAGTCATAACAACAAAGCCAATCTTTATGAATATTTTAACAAATAATTAGCAACTATTCCAAACAAAACCTTTTGGTTTTGCTTTAGTCAACTACAAGCCATTTTCTTGTCTCCCCCATCACAAAATTAATTTTATATTTGTACTATATTTAGTTTTAATAATTATCTCCTTGATTCTTTACTTTTTATACTTATTTCATTTACATCTTTGAACTTTTAAATATTCTATTATGATCCTTTGTTTAAGGATAAAAGATTAACTAAAAAATATTATTTTACGGTATATTTGTTTGGTTAAAAAACTAGATAAAAAATGACACACTACATTATTTTCTTTTCTTCTTCATGGTTTATGAATAATAGACGAAATGATTGTTTAAATGACATGAAATAAAGACCCAAAACATTAAGAGCATGAAAGTTTAGAGAAGAAAATATTATTTAACATAGATTTGATTTTTATTAACTCAAGACTTCCATTCTATATGACTAAGGTATGTCACACGTTATATCTTAATATTTTCAATAATAAAAACTATTCTTATAAAATCAAGACAGGTCATTTCAATATATATTTTGTTGTCATTCTCATTACATATTTTTTACAGAGTTTTTTTTTTGAGAGGACATCCAATATAGAAATTCTCTAAAGCGATGGGGATACATATTATTATTCAACGTGATATGTATATTTAAAAAGTTTATATAACATATATATAGCTAAATTATTCAAAATATAAAAATTATAGATATTTTTTAGTTAAGCTAATATCAACAATATTTTAAGATCAAAATGATATTAGTTCAACGATAATTAACATCAACTTTTTCTAAAAAAAAAAATTCCAAACTCAAAGAGTTACAAACTTCACATTCAAGCTCTCGTTCCCTTTAAAAAGAAAACATAATTTTTTTTTTTTGCTTTTAGGCCAAAGGGTATCTGATAATTTTGTTAAATAATAATTAGTTCAATAAAAGATTTTTTAATTAAAAAATTTGATATTCCATTAATTCCAACTTTGCTGTCTGAATATGAACCTTTTCCTTTCTTTCTTTTGGGTTAATATTCTTGTTTGCTTAAATTAAATAATTAATTTGATTAAAATAATATTTTAGTTCTTATCTTTAAATATTCAATTTTAATAACATACTTTCAATAAATCTCCAGTTTAGTCGCAACTATTAGTTTAATTATTGGTTGATTTTTTTTTCAGTTTTTTAAAAAAATTTTTACCATAAATTTTAGAAACATATTTACATATTATATTTTTCTTGCATGAAAATTATTGTTATTATTTAACAAATTTTGATAAAATTAACGTTGGAATTAAAAGTACATGTACAATATATGAATTGAAGAGAGGTACATGAATGAACTGAGATTGCATCTGAATGATATGAAAGTATGATTAAGAAAAACTTATAATAAATCTAATAGCTGTGTACTAATAAAATTAGTGTTGGTTTTATTTATGATTTTGTTTAGGGTTAATTTTTTTAAAAATGTTTATTTAGTTATTATAGTTTGGTTGTGTCATTTTCAAGCTTTGAAGAGCATTAAGAATACCATATATTTTATATACATAAAATATAATGTTTGTCTGCCGGATGACAAATGTTTATATTATAATACTTTACTAAGTAAATGGTCCACTAAGTGATCGATCATCATCATTTTACCACTCGTGCACATTCATTTATGTTTTCTTTTCCTCTTTAATTATATGATTCAATGGAAGAAACAAAGCCAATGCTTAACACGATTTGATTGGTCACTTTATTTTTGGCTCCTTTTTCTTTATATAGGTTTGGAAAAATAAACAAATTTTAACCTTAAAACTTTCGATTTCACGCGATTGTATTTTTTTTTTTAATTTTAAAGACACTTTAAACTTGAATAATTTGTTGTGTTTTGGCAAAATATTTGAAGAAATAAATCTCCCATATGAAAGGAATAGGAGCCTAAATGCCTTGAATATGTTATCTGACGCTCCGAATGATCAAACATGAGGTTTCTGCAATATGTATTATCTGATATAGCTCTCTTATAATAAAATGGATATCTTCTGCTACCCGTGGACGTAATTAACACATTGTTAGTGAATCATATAAATCTCTATATCGATTTCTCTACTATTTACTTTACTCATTTTCTTTGTTTGTCGATTTTATAACAAACTGAAAAAGTAATGAGTTCCAACATATAAAAGAAATAGGTACATGGTTCTACTTCCAAAGGAGTAGGAAGGTAAGGGGTTCTGTTTAGTAAAAAAAGACCTTGCGAATTTTGTTTCAAATTGCCTCAATTAGAAACAGTTTAAACTTGAATGTGTTAACTCTAGTTAAATTTTATTTTTTGGTATTCTCTGATTTAAAAGTGGGGGAGAGGATGTGAAGTAGTACAAAAGATTTGAGAGAGTTCTATTGTAATTGGGATCGGACTGAGAGAGAATACTATGTGATTGTAACAATTTTTATATAGTGGATTTTTCACGATTCCTATGTTTTCTAGTTTCGTTATTCTGTTTTAGTTTCTTAATTGGTTTTTACTTTTTCTTACCGTACTAGTTTTTTTCACGATTCCTATGTTTTCTAGTTTAGTGAGAGGTTTTTTTCACAATACAAACGGTTAGTAGTTTTTTGTCACTTCTATATGGTTTTTTTTATTTTTTTATTTTTTTTTTATTAAAAGAGTCGTCAGTAGAAACGTTCTTGCTTGCCTTCTTTAACGTATAAAATATATGTTTATATTTTGAACTCAATTGAAGAATTTGATTTTGGTCGTATATGACAATCAATAATCCTCTTCAAGCGCGAGACTTTCCTCTTTTTTAAGCAAATGCTTTCTGGACTAGTTTTTGTCTCTGAAACTTGGTTCGAAAAATTTGTCATCAACCGTCCATGACAAACAACTGTGATTGATAACCCATTAAATCGCATTTGAGTTTTACTACTATTGTCACTCATAGAATTTTGTTTATGTGAAAGATGTATTTGTCAAGTGCGTGTTTACAAGGAATTATACAGGGGTATAAATACTGTATTAACACCCTAAGAATAGAGCCTAACTAAATTAACCAAAGCCTAAAAACTCTCCAAAGAAGACCTAGTATACAGGAGACTTAGTATTCACATGACTTAGTATACATTCACACCCTCCCTCAAACTCAAGGTGGTAAGGTAGGAACCAACTTGAGTTTGTTAAGTAGTTGGAGAAAACAACCAGGAGGCAAAGCTTTGGTGAGAATGTCGGCGGGTTGCTCAGCGGTGGAAATAGAGCGTAAGAACAGAGTTTCACTCAGGAGATGATGACGAACAAAGTGACAATCATTCTCAATATGCTTGATGCATTCATGAAAGACATCATTATGAGCAATCTAAATGACACTACGATTTTCATAGTGAAGTATAGTGGCAGACGACTGAGGGACTCCCATATCAGCAAGAAGCCAACGAAGCCACAAAAGTTATGACATAGTATAAGCTAAAGCATGATATTCAGACTCCGTACTAGAACGGGAAACAACGCTGTGTTTCTTACCACACCAAGAAATGAGAGAATCAGCAAGGTAGAAATAATAATCAGAGGTAAAACGCCGATCAGTAGGGGAAATCCATGTTGATAAGAGTCAAGTTGTGAAGGGCACTTACCCGTAGTTGGATGTCCGCATGACACACATGGGGGCAAGCCAGTCGCCAGGATCAACGCATAAATAAATGATCGCAACTCCGCTGCCAAGTAGGTATGAGTTTAGTCTGAGAAAGAGCGCATTGCTCATAGTTGGATGTCCGCATGACACACGTGGGGGCAAACCAAAACGAAGGTAAGGCACTTGGATCAGCGCAAGGTTAGAAAAAAAATAATAATGTCAAGAAATATGCAAGGATAAAAATCATTTGACACCCCGGTGGAAAAAGTTTTTTTTTTCAAATAAATCATGCGATGTCCCGAAATTTAGTAAAGTCCTTTTGAAGGTTAAGCTTGCGGTCCCTAGGTCTTAGAAATATTTTAAGAGGAGACTTGAATAAGACTTAAGGAAATTTTGGTGTATAGAATTTGAATGAAGTATCCTTGAGAAATCTAGGAAAAGAGATTTGCGGTTGACTTGTTAAAAGAAATCTTTAGCTTATGCTTGAGGACAAGCATTGTTTAAATTTGGGGGTGTGATAATGGGTATAAATGCACGTTATTACAGTGCTAAGTTCTTAAACAATGCTGGCTTGCGTTGATAAAATATGTTAGATTACGTGGAAAAGCATTAAGTTCATAACATTGCAGTCGCATGCGTTCATCGCATAGAAACAGTTAATTTTTGTATTTTTATGCAGAATATACGTTGACACAAGGCGAAAAGCGCGATCACAAGAAATCAACGGACGAGCACAACATTATCGCAAGGCTTTGCGGTGATTTGTGTTCGCATACATTTTCTCAAGAAGGATTGCCGCATAGAGCCGGCGGAACCTGGTGGGCGCATCTGAGTGAAAGAGATAATTAATCATGATGGGACAGAAAGTTGATGACGGACGAATCCGAATTAAGTTGATAAGCTGCTAATGATAACAAGTACATTCAGCTTTTCGGTGATAAATATTCGACACATCAGCTTGAGAATTAAAGCCATCCCATCTGTGCAATCATAAGAGAGAAGCCGCCTTTCAACCCAAAGCTCTATAAATACCGAAGGCATCCTTCAGAAAAGGGGTTCACCAGTTCAACAAGTTCGGATACTTAGATAAATTTCTCCATAGTTTAGCCTTGTCTATAGTTTTCCTTTTTATTTTAAGGCGGAGAAAGAGAAGAGCCGAGACACCGAAAGATTGCTTAGGGCAACTCGAGAGAGAACCCGAAGGCGTAGAAAGTAGAGAGCGGGCCTACTCTCGCGAGAGCGAGATTATCTTTTGAACACGAGTAGAAAAGTCAGTGTAAAAGCCTGGGAAGCAAGAGATTGCTACAGGCTCTTTATTATCTTCTTGCATTGTTATTTTGTACTTCAACTTTATATTTATACAATGAAAGTTCTTATTCTACATCTGTTCACTCTCTTAGCACGCATGAATAACTAAACTTATCGAATGGGTTGAGAAGAACTACGCTAACATGACCTAGGATCTTCATCGCATGCGATTATCTTGTTTTATGATGTGCCTAACATCTCTTTAGAGCTACTCGAGGGAGAGTCTAAAGAAAGAACTTGAGACTTGAGAAAGTTAAGTTAGAATCTAGACTCGAGAGAGCAAGATTAGATCTACATAAACAAGAGATAGGGACTTAGAGATAAGCTCTGTTTGTCAACTTGCATCGCATGCATCCTAGAGATAGGTTTGATATTATGTGGTCGCCTTGTTTGTGTGTGTGTCATTTTGTCATCGCATAAATAAGAATAGAGGCTTATGTGTAGGTCCTATAGACTTATCGCATATATCGCATGTGTTCTAGCATTAGAAGCCGTAACATTCGCATCGAGAGATGGTTTACTATTGTATGTGTGTTGCATGATTGCATAGCATGAACGCATCCTAGGAAGTGTTAGTCAAAACCGTTCTCAACCCGTTCACTGCATATTCATCGCATCTTCCATTTATCAACTCTTTTCGAACTCCGCTACATTTATTTATTTTTATTACTGCAAACAACATTCCCAACAATTGCTTGATTTATTTGGTTACCGCAAAGTCTTCTGAAAAATTACCACCGCATATTGTTTTCCCAAGTCCCTGGTTCGATCCTAGACTTACCAGGAAACTCAGTGGGGTTTACACTTAGATTCCACTGAGAAAACTTGAGTGCTCGACGCATTTTCATCATCGCATTTCATCTATAGTTCCACATCATAAAATAACGCATCAATCACCAGCCCAATCAACATCAAAATATCCAGATAAAACCAGGGAAGACTGGGAAAAAAACTGCAGTCCATACCCCAAAGTACCTTTAACATAACGGAGGATACAAAGAATAGCAGTATAATGAATGGTTCGAGGGGCAGCCATGAACTGACTAACAATGTGAACAACATATGCAAAGTCAGGATGGGTGACTATCAGATAAATAAGACTGCCGTCAAGCTGACGACAGAGACTGACATCCTCAAGTGGAGTTCCATCAAATGGAGTTAAGCGAACATTGGGATCGAGTGGTATTGGAGCTGTAGCAGAGTTAGTAATACCAGAGCGTACCAAAAAATCCGAGGCATACTTTACTTGAGACAACGAATAACTGGTAGAGCTCAATGATACTTCAAGGCCAAGAAAGTAACTGAGTGAACTCAGGTCCTTCATCTCAAAGTGTTCGCCAAGATAGCATTGTAGATAAGAGATAGCTTGAGGATCATCCCCAGTAATAATCATATCATCAACATATAGGAGAAGAAGAACAATACTATGAGTTGACTGCTGCGTAAATAGTGTCATCTCATGAGAACTGGATGTATATCCAAATTGAATGATAAGGGAACTAAAACTTGCAAACCAAGCTCGAGGGGCTTGTTTTAAACCATACAATGCTCGTTGGAGGAGGCATGGGATGGACAAGAGACACCTGGGGGTGGCTGCATGTATACTTTCTCAGATAAGGCCCCATTAAGGAAGGCGTTTTTGACATCCATTTGAAAAAGTGGCCATTGTTTAGCTGCAACAACTGCTAAGAGACACCGAACAAATGTCATTCGTGCCACAGATGTGAAGGTCTCTTCGTAATTGATCCCATACTCTTGAGAATATCCTTTTGCTACCAACCAAGCTTTATAACGCTCAACAAAGCTGTCAAAGTGAGTCTTGATCTTTTAGACCCACTTGCAACCAATGAGTTTTTTTCTAGGGGGTAGATCACATAGTCCCATGTGTGCATTTTATCGAGAGCCTACAGTTCTTCTTTCATAGCTTGCTGCCATAGAGGATTAGTATTTTCCTCATGAAAGAAGGTAGGTTCAACTAAGGAACTGATAGTAGAAAAATAGTGAAAATCTTGAAGGTGAGTAGGAGATGGCCTTACCCTAGTAGAGCGTCAAACAGAAGAGGTAGGGTCATGAACAGGTCCAGATTCCACAGGTGGGACAGGCGGCTGATCAAGGTCAAGGGAGACAGGCACAGACCGTCCAAGCTCAAAAGCATCAGAAGATGCAGAAGAAGGGAAAAGATCAAACGAACCATTAGAATCATAGGGAAAAGGACTCAAGAGAGAATCATGAAAGGTTGAGAGACTGGAGAACATATTTTGCTCCCAAAAAGTGATATGGCGAGAGATGCGCAATCTGTTAGAGAGAGAGTTCCAACAACGAAAATCTTTGTGTTCAGTTCCATAGCCAAGAAAGCAACAGAGACGGGCACAAGATTCTAATTTGGTATGTTTATGAGGGTAAAAAAGTACAAACCACGCACAACCAAAGACCTTGAGGTTAGAGTAACCAGGAGAAGTACCATATAAGCGTTCAAACAGAGAAGCATTGTGAATAACAGATGAAGGAAGATGATTGATTGTGTAGACAGAGGTGAGAGCGACTTCACCCCAAAACTTTACAGGACTTGAGGCAGACATAAGTTGGGCCCAGACGGAGTCTAGGATGTGACAATGTTTCTGCTTCGTTCGTCCATTCTGTTGAGAGGTATGTGGACAAGATGACTACATAAGAGTGCCTTGCTGGATGAGAAAGGAAAAGAGCCTGGAGTCCTTACATTCCAAGGCGTTATCTATACGCAGAACTTTGATTGGGTGAGAAAACTGAGTGTGAACCATGCTAGTAAAATCAATATATTTGAGACAGGGAAAAGTGGTGTTTAAGGAAATATATCCCGGTAAATCGAGAGTAATCATCAATGAATAAAAAAAAGTAGCGATACCCATTGATAGTGGAAATAGGAGCGGGTCCCCAAATATCAGAGTGAATTAAGTCAAAAGCATTATCGCTTATAGAACTAGACTGAGAAAAAGACAATGCAAGTTGTTTTGCAAGTTTGCAATTCAAACAGTCAAAAGATACAAATTTGGAGATATTATTCAAATTATGACTAAAGATTAAATGACGAATTTTTTCTGAAGAAGCATGACCGAGACGGAGGTGCCACTGATAGATAGTAGAGTCGGTGACAGGGGTAGAAAGTGAACAAACAGGAAGCTGAAGAGATGTGAACTCAAACAATCTTCCCACTTTGCGGCCCATACCAATCATCTGTCCCGACCGCGGATCCTAAACCTGACACCCAGTAGAAGAAACGGGCACAGTTAAACCAAGGTTACACAGTTTCCCGACAGAGACAAGATTAAAGGATAGATTTGGAACACAATAAGTATTGAAAAGTTGTAATAGGGAAGTGGCAACGAATCCAACATGGGATATGGTCAGGCAATTACCATCAACAGTATAAATGGGAGGAAGAGATTTGGCAGGAGTAGGTGCAGACAGAAGAGAAAAATCAGACATCATATGGTTGTAACAAGTGAAATCAAGTAGCCATTTATTACCTAGGGAGACCGCAAGAGTGGAGGAATTGGATGAAATCACCCGTTTAAACAAGTCTTGTAAGTCACTCATTTGAAAAGTAGACGGGGAAGGTTCAGAGGCAGCACGTAGCAGAGGCAGAGCCAGGATTAGGTGTAAAAGATCGGGACTTGAAGGTATGTCTTGGTGGTCGCGGTGGTCTTGTAGGACAGTTGTCCAGAATATGACCTCTTTTGTGACAGAATCTGCACTCGACTTTTGGACAGTTAGCAAACTTATGCCTAGTGAGCTTACAGTTTTTACAAAAGGGAGCTCTAGAAGTATTAGGCATATGAGTGCTAGTGAGTACAACCTCCGATTTTCGGGAAGAAGTGATGCCAAGATGCTTTTTTTTTAAAAAAAGATTTCCTGAATTTCTGCATCTAGAGATGGAAGGGGGCTACGGTGGAGCAAAGCAACACGAGTCGACTCATATTTTGGACGAAGTCCCATAAGAACTTTAATAAGGTGAAGGTGATTAGGACTAATTTTAGCTTGATCCAATTGTGTTCAGACTTGCTGAACTGTAGCCAATAGTCATTAACAGATTGTCCCGTCTCCTAAGCAAGATTAACTAGAGTACTGTGCAGTTGATAGTAGTGAGCTAAGCCAACA
This sequence comes from Benincasa hispida, assembly GCF_027475165.1. Classification (NCBI taxonomy): domain Eukaryota; kingdom Viridiplantae; phylum Streptophyta; class Magnoliopsida; order Cucurbitales; family Cucurbitaceae; genus Benincasa; species Benincasa hispida. Next base: position 6,319,255 of record NC_143489.1, on the reverse strand, counting down.
GACTAAAATCGGGTAGATAGGAAATCCCACAACTCTTGGCATCATCAAACACATCAAACTGAACGTGAATGGTTGGTATAGATGTATTTCCGATTCAAGTGATGATTTGATGGTTTTTGTTGTCCTAATCCTCTAACTGTTAAATAAATCTAGCATTTTCCTCAGTGGATATCTTGACTGGCTGGGGAATGTCACCAATGATGATTCACCATAATTTACACCCGATTAGGAAACTCTTCATTTGATGGGCTCAAGTAATGTAACTTGTCCCATCAAGAATAGTACTAATGGGACAAAATACTTGATCCTTTTCCATGTGGCTTAAAGGCTTGAAAGGAGAAGAAAACCAGGGATAATAAGGGAGGCTTGGTGGCTTAGCTGAAGGGATCAAGGATCAAGTTCTGGGGAATCAGGGATCGAGTTCTAGACCAGGACTCGAGGATCGAGTTATAGACTGGGGATTGGGGGTCGAGTTCTGAATTGGGAATTGGGGGATCGAGTTCGATCGAGGATCGAGTTTTGGATCGGGGATCAGGGGGTCAAGTTCTTCACAGAGGGGGTCGAGGATCGAGTATTTCATAGAGGTTACAGGATCGAGGATCGAGTTTTTCACAATGGGGATCGAGGATTGAGTTTTTCATAGTGGCTTTAGATAGAGGATCTGGGTGGTTCTTCTTCATGTTGGAGAGGGGTTTTGGGTGGTCGGCTAATGACCGGATGACATAGATGACAAAGAATAAGAGGAAGAAACTAGGTAGCAAGGCTTTGATACCATTTGAAAGATGTATTTATCAAATGTGTGTTTACAAGGAACTGTACAGGGGTATAAATACTGTACTAACACCCTAAAAATAGAGCCTAACTAAATTAACCAAAGCCTAAAGTCTCTCCAAAGGAGACCTAGTATATAGGAGACTTAGTATACAAGAGACTTAGTATTCACATGACTTAGTATATATCATAGTTTTAAAATTTAAGAGCATGTTTGATAGACAATTCAGATTCTGTTTTATATTTTTAGATTTATTAATTTAGTGAATATGGTTTGATAGTAAGCTTTGATTTTATTTCTAAAAACTTCGAATTATGTGATCCAAACAATATTACAAAATCTGAAAATAACATTTTTATTTTCAGTATATTCAGATTTTGAACTTAAAATTTTAAAATATAGAATTGTATTAAAACATATAGAAGATTAGCAAATATAATATTTCATGTTATAAACTCATTTATTTTTGTTAAATTAAATATGTATTATATATTATATTATAAATTATATAACATTATGAAAAGAATTATACAAAATTTTTAACATAAAACATATTCATAAATTAACCAATAGTAGTTTATATTCAACATCATATTTTATGAGTCACTATAATTAATTTTATAATTTATAAATATATTAACAAAACCCATTTCATTACATTGAGCACATAGTTTTGGGTTTGAAATTAATATTAACCAAATTTAAAAAAGAAAACCAACCAAAGCTAAAATAGAGGACAAAACAACTCCTCAGTATTTTACTCTTTGGAAACGTTTTTTCCATATGCATGCATGCATACACATGTATGTTCGTACATACGTACGTGCATGCATGTATATATGTATGTATGCATGTATATATGTATATGTATAAGTATAAGTATATATATATATATACATATATACATACATACATACAAAAAAAACGATAGGATAACTCGTCACTCGAAATACGAATATTAAACAGAAAACACTGACAAACATTGTAACAGCAAGAAAATAAGTAAAGGCACACAGAAGTTGGTAACCCAATTCGGTGATAAACCACCTACATCTAGGGGACAATGTGGCCAGGAAAGATGATCCATTAATATTAAAGAGTCATGCAATTACAACGTAGTACTTATTTGTAATTCAATGACTACTACAATGACTCACGTAGAGCCCAACTCAGAGCCCAACTCATTAGTCACCTAGGCTCTCCCTAGATGTGAGATTCCCTCTCAATTGTACTTAGCATCCCCCTAAGTATGATAATATAAGTGTTGAAACTTCGGCTTTAATAGTATGAGAGACTTCTCTCCATTTGATTATCTTCCTTGTAACTCAGTGAACTTCCTTCACATGAGAACTTAGGTTCTCCTAAGTCTGAAAACTCCCTTCTCGATAAATAACACCTTAGGCTCCCCCTAAGGCTTGAGAAATCCTTCTTGATGAATAAAGTCTTAGGTTCCCCCTAAAATCAAGAACCCTTTCTCTTCAACTGCATCTTAGGCTCCCCCTAAGACAGAATTATCTTCACGTTCTTGAACGATTCACATAATGACGTTGCATAATGAAAAATAGTGAGCAAAGATCAAAAACACTTTGTTGAACAAAACGACGACCAAGAACAAATACACTCTTCACAGTAAACAAATACGACCACCCTAAATGAGAGCCAAAATTCTTCTTTTAAAACTATGGCCAAATAAGGAGAGGATTTTCAAAAATATATATATATATATATCCAAAATAAGATCCATTATAAATAAGGAAAATATCAATCAAAATACTTATGCTGAGATTTTCCAGATTAAGAAATAAAAATATTCTGCATATAAGTTCCAGATTAGGAAAGAAAAATATTTTGCAGGAAATAGTAATGTTTGAGGCAGATGTTAAGACTTCATTTATGACAACTGCAAAAATTGCAGAAGCTGCCTTAGAAAAATATAAAGACTAAGCAAATCTCCAACAAACTCCACATTTGGATGATATTTTTTAAGATAGAATATTTAACAATCAACCTACAAAATAAAGGATGTCAGAAATAAAGTTGAAACATCATTAGTAACAATTGGAAAAGCAGAAATCTCTTACAACAAACCCAGACAAACAAAACCATTTAGCCAAGAGCAATCAAACCAAATATCAACAAACAACCAAACCAAATAACAACAAACAACTAAACCAAATAACAATGCCAAAATCATCAAAACCAAGAAATCTAACAGAACAAGCCCAAGCTTCCCTCCAGATGTCCAACACAATACCATATAATACCATCATGTCTCCCCCTTTTTGGCTTAAAAAAAATCAGGCACACCTCTAAGAAGAAGAAACCCCTCTAGTTCTAGAAAATATTGCTTGCATCACGTGCAACACCTCATCAATTTCAGACTTTCGTTCCTATAGTCTCTACTGAAGGAATGAAATTCCTGCAGTGAAAGAAAATGATCATCTTTGTGTCAATGAATTTGATTTTGGAATAACTTAAAACAGAGAAGAAAAAAATAGAACAAATAGCAACTTGATCTAAGCATACTTTCTAACATACAAAGAGGAAAGGGAAAAAAAAACACTTTCCCTTGAAGAAAAATGATCTTCACATATTCCTCTCCTTGAATGTCATGAACTCTTCTCCACTTCTCATGAACTTTTCTTCAACGAACACAATGTTGGGTTGATGCCCTAAATCTCGTAGGGTCCTATAGTTTGTAAACACTGTAAGAACAAACTTTTTATGTGATTAATAATATATGATATTTTATTCACTTTATCTATAAAATATGTGATATTTTAATTGCATTAACCACAAACCATTAAACCAACATCCAAAATTATCATTTTAACTTAAACATGTATGTGGAGACATACAGGTAGATCATGTTTAAGTGATAATCTAAATGGTCTGTAGTATATGGATAAGACTGGGTACCTTATCTTAGTAACACTACGAGTATGACCTGCTTTTTAGGTGTTACAATTGTTTTAAAGTGCTACAAATGGCCTAATCCTGATCATTCATGTATTAGACATGCGAGCGGGGATATTCTATACAAAGAAGTTTTTATAAGATTGGACTATAAAATATTTAGTCTCATTATATAACACTGTTCATAATAGAGACTTACATTTCACCAGGATGACCATAGATAACGTGACCTGAATCCTGAGTGAGTTGTGAACTCTTGCCTATGAGGGCGGTCCTTTGATTTGTATGGGTGAGATTGGCTAGATCACCGACTCAACAAGCCTATCATTTTGGGGATTCATTTGATTGGGGAGTTGGGAACACAACTACACAAGATGAAATTCACTTCTTTCCTGAAATAGGGGTACGTAGATAAATTGCTCCCTTAAGGACTATTCCGGGTCTTGAACAATGTGGCGTGCACACCCTCTCCTGGCTCGAGAGGGGTTTAGTCATAGTAAGACTATGATCTATTGTTTATTAGAGGGATTAATGGTACTTAAGGAGTTAGATGTAACTATAAGGGCAAAATGGTAATTTGGTCCAACTATACTTACGAGCAATTTATGAAGGGTCATCGTATTGTTGATTAAGTTATATCCAATGGACACAAAAATATATTTGTAGTGCGAAGAGTACAGCTGTCTCCGACAGTTAAAGGATGGTGAAGAATGTAATTAAAGAGTTTAATTAATTATTCATGTACTGTTGGAGCTTCAAACTACAAGTCCATAAGGTCCCATTGGTAGCTCAAAAGAATTTAGGTGAGAATCAGATTTTGGGTTAATTTGAATTGTTCAAATTAATAAGAGGGATTTAATTATATGTGACTAATTAAATTGTTTCAATTATATATGATATAATTGTTATAATGTATTTGATACATTATATTTTAAAAGGAGGAAATATATATTTGAATGAGATTCAAATATATTTTCTATAAATATGATTTATAGTTGTTAAATTTAATATAAATATGATTTATATTAAATGCCATAAAATAGAGAAAAGAAACTATAGCTTATATTGTATGTGACACAATATTAAAACTATAGGTTATATGTTATACTTGATATAACATATAATTTAATATAAATATAATATGATAAGTTAGTTATCATATTGATTTATATTATTTTATTATTATTTGAATAGTAACTTCTCTCTTTTCTCTCCAACCACCTTAATAGGTAGTTATTGTTTTTATGGCAAGAGGAATAAAAGAAAAGTGGTTTTCTTCTTTTTTCTCTACGACTAACATTGGAATTGCTAAACGATTGAGAGTTGCAGAAAAGAGTTATAATATGCATTAGTATGCATGATTTAAATTACATAAAACATGCTCATGCATCATATAATATAAGTGTTATAGTATATATATGCATGTATTATAGCATATCTATGCATCATTTATATTATAAGTGTTATAATATAAGGTTGAATGGTTATATGAAATGTATGCTATAGCATGGTTCATTACTTAGTTATATAAAAGTTATCACTAGAAGAATTTCAGGCTTTAATGTTGGTTTTAAACCGACAATAAAGGGCTTTAATGTCAGTTGACAACCGACATTAGATAGTGTTATTAAAGCTCTTTAATGTTGGTTGTCTTTAATGTCGGTTTTAAATTGACAAGGGCTTTAATAACACTATCTTTAATGTCGGTTGCAACCGACATTAAAGCCCTTTAATGAAATCTGCATCCGACATGAAAGCCCTTTAATGTCGCAACTGAAGCTCAAGAATCAAATGAAGCCCTTTAAATCGACATTGAAGCCCAGAATCTGTCCGTTTTATCTATTGTTCGTTTTTTTAAATTCCATTGCTGAATCCATTTTTTCAGTCAAAAAGTATAACATGACACATCATCATCGAATACTGTGGCTATGACAAATTATTTATGTATGGATTGCAAATCTATTACATTTAATTCCTAAATTCTGCTATAAAATTATAATTTAAAAGACCGTACAATAATTCAGCCCTTGAAAACACAAATTACAAGTAATACAAGCGTTATGATTTTACAAACATTATGAGTTTACTTCCCTCTCCACTTGGTAAGTGTGGATCCCTTCATAATTTTTCTTGAACAGACCCTCTCTCCCACCCCCCCCCTCCCAGCTTCAACAGTGTCTGGTTATAAACATGCTTATGCATCATATAAACCGACATTAAAGGTACCCTACAATGTCGGTTTAAAACCGACATTAAAGATTCGCTTTTTTTAAAAAAATAAAACCGACATTATACATCCGATTTCACTTTTTTCAACCGACATTAAAGCCCAAAATTCTTGTAGTGTATATATTAGTAATGAATGAACATTGCATGAAGCATGACACTACCTTAGGTTAATTTATAATTGTTATAAATAACTTATGTATGTCATTCATGTAATGATTGATTTTAATTGTTTCATTTACTTATATTTGTTATAATAAATGAAATTAGAATTAAAATCAATAATAAAGAGTTGCATGCACATCTTAGGCTTAATCATTTTTTAAATTTGTTTTAAAATTTGATTGAGATAGACCTAAGATCACGTTTCTAATGAGATTAGAAATTTAATCTTAAATCTTTTAAATCGGTTTAATAGGATTAAATTGATTCCTAATAAAAGATTAAATATGTAACAAATGTGTCTATAAGGGACCTTTTGTCTAAGGCTGGTTCTGGCTAGGTTGGGGTACTCAAGTTGATGGAAACATCGCACCCCTACCTGAGAACCTACCTGGAAAAGTAAATTAAATAGATTTGTTACATGCATGCAAATTCGATGAAAGTCTATTAAAGAGTTTAATGAGACTTGAATCAAAGTTGTTTAATCATTAAAGAAAAGAGTTGTTTTTGAGCAAATTAAACAAACACTTTGATAAAATCAGTAGCCGGATTTTCCTAAGTTAATGAACCCTCAGTAGAACACTCAGTGGGAGGAAAATGGAGTATATGATACTTCACTTTTATCTCTACACGTTTTTCCCTAAAAGTTCACACCATGAGATCTACTTTCGGCCTAAAAGTTCAGAAATGAATTTTTTTTTTTGGACTCCTTTAAGATAATCACAATGCTTTAAAACTTGCTTGAGATTTTTTTTTTAAAAACACTTAAAACAAGTGATGTAGAATATATAAAGTCATTAGAAGATGATAAGCCCATTTTTTATTTTTTATTTTTTTGCAGCAAGCACGAATAATGTATGAAGCAAAAAAAAAAAAAAAAAAAAAAAAAAGAGAAGATGAAGAGTCACAAGAAATATAGAAATAGATGAAATTAAAGAAAGAAAGATGACATGAAAAAGAAAACAAGTAAGGATATAATCTATTTAGAGCCAAAGCTCTGATAGAATATGATAAAGGGAACTATCTCAATCACGTTTGAGAACCCCCTCCCCTCTCCCAAACAAGGTGAACCCCCACAACAGTAATAATTGACCGATGATCAAGAAGAAAGGAGAACTTGTTCCTAACTTCAAGATTTCAACTTTCCACAATCTAATTGATCAAACTAGATTGAAAGTCCTAAAACATGCATTCTAAACACAAGAATAAAAAAAAAAGCATAAAGCTTGAGGGTATATCTCTAAGGAAATTTCATTCAAATTCAAAGTGTTGTTACCAAATTTGGAGATTAGAGCCCTATTTAAACTAATTGAAAGGACACCATGAAAGGATGCAACCTTTCACTTATATTGGCTACATTCAACTAATACCCTTTCAACTACTCTCATAAATGTGAATATATAAAATTAAATAAATATATGTAAAATTAATTATGTGGATGAATCTAAAATTCTAGATTTAACTATGTGGATAAATCTAAAATTAATTTCAGATTTATTTTGTCTCTTGGTGGCTTTGATTCTTGAAGGGTTAGAACTCTTCATATTTGGAAGCTTAACTTGGAAGTAAACCTTTTAATGCTCCAACTCCTAATCATTGCCAATTATTTGCTTATCACTGGGGTCGTCAACATGTGAGCCCGTGGTGGTAGTATCAATATAAAAAACATGTTGTCCTTGTAGGAGCTTGGGATAAATGATAAAAAAAAAAAAACTAGATGATGAGCCAATGGGTTCAGTAGGTGTGAGCAAATCCGGTTTTTGGGATAAAAGATTAGTACAAATCAACTGCAGATAATAGATGAGCAAACGAAGGGCTTTTGACCCAATGTGTCGTTTAATCTGATTAAAAGCAAATGCACCATAGTAGAATTGAGACCTAATTCCAATTTGATAGATCAACATCGCAAGAAAAATAGAGATACTAGATTTGTGGGATGAAGGGCACCAATTTGCAATCCCAATCTTGTGTAGAAGGGCATATTTTATTCTGAGCATGATTTTAGGTAATTGACCCTTTTGAGATCACGAAGAACGGGTACCCCCAGTTAGTTCAACACACTAAATCCAGTCACATTCTCTGTTACATTCCTATGGAGGAACTGATTGATTATGGTAGGGGATATAACAAAAGAATGATGTCTGATATGAACTTTCTAGAAGTTAGAACTTGCTGGATCAGTGAAATAAGAGGTCAAGTTAACAATAAATTCTTGAACAAGTTGGGGATAATAAGCCCTCAAATTCATCACAGTTATTTCAAGCTCGACATCAAGCAATGGTTCATGAGATCAAGGCATTCCTAAGTACGTTCAAATAGTTATTTTTCATCAATGATATTTCTCTTCACCACACATTTTCATAAACTTACGCCCTGCTTGGTTTGGAAAGACACTTCATCCAAGAGAACAAGAGAAACATTAGAATTGGTAGACTACTTTCTTATGCCTTTTGCTGTCGCACGAGTGATATGAACATCTCCAGAGTCTTCATTGTTAGAGCTACGCTGTAGTCCCTAGTTAGAGTCCTCCTCAGAAGGTGACTTTTCATAATCATTTTTAGATGTCTCATACAAAGCATCCACATTAGTTTCGGTATCAACACCTTCATTGACAGCAAAACCAACACCAACATCCTCAGTTCTCTTCAATTTAAGCTCAACGAGAAGAGTATTGTCATCAATGTCTTCATTAGAAACATAGATGGGCCATGAGATTTTTTTTTGGATTTTGATTAGTCGTTTCAAGGTCAACATCATACAAGACTGCATCCTTCAATTTCTCATCATTCTCAGTAGCCAAAGGATCATAAAAAAAATCATCATCTACATTTCTTTGATCAGTCATGGTGTTGGTCTCAAAAGGAGTATTAACACCCTCCTCACCAGGATGCACATATTTAAAAGAAACATCTAGATCAACATTCTCAACAAGATTTTCAGAAGCACTAATAACAGGCAGTGTGGATATAGAAGCAGTTTTTTCATAAATCACTTTATCAACAAATTCATGTAAAACATTCACATTAGACATAATAAAACTTTCTTTTTCCATCTCAGAAGAATCAGAAACCATAACATTTTTTTTTTCCACAAGCACACTTGATTAAGATACAGTAGATTCAACATTGCTAGAAACAGAAACAAGATTATTATCAACCATTATTCTATCCTCAGGAACCTTAACTTCAACTTGAACATCAACAGATGATTTGATGGTACCTCTAGGGTTTTTAGGCAAGGTAATAAACTCATGCATGTGGCTAGATGAATCACTAGAGGAGTATTTTCCTTTATCCGGATAAATTTCAACTTCGAATCCTATAAGATCAGTCAAAGTGAGAGATGAAGTACTCACTTTTTCTTTCCATTTTGTTTCAACAGACAATCCAGCATCATAGTGCCTTCTTTTTGCCGAATAAGGAGGAACTCCAATTTCTTTCTCTGCAACAGGGAACCCTCACACACGAACTCCATATTTATTTTTTATAGTCGAGGAACATCCTTTATGTCATTGATCGAGCTCAGAAATTTGTGTCGTTATCACACTTCCAAGGACCAAATAAATTTGTAACTCCAATCTAACAACCTACACTAACACGTAGTATAGATGGAAAGAAAGAGATCGTCCACAGAGACTCTGATGATTGTTTAACCTGATTTTGAATTCAAGTTGTAATCGGGAGGGGATTTTTGTAAAGCTATTGACAAAGTTGTGCAAGAATGTAAAGGCGAGAATGTAAATGCATAGTTGAACAATGAAAACTCGATTTTTTTTTTTTTATAGATCTAATTTAGTAAGATTTCCTCTTAATTTTTCTTGATCATAGGCATTTAACAAAATCAAATTCTTGCGAGTTATTCCTTTAATCTATACACCCTAAAAGCATAGGAATGTATAACCCTAATTTTCTAAGTAAACAATTAATCAAACATAAATGACTCAATTAATAAGAACCGGTAGCAACCTAATTAATTGTTCATTTGCATTAAGAAAGAGAAATTCTTGACTAAGATTGGATTAGTAGTTCGGAAAGCCTAGGTTACTAGCCCAATTGTTCTTGAATTACTAAGCATGCATAATTGCGAACAAGATTAATCCTAATTTCCTAAATTCATGCCTTAAGACATTAAGCATATAGACATCCTATTATTTCTAGTGTTCATTGAATAAAAGAAAGTTGGCAAAAAAAATTCTTAAATTCAATGCATAGAAGTTATTTCACATTCAAGAATCAATTTTAGCAAGAATTTATTACATCAAGAAATTCCATGAGAGATTATAAAAGATTCAACCTTATACTAGGAAAATTAAGAATCTAACCTAACCTAAACTAGATTACTTACCTTAATGTAGCATCTTCTTCAAGATTTGATCAAGAACTAGCATGGATGCATCAAAGGTAAGGAAATTAACGAAAATCGAGTTTGGTTCTGAACTCCCTCATGAAAATGCAGAATTTTACTTTTATATCAAGGGTGTAGAGTTGCAACACTGGTTATAGTGTTACAACTATATTATCGACTTTAGACCTCAAGCATTGGCGTAGGGTTAAGGTAGCGTTGCAACTTTGGGACCAATTTAGCAGGCGCATGCAAAATCCTTCTTTTTCTGTCAAAACTTGTAGTGCCATGACGCTGAGGGTAGCATCATGACACTACCCTATTTCATCGTCCACTGCCTTTCATCGTTGCACAACAATATTGGGATAGGGTTGTGATGCTGCTGGGATGCCAAATGCTTCAACTGAGTATCATTTTGGAAATTTATTGTGTCGTCTTCAAATTAGTTGACTCCAAGGTGCATTTTAACTTCAATTTAGCTCAAATTTTTCCTAAATGACTCTTTTGCCCTTCTAACACGAATTTACCTATAAAATGAACATTTTATGCATATGAATTGTACAAAATGGATAGAATTAGGGATAGAAAACTAGCTCTTTTTGATAGCATCAGTCATGAGACTTTCTTTTAGTCTTTTCTTTGTACCTCACCATCTTACTATCGGAGGTATGTATTCCTTATTTAGTGCTAACCATTAAATCATAGAAATCACAAGTAAAGGAACTACTTCGAAACGGTTGAGAGCAAAGGACACCCACGATTTCAATTAAGAATTTGTCACACTTTAACTGAAAATAATTCAACAGGAATTTTGAAATTAAACGATAATTAAACTTCCTCACGCCTTCACCATGAAGGGATATACTAGCATGCAATAGAAGCAAAAAGAATCAATAAGCACTCTAATTACATTTAATTTGAGTTCTGAAGCATGCTTTTACAAAAAAATCAAGAGGGTTTCAATTTCAACATACCTTTGAGGAAATCTCTCAAATCCAAGCTGCTCTTTACGTGAATTCAGCTCCAAATCGTTAGTGAACCACCAAGAGATATCTACTATTCTTAGCCTTGAATTTGAATGATGGAACTAAAATTTGAGTGAATTTGTGAAGGTTTTTCTGGGTTTGAGAGGAAGAAGATGATGAACTTGGAAAAACTAATTTCTCCAGCTCCAATCTCTTATCTTCTTCTTCAATTCTGAGGTTTTTATTAATCTTCAGCATGCAAGCACTCCATCAGCCATCAATGCCAGCAACTAGCTGAAGATTCCAAGTGGGAATTATGTGTGTTTGTAGGAAAAACACCTCCTACTTGGAGGAAAGTAGAAAATTCCCACTTCAAATCCCATATTTCTTTAATTTCCAATTTCCAATTTCCAATTTCTAATTTCGATTAATTCAAAAAATTAATTAAAATTTGAATAATTAATTCACACTTAATTAGATCTAAAATATCAAAATTCAATTTCTTAAATTGAATTAAAATGAAAATTGATTTGATTTTTAATTAGTTAAATATATTTAATTAACTAACTAATTTAATATCAAATATTAAATTAATCACACACCTAATTTTAAACATGAATCTTATTTATGTAATTGATATTTAAGTCAATATTTAAATATTATAAGCTCTCCAATTTCATTTAATTTTAATAAATTAAACGTTAATTATATCGAATATAATTATATAGATGTTCAAATTGAAATTCAATTTGACATCATTCCAAATTCACTCAATTTATTAGTTCAAGGTGTTCATGTTTTACGAGCTAGTAGAGGGACCTTATGGACCTACAAATCATGAGCTCCAACAATTTAAGATTAATAAGCTAAAACTCTTTAGAACAAATTAATCAGTATTCTTTAACTATCAAGTCACATCATTATAGCTCGATAGTTGCACTCTCCTCACTATAAATATATTTATGTCCACATGATTTAACCATAGCCAGTAAGTCGACCATTCACAGATTGTTTGCAATAACGGCTGGGTCAATATGCTATTTTACCCTCGATATTACGTCTTGTTCCTTAAGTTTCTACCGATTCTCTAATGAACAATTGGTTTATGATCAAAAAATTGGATCCCTCTTGAGTCAATGAGAGGGTGGGGCCACTTGTTTAAGACCTGGATTCAATGCTTAAGAGAACAACCTTTTTCCTATTTCTAAATCGGGTAAGCGTGAATTCCTTACTGCACCTTATATCCCCAGCTATCTACCCAGTCTTACCCTTGAAATGAGAGGCTTATTGAGTAGGCGCTGTTGAGCCAACCCTCACCTATACAAATCTAAGGAAAATCCTAAATAAATAGGAGTTCATAGTTAGTTCAGGATTAAGATCGAGTTACCTAGGTCATCTAAGTGAAATAGTCAGTCTTAAACAGTAAACAACGTTATAAAGCAAGAGTGACTTATTCCTTGGTCCGAGCTTATGCAAACTCATTGTATAGGACCCCTACTCCTCATGTCAATACATGAACGAATCAGAATTACTTCGTTTGTAGCACCTTTACAACAACTTATAATCGCTACAGAGTAGGCTGCATCCAATAATATTACCAGAATAAGGCTCCCAACCTTATTCGTATACTATAGACCATTTTGACTATTTACTTGAACTCGATCCATCTTTATGTCTCCACATGAAGTTCAAGTATTCATGTAATAGCCATGGATCTTAGTTTATTAGATTTAGACTTTATGAATGTAATTTAAAGATTCAATAACAATTTTATCGAAGAAATGTTGAATAACATCTTTATTGACAATAGAATGTGTTCAACTTTACAAATTGCGAGTTTTAGGACACACAACCCAACAATACTCCCACTTGGACTAAAACTCAAGTGGAACAATATATACAAATATATACAATGTTGAGTTACAATGAGAGAATAAAAGGTATAAATACAATAAACTAGGGCATCAGATACTCATAAATTCTCTCACTTGCCCTAGTGATAAATATCTTGTTGACCTAGTCCTACTTGGTGACCCTCGAACACTTTAGCTGAGCAGGCCTTTGTAAATGGATCAGCTAAGTTTTCTTATGAGGCTATTTGCGTGATGATCACGTCTTCTCTGTGTACAATCTCCTTGATGAGATGGTACTTCCGCTCGATGTGCTTTCCATGTTTATGGCTTCAAGGTTCCTTTGAATTTGCAACTGCTCTACTGTTATCACAATACAGGGGGACTGGCAGATGCACATTTGGAACCACTTCTAAATCAGTCAGGAACTTTCTAAGTCATACTGCTTATTTTGCTGCTTCACTTACAACTACATACTCAGCTTCCATTGTGGAGTCAATAATACAACTTTGTTTGATACTTCTCCACACCACAGCTCCTCCATTCAGAGTGAATACTAACCTCGAAGTTAATTCCCTCGAATCTATATCAGTCTAGAAGTCAGAATCAGTGTATTCTGTAAGGATCAGATCGTTAGCACCATATACGAGCATGTAATTTCTCGTTCTCCGAAAATACTTGATAATATTCTTAACGGCAGTCCAATGATCATATCCATGATTGGATTGAAACCTATTGACTATTCCAACGACATAGCATATGTCAGGACGAGTACACAACATGGTATACATTAAACTCCCTACTGCTGATGCATATGGAATTCGTTTCATAAGCTCAACATATTGAGGTGTCTTAGGACTTTGTTCCTTAGACAGATGAATTCCATGTCTGAAAGGCAACGTTCCTTTATTGAAATTTTGCATTTTATATCTAGACAACATCTTGTCTATATAAGATGCTTGAGATAATGCTAAATTTCTATTGTTGCGATTCCAAACTATTTGGATCCCAAGAACATACTGTGCTTCTCCCAAATCTTTCATTTGGAATTGCGTAACCAGCTAGAAATTTCACTTCATTTTCAATGAGTAGAATATCATCAACATACAACTTCAGAAAAGTGACAGTTTTGTTAACGATTTTCTTGTAAACACAAGGTTCGTCAACATTTTGTTCAAAGCCACAAGATTTGATCGTAGTGTCAAATCTCATATTCCAGGTTTTAGGTGCTTGTTTCAACCCATAAATGGATCAATTAAGCTTGCAAATTTTTTACTCTTGACCCTGTACAATAAACCCTTCTGGTTGAGACATGTAGATACTCTCTTCAAGATAGCCATTTAGAAAGGCTGTCTTGACATCCATTTTCCATATTTCATAATCATAAAATGCAGCAATCGACAAGAGTATTCTTATTGATTTTTTCATGGCAATTGGAGAGAAGGTTTCTTCATAGTCTACCCCTTTTCTTTGGGTAAACCCTTTTGCCATAAGTCTTGCTTTGTTGGTCTGTACCTTATCAGCTTGGTCTCATTTTCTCTTATAGATCCATTTGCAACCGATGAGTTTTACCTCTTCCGGTTGATCAACAAGATCCCAGACAGAATTGAAGTACATAGACTCCATCCTAAGGTCCATGGCTTTAATCCATTAGTCTTTATCCACATCATTCATTGCTTGTTTGAAAGTCAATGGATCCTCTAAGGCATTATCTGGTATGATGACTTGAGTTTTAGTTAAATCTATGTATCGGTCAGGCTGTTGCACAACCTTCCCACTACGATGTGGCATTCTCAACTGCTGTTAATGGACCTACTCTGTATCTGCTGTTAGTTAAGTCCATGTATCTGTTAACAACCCTCCCACAACTCTTGAGAAGGATGTGAAGTACCAGTTTCATCAATAACTCTTGTTAATGAACCTACTCTGTTAACAACTCTTGTTGATGCATTTGTCATTTCTCTAGACATTTCTTCTATTACTAGTTTTCTACGAGGTTGATGATTCTTTATGTGGTCCTCCTCTAAGATAGTTACATTTTTCGACACAAACACTTTATCTTCCTGAGGATGGTAAAAGTTACCATCTTTCGTTTCTTTAGGTAGCTTACAAATAGGCATACTTTTGAACGACGTTCGAACTTTTAGGATTTTTCACCAACACATGTGTTGGAAAACCGCAAATTCTGAAGTGATGTATAAAGAAACTCTTATTCAAGAGTACCTATGAGCGGAAGCGGATCTTTTCAATTCATTATGACAGAATTTTCACATATACATTCTATCGGGTATGGATATCGAATGGTAAACCATGGGTATGAGATGCCCTAGTTTATTGTATTTCTCTATAAAACTTTAAAACCCAGTCTTATATATCGGATATATAAGTTACCACTGGAGTTTTAGTCCAAGTGGAAGTTTGTTGGGTTTTATATCCTAAAACTCGCGGTTTGTAAACAATAGAACTTATTCTGAAAATTCAACAAGTTGTTATTGAATATATTGTTTTTTAGAAATCCAATAAAACTAAGTCCCTTAACTATTACACGAGTACTTGAACTTTATGTGGAAACATACAAGTGGATCATGTTTGAGTAGATAATCAAAATGATGTATAGTATATGAATAAGGTTGGGTGCCTTATTCTGGTAACACTATTGGATGCGGCCTATTCTGTAGTTATTACAAAGAGTTGTAAAGTGCTACGAACGAAGTGATCCTAATTCGTTCATGTTGGGACATGAGGAGTGGGTGCGTCTTGTGAAAATGAGTTTTGTATAAGATTGGACCACGAAACCAGTCACTTTTACTTTATAATGCTGTTTACTGTTTAAGACTGACTATTTCAAAGTGATGACCTAGGTAACTTGACCTTAATCCTGAGCTAACTATGAACTCCTGTTTGTTTGAGATTTTCCTTTGACCTGCAAATAGTGAGAGTAGACCAATTGCCTTCACTCTTACCCGATTAGGGTGAGTAAAGAGGTTATTCCCTTCATGTGCTGATTCTGGGTCTTGAACAAGAGGCCTCACCTTCTCTTTGGCTTGAGAGAGATTCGATTTGCTGATTGGATCACAGATCAATTATTCATTAGGGGATCAATGGGACTTAAGGAATACGAGGTAATTTTGGGGGGTAAAACAGAGATTCGACCCAATCGTTATTACGAACAACTTGTGAAGGGTTAACTTACTAATCATGGTTATATCGAGTGGACATAATATATCTACAGTGAGGGGAGTTCAGCTATGGGCTTTAGTGGAATCACCCATTAGTTAACGAATGGGGGTTTGCTCGGTCTAATGAGTTTAGCTAATTAATCTCGGATCATTGGAGCCCATGATCTGTAGGTTCGTGAGGTCCCTCTACTAGCTTGTAAATGGATTAGCTCTAGAGTTGCGTGATAAGTTAATTTGAAATGTTCAAATTAGAATTAAATGAAATTGGAGAAATAATATTTAAATATGATTTAAATATTTGAAAATGGAACTGTGTAAAAATTAATTTAATATTTGATATTAAATTAATTAGAATTATTTAAATTGTTTAAATAATTATTTATTAACTTTATTAAGAAAATTAATTTATGAAAATAATTTTGTAAAATTAATAATATTTTCAATTTTTTTAAAAGAATTGATTTATGAAATCAATATTTGATAAATTGAAAAAGAAGAAAAATCACAAAGTTGGAAAATTTGCATTTTCCATCATTTTCATTAAGTAGCTCACTAACAACCCACTTCTCAAGCTTCATTAAACTCCAAGCATGAGCTGCATCTCATGCAGAAAATCTCTTTGCATGAGTGTCTGCAATATATTGAAGAGATTGGAGTATTTGTTCAACAAGGGAACCGATCAAATTTTTCTGAAAAATTTGAGAGAAGAAGCTGTTCTTTCGTTGGGTTGTAGCTGTGAGCTTGTCTCTGAATTTCCTTAATTTAGGCTTAATTTGAGTCCCACAACTCAATCTAGAGCACTAAGAGGATAGTAGGGAAGATCTTGGGGTAGTCTACAACAAGATTAAAAGGAGCTTCAATCCATGCCAAAATTAATGAAAGCATTCTTTAGCAGAAATAAATGGGTTTCATGACATACCTTTGTAGAACTTCCTCAAAGCTTGAATCCAGCTGCAAATCTCTTCTGAATCTTGTTGTAGACCACTTTTCAGCAAGGATTGGTAAGTCTGTAACTCGTTGAGGAGAGTAGTAAGGGTATAGTTCACTTTGTTAAGAATCGTATTGCTAACAAAATGGAGGAAGCTCTCCGACAATGAATGTAGGATAATGCTAACCTGACTGCCCTCATCAATTTTAGACCCATTCATCTCCGCCATGTTAAAGTGGACCATCATATGTAAGGGACTCCATGATCTCACGTGCTGAGACCATGGGCTCATGGTTCTTGGCTAACACGTCACTAAGAATGGCCAAGATATAGGCTCGGGCCTTCTCGTTTGCTCATGTTCAATGCTCGTATGCCGCTCGAACATTTTAAGTAACGTTCTGAGGTGGAACAGGAGGATAGTCCTCCGTAAGGACAAACTTTAGATCCTCGATGATGAGTATCATCGGGAGCATATGTTTCCAACTCGAATAGTTTTGGCCATTTAGTTTTTCGGCGCTAAGTAAAATGATAGTGGCTATAGCCATTTAAAACTGTTGTTGAAAAATGAATAAACTTTTATAAGACTTTACAAAACCACATTTTTAACCAATTAGTTTTAGCAAAACATTTTCCAAGTACCCTAAGTGATAAGACTTCTATTTTGCAATGATGCCCCAACGAGGCAGGACAAACATCATCGATGGGGTGATCAGATGTCCCTTCACTGGGATGAGACATTCTCAACCATTAGGCAGAACCAACTCTTGGAACTGAACCTAATAGCCACCATTTGTTCGGTCCAGAACTGTTAACCCTTAACAATTTCGCGTAAGTGTTACCCCTCGTTTTCGGCCTCAGAGTCCCGCCCTAATGCGCACATCGTAGGGAAAAAACAGATTAGGACAAGAGACTAAGTAACCTTATCCTTTTATAGGAGATCAAATAAAGAAACATGCAAAATAGCCATCCTATAGGGGGACACTCCCAGAGTGCCACGAGGCGATGCACAGAAACTTTATTTAATCCAACGAGAGAGACCGTGGGATATGCTGTCACACTTCCTGCTCCCACTTACTATGAATATTCTCTCCATCCACCTTGATATTGACCTACCCAATCACCATCCTTTAGGGGGACGCTCCTAGGGTGTCACGAGGCTGAGGATAGATCTCACAGTGTGGACTATGAGGGAGAAAAGCAAGAGGTTTAAATGAAGTATCAAATACCCCAAATACCTCCCACTGAATGTTCTACCTAGGGGTTTATTAACCTAGACAATCCAGCTACTGGCTACTGATTATAATCTAAGTCATTTATTAAGTCTGCTAAAAAACAACTTTTGCCTTTGAAATAAAACAAGTTCAAGTAGTCACATTAAACTCTTTAATGAACTATCCTTAACTTACATGCATGCATCAAATCTATCTAATTCACCTTTCTAGGTAGGGGTGTTCTGTTGCCGTCACCTTAAATACCCCAACCTAGACAGAACCCATCTTAGACAAAAGATCCCTTATAGATAGATTTGCTACACTTGAACCTTTTATTATTGATTTTAGTTCTAATTTCATTTTATAACCTTTATAAAAGAAACAACTAAAACATACATTGCCACATAACGAGGTATTTATAATGCTTATAAATATAATGCTTATAAATATAATGCTTAATAAATGACGCATGCATAAATATAACTCTTATATTATATGATGTATGTACATGCACTTACATAATTTAAATCATGCTTCTCTAAATCATAAAACTTATAATAAAGAGAATATGCATGACTAATGCATAACATAAGGTGGGATTTATCTATATGTGCATACCATATGACATAAAAAAAACATATAGCGCATGTATACAACCATGGATTAATGGACTGGGATGAACCAACATAAAACCGAAATGAAAATTCTATCTATTACATTATTCCACCGAGCAAACCAGTTCTCAAGCGAACCGGGTCTTGAACCACTGGGCGAAGCTCCCATCATTTAGTACACGCCTCCAGGTAAATAATTGTAGCGCATACTAAACAATAGCACGAAAGCTAAACGATCGCATAGACGACAATGAGGTCGCAAAGCCTGATCGTCTAGACGATCGCTTAACATGTGAAAGGTAAACGATTTACCACGCATTTACTCCGCGATCGTATAGTCAGTAACTAAGCGATGAGACTTACTGAGCTATACGATCGTCTAGTGCGTGCGTGCGTTAAACGATAGTCGAGCATCCGATACTCAATGATCGTCTACCTTATCGTCTATACGACTCGACCAACTCTTAATCGTTTCTTCCTCGAAGAACAACAACCTTTGCTTCGAACTTCTTCACAAACGACTCAAGACTCAAACTAACTTTAAAATTATAGACTCGATAGCAATTAATTGTGCTAAAAAACGCAGGGGACTTTACAATTAACTGAAGAATTTAACAAACTGAGGTTACATCCCAGAAAACTCCATTAATCCACACATCCACAAATGATTTAACAATTAAAATAGAGAGTAGACATGTTGCACCCACCGAGAATGTAAATTCAATTCTTTTGCAACAACGAATTGGCATATCAGAAACTGAGTGCTCTGATACAAATTGAAGGAACTCTTATTCAAGAGTACCTATGAGCGGAAGCGGATCTTTCCAATTCATTGTGACATAATTTCCACATATACATTCAAACATACAGATATGCATTCACAACGCTAAATTACTGGCATGCTTAAAGGATCAATAAATAAGAGACCAAGAGATCATACCAGTTGAAGACTTTTCTTCACAGAAAATCTTGCTTTTGCAGAAACGGAAAGCTATCATTCAACAACACCCAATTGTCTACCACGGATAGTCTCCACACGAATAGAAGGAAACGGAGACGACACCACCACTCAAAGCCCTTCGTATTCTCGGAGTGAGAATACAAAGGGTGGGCTTTATTCGGATTTGGTAGAGAGAAGGAGGTAAAGAGATCGTATACAACGATCAAGCAAGTGGCAGAAAGACTCGTCTACCGTATAGACAAATGCTTGATTGTTTAGGTGAAGTATACGATTGTGTAGGAAAAGGTAAGCGATCGTCTAAATGATCGTGTAGGAAAAGTTAAGCAATCGTCTATACAACCGTTTAGGAAAGCTCAGGCACTAAAGGAATGCTTAGTAAAAGGTAAGCGATCATTTAGTAAATAGCGCACGCAGGTGTAAGCGTTAAGCGATTGTTCAGCACTATCGTATAGGTAAGTAATCGTTTAGAACTGTCGTATAGGCTCTGATTTTAGTTAGCGATGAAACACTTCAACACTACATCGCGCATCCAATGCTTAACACACCGTGAGCTATTTAAGCATCTCAAATCGATTCTTCATCTTACTTTTCCGTTATGAAAATAGAAGAGACACGGGCCAATTATCCCGTAACTATCCAATTAATAGACAATAAATATAATCACATTATATTCATAACCTATGGATTAATATCATATATTAACCATAGTATTTTTCCTCCACTAGATATAAATCATAATTATATCCAATTTTCTCCAAATTAATGTATCTCATACATGAAGTTAATTATATCATATATAATTAACTAGTTCAATTATATCAATATAATTGAACTACCTCTTGCCAATTTGAATATTTCAAACTGACCCAAAAACTGATTCTCAACTTGTATCCAAGCTACCAAGGGGACCTTATGGACCTATGGCTCGAAGCTCTAATGGTACGTGAATAACTGACTAAACTTTTAAGCAACGATATCCACTATCTGTTAACTGCTAGACATTCAACTAAAGACCGACAGCTGAAGTCTTCTTACCATAGATATATTTCTATGTCTATTAGATATAACCAATCACCAGTACTATGTCCCTTCACAGATGCTCGTAAGTACAGTTGGGCCAATTTACCATTTTGCCCCTATAGTTACATCTTACTCCTTAAGTACCACTGATTCCTCTATTGAACAATATAACATAGTCCTACTATGTGTGAACACCTCTCAGGCCATGAGAAGGTGTGTGGTCCCACATCATTCAAGCTCTGGGATCAGCCCTTAACAATCTACTACTTACCCCTACTTTGGGGAAGGAGTGAACTCCATCTTGTGAAGCGGAGTTCCCAACTCCCAAATCAGATGAATCCCCAAAGTGGTACGTTTGAGTCGGCGCTCTGGCCACTCGCACCCATGAAAATCAAAGAACCGCCCTCTGATGCGTTATTTTATGATATGGAATTATGAATGAAATGCGATGATGAAAATGCGTTGAGCACTCAAGTTTTCTCAGTGGAATCCAAGTGTAAACTCCACTGAGTTTCCTGGTAAGTCCAGGGTCGAAGTCAGGGACTTGGGAAAACAGATTGCGGTGGTAATTTTTTGGAAGACTTTGCGGTAACCGGTAACTCAAATAGTTGTTGGTTTTGTTTGTTGCGGTAATGAAAATAAACAAATGCGACAGATTGAGAAAAGTTTGATTGTGTGATAGATGCACTGAGTATGCAGATGAACGGGTTGAGAAGGTCTTTAGCTAATGTTACTTGGGAATGCATCAAACTATGTGATCATGCTACACCCATGCATAGCAAGTCATTTTCCAATGCAAATGCGGTGCTCCTAAATCTAGGACGCATGTGTGATAACTTGTAGAAATACAAGTTATTTATGCCATCTTATCTAGATATTATGGCCAAAAGTTAGTAATTATGCACCAATTGTATGAAAATTAGCCTAGTATTGTAATAATTATAAATGTTTGCGATTACACCCACTAACACCAAAAAGATGGAAGGCAAGCCGAACTTTACTCTATTTTGTAGGAGACCAAGTCACCGCTTGCGCTCAAGGCTCACGAGAGACTAATCAACGCATCTCTGTCACATTGCGCCCGTCAATCAACAATGAAGAGACAATTACAGTAATGACGGTTCAATGCGACAGTCGATCTAAGAGCTGTGCTTTAACCGCATGCGGTAATAAAAACAAACACCGCATGCGAACTTATGATCGAAAGATGCAGCTGAGCAATGCAAGAGTGGAGGATTGAGACACATG
The DNA here is from genome assembly GCF_027475165.1 of Benincasa hispida. Classification (NCBI taxonomy): domain Eukaryota; kingdom Viridiplantae; phylum Streptophyta; class Magnoliopsida; order Cucurbitales; family Cucurbitaceae; genus Benincasa; species Benincasa hispida. The sequence continues at coordinate 6,296,862 of NC_143489.1, read as the reverse complement.
TACAACTAACAGGTGTGCAGAATTGACGGTCTGATTGCATAACAGAAGGAATAATATCCCTCCATGTTTGGAATTACCATAACCATGAGTGGGGACCACAAGGCCGGAGTCAAAGATCTGCACCTATAAATACCTCATTGATTTCAGAGAAAAGATATGCTATTTGATACGGGGCTAATTGCTGCTAGATTGTAGAGAAAAGGCTAAGCTGAGTGCTTAAGAGAAGAAATCCGGGAAGAAGACGAGATAAGGCCGAGAGGTGAATCTCAGATCCAACCTGCCATACACCTGATCGGAAGCTCTGTGCAAAGATCCCTTCTACCGATAGAGCAAGCCTGAGAGGGAAGCTCTTCCTACCATCAAATCCATCCTATCCGGCAAGCAGATCTCCATTAAATCTGTGCCAAGACATTGACACTTGTTTGTATCTATTCCATCTCTCTTTCATTGTGTATTTCATGTTTTTTTAATCTCTTCATTCACACACCATGTATCAAACGCTTAGTAGAATATTAAATGTTTCGATAGATTCCATTTACCATTTTCTGTCTATTTTCGTTCACCCATCCATCACTTTCTTCATGATGTCTCTTAACCCCCTGATGAGCAATATGAATCACTAAGAACTTAATCTGTATTAAAGATATAAAATACGTTTAGCTAAAGCATGCTAGACGGCATCTTCACCCGTGAGAGCAGAAATGAAGGTGTCATTCTGATCTATCGAGAGAAGGTCAGAAGAATGTGTTAACTAAAGCGAGTAGTACTTCTAAACATGGAAGCAACCTTGCGTTCATTACGTTAGTCCTTATTTCACCATAAACATGTGGGAGTGCGGGAGCGCGGCTGATCACTGAGAGGTGTACGCCAAGAGAAGAGCGGAACAGTATTTGTACCTTCAATCTAATTAAGAACTTGCGTTGTTTGTATTATTTGTCTTTCTCTTTCTATTCTGTTCATAAGACTTGTCGCCACATCCCATGTCTTTGCATAACTTTCACAGCCACCCTTAATCCCAGCATTTTGTACATGAAGTCTGTATCTTATATCATCTAGTTTAGGTTTACTGTATTTTTATGTTTTTATCGCATCTTTACTGCTTTCCTTTTTTTTTTTATTGCAATTTATATACTTGTACAAACATACTTTTAAAGATTGAAAACTTGGTCGCATGTATCATGAACATACCACAATAACCTAAACCAGTCCCCGTGTTCTACTTCGGATCACATCGAAAAACTTGCGGTGAAATTACACTTGGTTCCATCGTAAGGAAACTTATGACAACGCATGGCATATTACATGAACATCCATAATTAACGCATAACTAGAAGTAGTATTGCATCATTGTGAGCAATTTATATCATCAATCCAAACCTGTTACAAGTTTATGGCGCCGTTGCCGGGGATCTGGTTAACGGTTTATTGTTTGAGTATGTTTTGGGATTTTTCAGGACAGATCTCATTGTACTGGCTGTTCAATGTGGAGAGCAGCCTTACGGTTTATGAGTCCTGGTGCTAAACTGAAATTCGTTGCTGACCTTGAGATCGAGTGAACTTTCTGCGCAAGGGTACGTCAGAACAGAATTCGGCGAAAGAAGGCAGCCAGCATGGCAGACAATAACGATAACGCGGTGCTAGTGGTAAACCAAGGAGCTGTTCGACCGGCTCAGGATCCTGTCTTCCTGGTGGCCGATCGCAACATCCCAATGTGTAATTATGCAGCACCCAACCTGTATGATTTTTCGCCTGGAATCTCGAGGTCGACTGTGGAGAAGAATGCGCGCTTTGAGATCAAGCCGGTCATGTTGCAGATGATTCAAAACGTCGGGCAGTTTGGAGGTGTGCAAGGTGAGGACCCACATGCCCACCTTGAGGCACGAGGCTAAGAGGTGGGCTTATTCACTGAAGCCCAACGAGATCACTTCATGGGAATCCCAACCTAACTTCTTAACTTCGGTTAGGGTCGCAATCCTAACCTAGGGGGGCCAATAAACCATCAAGGGGGTAGTAGAGGAAATCCTCCATTTCACCACAATCAGGGGCAATCAAGACCGCATAACCAGCAACCATCATCATCATCTAACACCTCGGGAGGCTCGCTAGAGACGCTTCTGAAGCAATATATGGATAAAAATGATGCAGTGACGCAAGCACAAGTGTCTTCTATAAGAAATTTGGAGATCCAAGTGGGCCAGCTGGCCTTTGAGCTAAGAAGTCGAACACTTGGAACACTGCCCAGCAATTCGAAAGCCTCGGGATCTACAGGGAAGGAGCAATGTCCTTAAAGATATTGAGCAGACAAGCCTGACCGCCTGCGGAAATGTGGATTGCGATCACCAAAGACAACGCAATTTTCAGTCCATATCTCAATACTATGTTTAAAATTGCTCTATTGAATTCCTGTCTCTTTAAATTCTGAATTCTGTCTTAAATGCTTCATTTAATTCAAATTTTGACTTTATGAATTTATTTCTCCTTTTACTTCTGTGCATTTAATTTGGTTCTGTCTTTAATTCTTTGACCTTTTGTAATCAGTGCGTGTGCTTTAAATTGTGAATGATTGAGTAATAAAGAAAAATGTATTGCCGCAAGTCTCAGCACTTGCGCTGATGAAAAATGTAAAATAAAAAGAATAAAACAATTAACAACAAGAAAGTAAGATGACAATGGACGCATCCCAAACCAACTAGGAATGCCTTGCATTCACCTAACTCAACTGTGTTGAGTTGAGGGGTGTGTTGCGCTTACATGTGTCCTTTGCCCGTCTTTAGCCAAATGCACTATGTTGAGGTATCCTCTAGAAATGCGTTGGCTAAAGGGTGTGTTGCCCGTCCTCTGCAAAGATACAGTTGCGTTAGTGAACACAATGCGTTATGATTTATCATGCGGCCATTCAAATAAAATATTAAAGAAAAAGTCATTTGGCAATGTGGGAAGAAGTCCAATCGATTCGTATCCCCAAGCAATTATGACTTGGCAGACGAAAGGACGCTTTATCTAAAAATCCATAAATGAGGGAGGTGGAACGACGTGCCTGTTGAACTGCTCGAGGCCAGTTGCTGTGAAAATCGCGTGGGCCCCACCACGACCCAACCTATAAATACAGCCTCTTTCTTCGTTGGAAATCCTTTACCCTATGTTGAAAAACTCAGAAACCCTAGCATTTTGCATTCTAAATCGTTCTTTCTCCCCAGAAACTCGAATTCTCATTAGACCTTTCCAAGCTCACCTTCCCCCATTGACCAAGCAGCCATGCGAGAGGAAGCATTCCTAGCTGCCAGTCGCCGGGTTGCTGCCCAAGTTCCCACTGTATCCAGACTCGCTAGAAGAACCCAGAGAAACCCTTTGGCCGTTAGGCTTCCTGTGTTCAAGAGAGGCGGAAGCACCGAGAGCATGCCTACACCTTCCGTCTCCACTGAAAGCAAAAGGAAGAGACAAGATGATACAGAGGTGTTTGGCAACATCTTCAGTACTTTGGAGCAAGGACGTGGACTGCCCAAGGTAGGGATTGTAAAGCAACCACTGCCTACGGAGGAGAAGGCGGTGGTAGTGGTACAGAAACAGTAAAGGATGAAGTAGTGGTGGTAGAAGAAGTGGTCGTTGAAGAAGAAGAAAAGGAAAATGATGTCTTGGTCCCAGAGACTCAGGAGGTGACTTTCATCGCAGGAAATTATAAAGAGCCTCTAAGAAGAGAAGACGAGGAACTTCTGATCAAGGAAAGAGAAGAAGAAGAGATCGCGGTTGAAGAGGCCAAGGAAGCAGAGGTTGCATTGGTGACCCCTGACATTGCGATGGAGGAGGTTGCATGGGGTGCACAACCAGCAGAGGCCGAGAAGGAAGATAAGAAGAAGCCAACAGAGGCCGAGAAGGAAGAGAAGAAAAGAGAGAAGCAGCCAGCAGAGGTTGAGAAGAAAGATAAGAAGAAGAAGAAGAAGAGAAAGGGAAAGAAGGCTGAAGAGGCGGAGTCTTCACGTCATCGCAAGGAAAGAACAAAGAGCAAAAGGATGATGACGAAGATGAAGAGGCCAAGAAGAGGAGGAAGAAGAAGGAGAAAGAGGAGAAAAGATTGCATCGACAGAAGAAGAGGCGCCTAAGAGAAGAGGAAAAGGCAAGGTAGAGGGCTGCGAGCCCTGAGAAAGATGGAGAATCAACCTCCGTAAGGGAGGATAGGGGAGAAACGACGTAGCTGTTGGAATCACCGCAACCGGTAGCAACATAATTGGTTGCGACGAATGAAGGAGAAGAAACAGAGGGAACCCCCCATAATGCAGCATCGTAGGGAGAATGCGCCGCAGGGGTGTAACATCAACCCTCAAAGTTTTATTTTAGCTTTGGAAGTGGAGGAGAGAAAAAGAAAAGAAGAAGAAGAGAAGCAAGAAAAGATGGAGAGGGGCAAGCTCATCATCGCAGAGGGGAATAGAAGAAGAAGATTGGAGTTTGAGGAGATGCAAAGCAATAATGAGCTTGCCTGACTTGAAGAGATCCGGAAGCGCGAGGAGGAATAGCGCCTATTGCTGGCCTCTGAGCTGTTTGAAGAAGAGTTTGAGAGAGAAGAGAGAGAAGAAGAAGAAGAAAAAAGGAGGAAGAAGAAAGAAGAGGAGAGACTATTTTTGGAGGAGAAAAAAAGGAAGTGCGAAGCTAACAAGAAGCGCTTATATAAGAGTAAGGGCAAGGAACTCGCTGAACGTGAGAAAGAAGAACATCGCATGGAGTGGGAAAAGAGACAAAGGCAAGCAACCCACCTTGCACAGGCAAAAGGAAAGGACATAGCAGAAAGCAGCAAGAAGCGGTCATAAAAAAGAAAAGAAAACGATGACATGTTTATCGAGATGGGCTTCTACCCTTTGCCTACCCCACTACCTGACCTCATCACGAGCGTCATTGTGGAGCATGGGTGGGACACGTTTTGTCAGTGCCCATCCATCATCGTGCCTCAGGTAGTGCAAGACTTAGGCGTCTGCATGGAAATAGGGATGCGTTGACTTTTAAGGGAAAGACAGTGCACTTCAGCGCAAAGGACATCAATGAGCTATATCAGATGAAGGACAACCCTGATGCACTAGGGAATGAGATTATTGATGATCCTACAGAAGAACTGATGGAAGACGCGCTGAGGGTACTAGCGCAACCGGGCACACGATGGTCGGTCTTACCTAAAGGAATCCGCACCTTGGAGTTTATGTTTTTGCTACCGAAGGGAAGGCTCTGGGTTTATCTAGTCAAGAAGCTGCTAATCCCAACAACGCACGACAGAACTGTATCAAGGGATCGGGTAATGGCGGCATACTGTATTGCTCGCGACATTTGTATCGACGTGGGGCGGTTGATCGTAGGGCAGTTTAGAGCATTGGTGGGGCATATACGGGAGCAGTACTTCTTCCCGTGAATCATCTCAAGCTTATGCCTAACTGTGGGTGTAGGCATTGATGAGGAGCCCACGCCTGAAGTCCATGACCTCATCAACATTAAAATTTTGAGGATCCTCCTCAAGGATTCCCCGTATTGCCCCGAGCTGCCAGCAAAGAGACCTGCGATCGATTTGAATGCGCCGCAGGAACCTAGACCAAAAAGAAGACAAAGAGAAGATAAGGGAAAAGAAAGGGTTCATGAGTCACCAGCGCAAGATCCAGAGCCCACAAACCCTCTTCCCTTAGTTATCTGATCTCTAAGCCCTCCGACCCCGCCAGCGCAACCCTTTTCCCCTTTACATGAACCTTTTACAAACCTTCCTCTTGTCTCCAACTCTCCTGTTATTCACCTAGCAGCCCCACCTTCACCAACAACTTCATCACCATACCCCACCATCCCACCGCTGCAAGTTGATGACCCACACGATTTGAGTGAAGGCACATCTACCCAACTCCAAAACGATACTGGCGAGACATCGCAGGCACAACCATCCTCCACCTCCCTGGCTATTAAGTTAGTTGAAATGAGAACCCTCTTCTCTCAACAGCAAGAGCTTGTCTCTCAGCAGCATCACTTCTTCAATCATCAATTTGAGGTAGCAATGGAGGGCATTGATGAGATTCAATGCAGTGTTGCGACTTCAAGGGAAGCACTCATCAATATCTAGCGTAGTATGCATAGAATCTTCCTAAACCAAAGGCAGATAGCGGAGCACAATCAAGAGTATTTCAACTTTTTTACCGCCTATCTGCATGGTCCGATGGTGCCTCTGCATCTGAGGCAACACTTACTATTTGATGACGCTTCTGTTGTGCCACCTCAACATCCCCCACCGGATCCCCCTGCTCCTCAACCTTAATGTTTACTCTTTCTTCCAATTTGAGATTTTTTTTTTAATTTTTATTTTTATTCGGCCATTCATCATTCATCATTTAATTCTTTTATTATTTGTAAGTTACTCAAATTCTTTGACTCTTGTACAGGTAATAGAAATTTTTTTGTAATGTATTTATTTATAATATATCTATATACTTTGTTAATAGTCAATACAATCAGAGTATATATTCACTTTACTTTTTGCCTGTGCCTCATTCTTTATCTTCCTTTGTTAATTTTTGTGACATTCTTAATCTTTTATTTTTACGATATTCATTGCGTTGCTATGATATATTATATGTTTACACTTAGAAACATTTCCCATACTTAGTAAATTCTGACTAACAGTTAGTTAACTCTTAGTTTAGCAGTACTTTACCTTTTATCTTTCAAAGTTCTGCTCAAACCTTCTTTTTGAAATTTTCTTTTAAGCGTTTGTCTAGTCTACCCAAACAATGCAATGAGGACCTTGCTCATCTTTAAATTTGGGGGTGAGGAAGGTCTGAGCATATAATATCAAGAATATGTAGTATTTAAGAAAATGTGTCCATTTACCATTTACCATTTAAAAAAAAAAAGAAAAAGAATAATAAAAAATAAATATATATAATATGTTATGCAAAAATCCAATGTCAGCGCAAAGGAAAATTTCAAAACTATTCCCAACCTGATAAGAGTTTAGTTGTAAAGGGAGCCTACTCGTAGTTGGATGTTCGTATGACACCTGTAGGAGCAAGCCAAAACGAAGGTGGGTTTCCTAAATCTAGGACGCATGTGTTGAATGCAAAAGTGTCCCCAAAGCTTATTCCTAAGTCTCTACTCTTTTCCTATGCGATGATGCAAGATGCACAAAGGCAAGGTGACCGCACACAATCATCTCCTATCTCTAGGATGCATGCGATGCGTTAATAGCAAACTGTGCTTATTCCTAAGCTTCTATCTCTTGATTATCGTTCTAATCTGACTCTCCCGAGCTTAGATTCTAACCTGACTTTTCCAAGCCTAGATCTTGTCCTTAGACTACCCTCCTGAGTATCTTTAATGGACGAATGAAGCATACATAATACAAGATGATTGCATAGAATGAATATCCCCAGTTAATCTGGCTAAGTGCTTCTCAACCCATTTAACAAATTTAGCTACTCATGCGTAAATAGTAGAGAGTGAACAAATATAGAAAAGTGAATTCCATTTTTATAAATAAGTTGAATACAAAATAGAAATGGAAGATAAAGGTAGAGAGCCTGGTAGCAATCCCTTGTTGACCGAGGCTTTTACACTGGCAATCTCTATTTGATTCAAAAGATATTCCTGCTTTTTCAGGAAATGGCCCTCTTTCTGATCTTGAAGCTCTCGACGCTCTCCCAAGCTCACCGGAACGATCTATCGGCACAACCTCCTTCTCTCGCTTCCGCCTTAAGATAAAATAAAATCTAAGAACAGGGCTAAACTATGAACGAAAATTGTGAACTCGTGAGCAGCTGACTTGTTAACCCTTTTTCTGAAGGATGCCTTCGATATTTATAGAGCTTTCAGGGTGAAAGGCGGCTTCTTTCTTATGATTGCACAGATGGGATGACTTTAATTCTTTGACTGATGCGACGAATATTTGTCAGCGAAAAGCTGAGTTTACTTGTTATCGTTAGTGGCTTGTCAACTTAATTCGGATTCGACCGTCATCAGCTTTCTGTCCCATCGTGATCCATTATGCCTTTCACCCTATGCGCCCACCAAGTTGCCCCGGCTCTATGCGGCAATTCTTCTTGAGCAGATGTTTGTGAGCACAAATCACCGCAAAGCCTTGCGGTAATGCTGCGCTTGTCCATTGATTTCTTATGATTGCGCTTTTCGCCTTGCGTCAACGCATATTCTGCATAAAAACACAAAAGTTAACTGTTTTTATGCGATGAACGCATGCGACCACAATGTTATAAACTTAATGCTTTTTGGACGCAATCTAACATATTTCATCAACACAAACCCTCATTGTTTAATAACTTAGCAATGTAATAACGTGCATTTCTGTCCGTTATCAAACCCCCAAATTTAAACAATGCTTGTCCTCAAGCATAGCTAAAGTTCCTTTAGCAAGTCGACCACAATTCTCTTTTCCTAGATTTCTCAAGGATACTTCATTCAAATCCTACACACCAAAATTTCCTTAAGTCTTATTCAAGTCACCTCTAAAAATATTTCTAAGACCTAGGGACCACAAGTTTAACCTTCAAAAGAACTTTACTAAATTTCGGCATTGCATGATTTATTTCAAAAAGAAAACTTTTCCACCGGGGTGTCAAATGATTTTTATCCTTGCATATTTCTTGACATTATTATTTTTTTCTGACCTTGCACTGATCCAAGTGCTTTGCCTTCGTTTTGGCTTGTCCCCACGTGTGTCATGTGGACATCCAACCACGAGCAATGCACTCTTCCTCAGACTAAACTCATACCTACTTGGCAGCGGAGTTGCGGTCATTTATTTATGCGTTGATCCTGACGACTTACTTTCGTTTTGGCTTGCCCCCACGTGTGTCATGCGGTCATCCAACTACGAGTAAGTGCCCTTCACAACTTAACTCTTATCAACATGGGTTTTCCCATTGCGTTGACAGTGGAGTTGTTTTTTTTTTTTTAGAATAGCAAGGTAAAAAATACATACCTACCTCACCCCCAAATTCAAAATGCGGCAATGTCCCCATTGCCAAAAGATTAAAAGAAGTCATGCGATGTTCTTAGGAAGCTATGTAAAGAGAGTTTGAAAGAAAGCTAGTAGACCTCTAACTTCTAGAAATATTTCACGAGGTGACTTTTCTAAGATTAAGTTGATTCTAGTATATATGAGAAAAAAATAGAAGCATGTGTTTCATCATTGAAATCATAATTGGCAAAGAACTCATGCGATGACTTACTAAATTTATCAATGTTAAATGATTGCGGTAACCAAAGAGGATGCGGTGATAAAACGTTCAAAATCAAAATGCGATGTGATAGTGCAAAATTTGAAATAAAGTTCAGGAAGAATACAACTCCCAAATTTGCGCTGTCACCTGTATTGTTTGTTGACGCATCCTGCTTCGCGGCGATCTTCTATCTTTTGGATTGCGGAGACGACGTGAAATTTCATCTTCGTATAGTGCCTCCGCAATCGTGTACCTTGATCGTTTGCAAAGAAACATCGAGAGGGTCAAATGATAAAAAAAAATTAACATTTTTTTTTTTTTTTTTTTTTTTATAGAGAAGTGATAATAAGTAAAATGTTGATAGATAAATGATGATTAAAGTGTCGAAGAAATGAGAGTTCAAGAACCAAACAAAGGATACTCCAAAAGGCTTGCACCCCAGATGATGTTGCTTGCCAGTGCAGGGGCCACTCCATTTTTCTCTATTCCGTGTTTTTCAGGTCCACAGAGGTCTTTTCTTGTTGAAAATCACCCCCGCAATATGCCTTAACTCGCTGCCCATTAACCTTAAATGTACGGCTCTCGTCCTCAGTGATCAGTGCCACTGTACCATGTTGGAATATTTCTTTAATGATGAAGGGTCCAGACCAGCGCGATTTTTACTTGCCAGGAAAGAGCCATAGCCGTGAATTGAAGAGCAAAACCTTTTGTCCCACATGGAGATTTTTACCGCATATGTGTTTGTCATGCCAGCGCTTTGCACGCTCTTTGTAGATCTTTGCATTCTCATATACGTTAATCCTCCATTCCTCTGGCTCGACCAGTTGAAGTTTTCTTGCTTCTCCTGCTTTCTTCAAATCAAAGTTTAGTTTCTTTACTACCCACAGTGCCTTGTATTCTAGCTCCAGAGGCAAATGACACGCCTTACCAAATACCAAAGCATATGGGGGCATACCTATGGGTGTTTTAAATGCATTATGGTATGCCCACAACGCATCGTCGAGCTTTGCTAGCCAATCTTTTCGTGAAGGCCTTACCACCTTCTCAAGTTTCAGCTTAATCTCCCGATTGAACAACTCAGCCTGACCATTCGTCTGTGGATGGTATGCGGTGGCCACTTTGTGGAGAATGTTATATTTACACAAAAGCTCCTTGACAGTATTATTGACAAAGTGGGACCCTTCATCACTTATTATGGCACGTGGGGTGCCAAAACGAGTGAAAATGTTTTTCTTCAGGAATTGAGAGACTACCGCCGCATCGCTTGCAGCGCATGCCACTGCCTCTACCCACTTGGATACATAGTCGACGACTAACAAAATATAGATTTTACCATTCAAGGGAGGGAATGGTCCCATGAAGTCGATACCCCATACGTCGAACAACTCAAGCTCCAAGATGATGTTCATCGGCATTGCATGTTTCCATGAAATGTTACCTGTGTGTTGGCACCGATCACACTTCATCGCGTAGTCAGCTGCATCCTTAAACAATGTTGGCCAAAAGAATCCACTCTATAAAACCTTGGCTGCGGTGCTTTGTCCTCCAAAGTGCCTACCATATGGTGAGTCGTGCCATTGCGATAATATGCGTTGTTGAGCAGCATTTGGTACGCAAAGTCATAGAATCTGATCTGCCCCCTTTTTATATAGATTCGACTCATCCCAATAATAATATCTGCATTCATGTTTGAGCTTCCTCTGTTGGTGGTAGGTATAATCTTCGAAGTAATGAACACTTTATCATTTTTGAAAAAAACTTTATAGTTTTATTCCTGCAAACAAGAGATAAATATTAGATTCCTTTTCATAGAAGGAATGTAATAAATATTTTTAAATAAAATGTATTTATCTCCTATAAATAACTTCATATCTCCCACTGCTTTAGCTGAAACAACCTCCTAGTCCCTACCTTAGGCTTCGCCTTCTGCCAATTGTCTCAAGGACCTTTTTCCTATGAGAAAGTATAGATATGATTAGCGACACCTGAATCTATTATCCAGGTTTTATCGTTTCCACTAAACACGCTTCAATAGCAAGTAAATCATATTTATCTTGTTGTTAGAATTTTATATTTTCATCTATTGAGTTCAAAAATTTAGATGAGTATAGAGATCGAGGACAATCCTCTGTTAAAACTCTTTTAGAACCGACTGCTAGTAATTTGAATGTCGAATTGATTTTACAGTTAACTAATTCGGAAGCGAGTATTCTAGAAGAATTCGACATGCTGAAAATTTTAAACAAATTCTAATTTAGTAAAATTGCACCTAAATACAAAATCAAGTTTTAGCAAAACAAGTAATAATGTACCCATAACCATTATTTATTTGCAACAATACTAAAGTGAGTCAGAATAAGTGCTTCCGAGGAATAGTCAAATACTCCTTCACTAAAGAAAAATAATTTTGACCAAACACTATCTCCAAAATAACTCTTATTCCTATAGTCGTTTAATTACCATTTTCGGTCAGACATCACTAACTCTTTAGTAATTATGTAAGTGTAACCCTCCGTTTCAAACCTCAGAAGTCGGCCCCAACTATGCTACCAAAATGGAGAGCCAAGATTGGAAATGGACCTAAGAAATTCTATTCATTTCTGGAGTTTGAGTTGTTCCGAATCCTATGTTACAACCTTTCGAGGGGATAGCCATCGTTAAACGACTAGCAAAGGCCGCTTAAAGCAAACTAGCAGGCGCAACATATGAATCTCGCGATCCAAACTAACGGAAGAGATCGCAGGACACATTGACACATATCATTCACCCACTTACTATGAAATACTTCCCCATTCACCTTGCTCTTGACTCAAACAAACACTTTCCAAATGGAGGTCATTCCCAAGGTGACATGAAGTGTCATATGAATCTCACGGTGTGAACTTTGTGGGAATGTGAAAGTTGAAATCAAATGTATCATATACTTGATTTTTATTTGAACGAATTCCCCTTATTCACCTAAATCTTGATTTATGAAAATACTTTCCGAATGGAGGTCACTCCTAAGGTGACACGAATTACCATTTAAATCTTGATTGTGAACTCTTAGGGACGTGAGAGCTAAAAATAACATATCATATATGTTAATCTCCCACTGATGTGTTCTAATAACTTTATCATATCAGTTATTGAACTCCCACTGCAGTGTTCTTCTATTAATTTATGTATATTTATACTTAGGTTCATTTCGGCTAATTAAACAACCCTAAGTCTTTGTGGTTTATCCAAGTATAACGCTTATAAATGGACTTAAACCTACGATGTCTAGGCGATAAACCATTTTATTACCTCACACTGCCCATGTACGCTTATAAAACTGGTTAACAATGCTCAATTATTCGGCCATAATCCCCAGGTAGGAGGTGTTTCGTAGACTGTTAACTTAAGTACCTCTAGCCTTAGACAGGATATATACCGATTGAGTTTGTAACCACGTTTCACAAGATGTTAACCTATTTTAATTTATTAAAACAGGTGGTTAACCTATGTGATCACGAAACTTAACTTTATTATGGATTTTAATGTCTAATTAAATTTTATAACAACTTGTAAAAATTAGACATGCTTTTACATGCACAACATACATAAAAGGCATTCAAATTTAATATAACAGTTATATTAAATAACAGAAACCCTAAACATGCATTCTATACATTATAACAATTTATAACATATATAATGCATGTAACATGCTTCCTATGATGAGATTTAAAATCTAAATGGTATACTATATGCACAAACATATTTAAATTTAAATACAACATACATCACATGCATAATTATTTAAATAATACTGATATGGTTAAACTTTGGCATCCTAAGCAAGCAAAAATAACTAGTTTATTATAAAACAGGTCCAATAACGACTTCAATTTGGTGTAGAATTGCCCAAACCGACCCAAACCGGACCTGAATCGCTCGAACTAGACCTCTAAAGCATCAAAATGGGTTGAACCAGTCTAAGAATGGTTGAACTAGACCAAATTGAGGCTGAACCGGTCAAACCAGAACCTTTCCTGTACGAATCGGATCAAACTGCTAGTTACTCAGCTGGGATGAGCAGCGTTGTAATGCTCATCCCAGCGTAGCTTTGTCAAGCACAATGTTGCAATGCCCAAGGGCAGTGTTGCAACGCTACCTGGGCAGAAGGCTATCCTCCAGAAGCTGCTCCACGACCTTGCTTGCTTCAAGCTTCAAATTACAACCTGATTTGGACTCTAATGATTCCAAATAAATTACAGACTCTTGAGCACACACGTAAGTGCATCAATAAGAGCCAACTACAAATTTAACTTGGAAATCAAAGAGAAATCTAATGCCAAAGCTGAAAAATATCCATATCAGTCCATAAACATGCAACTTCAGAAATTCACCCACCAAAACTCAAATTAACGTTAATTGAGTGCTTAAATCACTCTCCGATACCAATTGAACGGATATACTAGCGTGCAATGGAAATAAACAAAATCAATAAGTGCTCTAATTATATTTAATTTGAGTTCTAAAGTATGATTTTACAGAAAAATCAAGAGGGTTAAGCTGCTCTTCACGTGAACTCAGCTCCAAATCGTTAGTGAACCACCAAGAGATCTTCTCTACTATTCTCAGCCTTGAATTTGAGTAAATTTATGAAGGGTTTTTTTGGGTTTGAGAGGAAGAAGATGATGAAATTGTAAAAACTAATTTCTCGAGCTCCAATCTTTTATCTTCTTCTTCTTCAATTATGAGGTTTTTATTAATCTTCAGCATGCAAGCATCCATCAGCCATTAATGCCAACAGCTAGTTGAAGATTCCAAGTGGGAATTGTTTGTGTTTGTAGGAAGAACACCTTTTACTTGGAGGAAAGTAGGAAATTCCCACTTCAAATCCCATGTTTCTTTAATTTCCAATTTCTAATTTCTAATTTCAATTAATTCAAAAAATTAATAAAAATTTGATTTAATTAATTCATAATTTATTAAATCTATAATACCAAAATTCAATTTCTTAAATTGAATTAAAATGGAAATTAATTTGATTTTTAATTAATTAACTAATTTAATATCAAATATTAAATTAATCACACGTCTAATTTTAAACGTGAATCTTATTCATGTAATTGATATTTAAATCAATATTTAGATATTATAAACTCTCCAATTTCATTTAGTTTCAATAAATTAAATGTTAATTATATCGAACATAATTATACAACTCCTAATTTGAATTTGAACTTATTCAAACTCAAACCCTATTTTGAATTTGAACATTTTTCAAATTGAAATCCAATTTGACATCATTCCAAATTCACTCAATTTATTAATTCAGGGTGTTCATGTTTTATGAGCTAGTAGAGGGACCTTATAGACATATAGATCATGAGCTCTAACGATTTAAGATTAATTGGCTAAAACTCTTTAGACCAAATTAATAAGTATTTGTTAACTATCAAGTCACACCATTATAGCTCGATAGTTTCACACACTTCACTATAGATATATTTGTGTTCACATGATTTAACTATAACTAGTAAGTCGACCATTCATAGGTTATTCGTAATAACGGCTGGGTCAATATGCTGTATCGATATTACGTATTGTTCCTTAAGTTCCTATTGATCCTCTAATGAACTATTGGTTTATGATAAAAAAAATCGGATCCCTCTCGTGGCAACGAGAGGGTGGGGCCCCTTGTTCAAGACCTAGATTCAGTACTTAAGAGAGAAACCTTTCTTCTATCCCTAAATCGGGTAGGCGTGAATTCTTTATTGCACCCTATGTCCTCAACTATCTACCCAGTCTTACCCCTAAAATGGGAGGCTTATTGAGCCGATGCTATTGAGCCAACCCTCACCTATGAAAATCTAAGGTTAATCTTGAATAAATAGAAGTTCATAATTAGCTCAGGATTAAGATCGAGTTACCTAGGTCATCTAAGCAAAATAGTCAGTCTTAAACAGTAAACAATGTTATAAAGTAAGAATGACTTATTCCTTGGTCCTATGCAAACTCATTGCATAGGTCTCCCTCACTCCTCATGTCAATAGATGAACGAATCAAGATCACTTCATTTGTTGCACTTTTACAACAACTTGTATTCGCTACAGAGTAGGCTGCATCCAATATTATTTCCAGAATAAGGCACCCAACCTTATTCGTATACTATAGACCATTTTGGTTATTTACTTGAACTTGATCATCTTTATGTCTCTACTTAAAGTTTAAGTATTCATGTAATAGCCATGGATCTTAGGTTATTGGATTTAGACTTTATGAATGTAATTTAAAGATTCAATAACAACTTTATTGAAGGAATGTTGAATAACATCTTTATTGATAACAAAATATGTTTAACTTTACATATTGCGAGTTTTAGGACACACAACTCAACACATTAATCGTAATTATTACGGTTTTAACATTGATTAACTGTTTCAGCTTCCACTCTTGATGAGCCAAGTGACATCTCAGATCGACTCATTGGATTAATTGATATGCCTTTAGAACACATAGGCCCAAGGTGTTGGGGCTGATGCCCTAAATCTTGTGGTCTTGTAGTTTGTAAATTGTCTTTGTATAGACATATTATTTACTTAATAAAATAAGTGTTATTTTATTTTTACATTTAGTTGCATTAACCCAAAACTAATAAACTAAGATCAAAGGTTATTGGATGTAACTTAAACATGTATGTGGAGACATATAGATGGATCATGTTTAAGTAATAACTTGAACGGTCTGTAGTAGATAGATAAGGCTGGGCACTTTATCTTTGTGACACTACGGATACGACTCACTTTGTAGATGTTACAATTGTTGTAAAGTGCTATAAATGATTTGAACCTGATCATTCATGTGGAGACATATGAGCTGAGGTATCCTATACAAAGAGTCCGCATAAGACTAGACCATGAAATGATTAATCTCTCTTTATAACGCCGTTACTAGAAAAGACTTATATTTCACCAAGATGACCATAGGTGTTAAGGTTGATGCCCTAAAGTCTCGTGTCCTGTAGTGTATAAACAGTTTGTACGAATGCTTGTGATGTATAATATGTGATATTTACTTCACTTCTTGATTTTGCTCAGTTGAATGTTTTATTTGCTTTACCACAAACCAATAAACTAAAATCCCTGGTTATCTTAATGTAACTTAAGCATGTTTGTGGTGACATACAAGTAGATCATGTCTTAAGTGATAACTAAAATGGTCTGTATTATATGGATATAAAAGGGAATCCTTATCCTGGTAACGCTACGGATGTGGGCTGCTTTGTGGAATAATTACAAGTGTTGTGACTTGTCATAGATGGTCTGATCCTGATCATTTGTGTAGGGGACATGCAAGTGAGGGCGTCCTATACAAAGAGTTTGTATAAGACCTGACCACAAAGTGTTAACGTCTCGTTATATAACACCGTTCATGATAGAGACTTCATTTCACTAGGATGACTATAGGTAACATGACCTCAATCCTAAGTGAGTTGGGAACTCCTGCCATTGAGGGCGGTCCTTTGATTTGCATGGGTATGAGTGGCCAGACCGCCAACTCAAACCTACCACTTTGGGGATTCGTCTGATTTGGGAGCTGGAAATTTAGCTACACAAGATGGAATTCACTCCTTCCCCGAATAAGGGGTAAGTAGATAGATAGCTCCCTTAAGGGTTGATTCCAAGGCTTGAATGATGTGGTGCCACACACTTTATCTTGGCTCGAGAGGCGTTCACATATAGTTGGACTATGTTGTATTGTTCATTAGAGAGATCAATGGTCTTAAGAAGTGGGATGTAACTACAGGAAAAAACGATAAATTGGCCCAGCTGTACTTACGAGCATCTGTGAAGGGTTATCGTACTCCTGATTGGTTATATCCGATGGACACATAAATATATCTGTGGTAAGAAGAGTTTAGCTGTCGATCTTTAGTGGAATACCTGACAGTTAACGGATGGTGGATCTTGTGGTTAAAAAGTTTAGTCAGCTATTCACGTACCGTTAGAGCTTCGAGCCATAGGTTCATAAGATCCCTTTGGTAGCTTGGATAAATTGGGTCAGTTTAAAATATTCAAATTGACAAGAGGGCATTCGATTATATATGATATATTTTAATTGGTTAATTATATATTATATGATTGACTAAATGTATGAGATACATTATTTTGGAGGAAATTGAATATAAATATGATTTATATCAAGTAGAGGAAAAAACACTATAGTTGATATATGATATTAAACTATAGGTTAAGAATATAATATGATTATATTCATTATTTAATTAATTGGGCGGTTATGTGATAATTGGCCTAGTTTTTCTTCGAATTCGTGCAAAAGTGGTGTAGGAATGTATTAACAACAATGGAAGTAATAAGGATCATTTAAGCACTCTAATTCATTAATTTTGGCAAATTATAAAGCATGCTCTTGCAGAAACAAGTGAGTTTCATGACATACCTTTGTAGAACTTCTTCAAAGCTCGATCTCTAGCTGTAATCTTCTCCGAATCTTATTGCAGACCACCTCAAGATCTTCCCCACTATTCTCTTGGTGCTCTACATTGAGTTGTGGGACTCAAAACAAGCTTGAATCAAGGGATGATGGAAAATTGCTCGTAGCAGCAATCTTGTTGAAGAACACTTTCTTCAGCACGAATTTTCTCTAAAATTCTCTTTTGATTGCATGCCTCAAATTCACTCCAACCTCTTCAATATATTGCAGATCATCATGCAAAGAAGAGAGTTGCATGAGTTGCAACTCATGCTTGGAGTAACACAAGGCAATGGTGATGGATTTTGTGTGAGAAGTAGGAGATGGATAATGGAAGAACTAGCTTTTCCATTTGTGTATTGTTTTTCCAATTTTTCAATTTTATCTCAAAATCAAAACTTGATTTTTTAAAATTCATTTTGATTTTAAAACTGAAGAATTTTAATTTTATAAAATTAATTTCATTAATTAATTTTTAAATAAAAATTAACTAATTTAATATCAAATATCAAATTTTTTTTTACACACATCCAACTTTATATATTTAAATTATATTTAAATATAAATTCTCCTATTCCGTTTAATTCTCAAATTAAACACGTAATTGTATCTCATATAATTACTAATTTTCTTAATTCTAATTTGAACATTTCAAATAAACTTATCACGCTATTCTAGAGCTAGTCCAATACGAGTTAGTAGGGGGACCTCGCGGACCTACAGATTATGGGCTCCAACAATTCGAGATTAATTAGCTAAACTCATTAGACCAGATTAATCCCTATTTGTTAACTAATGGGTCATTCCACTAAAGCCCATAGTTGCACTCCACTCACTGTAGATATATTATGTTTACATGATTTAACCATAATTAGCAAGTCGACCCTTCACAGGTTATTCGTAATAACGGCTGGGTCAAATATCTGTTTTACCCTCGAGATTACGTCTTGTTTCTCAAGTTTCGACTAATCCTCTAATGAACAACTGGTTTGTGATCCAATCGCTAAACCAAACTCTCTCAGCCCAGTGAGAAGGTGGGGCCCCTTGTTCAAGACCTGAATTCAGTACTTGAGAGAACAACCTTTCTCCTATCCCTAAATCGGGAAGGCGTGAACTCCTTCTTGCACCCTATGTCCTTAACTATCTATTAGGTCTTACCCCTGAAATAGGAGGCTTATTGAGCCGACGCTGTTGATCTGACCCTCACCTATGTAAATCTAAGGATAATCCCAAATAAATAGGAGTTCATAGTTAGCTCAGGATTAAGCTCGAGGTACCTAGGTCATCTAGGTGAAATAGTCAGTCTTATACAGTAAACAACGTTATAAAGTAAGAGTGACTTATTTCTTGGTCCGATCTTATGAAAACTCATTGCATAGGACGCCCCCACTCCTCATGTCATAACATGTACGAATTAGGATCACATCGTATTATGTCTACACATAAAGTTCAAGTACTCATGTAATAGTCATGGGTCTTAGTTTATTGGATTTAGACTTTCATACAATTTATAAAATCAATAATAAATTTATTGATTATAGAAAATGTTTATCATTTTACAAACTGCGAGTTTTAGGACATAAAACCCAACAATACTCCTATTTGGACTAAAACTCCAAAGGATCAATATATATAATGTTTAGTTTACATGGAGACAATAAAATGTACAAATATAATAAACTAGGGCATTACCATACCCAAAAATTCTCCCACTTGCCCTAGTGATACAAAACTC
This sequence comes from Benincasa hispida, assembly GCF_027475165.1. Lineage (NCBI taxonomy): Eukaryota > Viridiplantae > Streptophyta > Magnoliopsida > Cucurbitales > Cucurbitaceae > Benincasa > Benincasa hispida. Next base: position 6,277,473 of record NC_143489.1, on the reverse strand, counting down.
GTAGTCCTAGTCCTACTAAGTGACTCTTGAACACTTTAGCTGAGAGGGCCTTTGTAAATAGATAAGCTAAGTTGTCTTGTGAAGCAATCTAGGTGACAATTACGTCTCCTTTTTGTATAATCTCCCTGATGAGATGGTACTTTTGTTCGATATGCTTTCCCCTTTTATGGCTTCGTGGTTCCTTTGAATTTGCAACTGCTTCACTATTGTCACAATAGAGAGTGACAATAGGTGCATATTAGGAATTACTTCCAGATCTGTCAGGAACTTTCTTAGCCATACTGCTTCTTTTGCCGCTTCACTTGCAGCAACATACTCTGCTTTCCTTGCTGCAACGAATTGCATATACATTCACGGTGGGTGCAACATGTCTGTCTTCGTTTTAATAGTAAAATTGTTTGTGGATGTGTGGATTAATGGAGTTTTCTGGGATGAAACCTCGGTTTGATTAATTCTTTTACCTTTTCGGTTAATTGTAAAGGCCCCTGCATTTTTGGGCATAATTAATTGTTATCGAGTATGTAATTCAAAGTTAGTTTGAGTTTTGAGTCATTCGTGAAGAAGTTCGGAGCAAGGGTTATTGTTCTTCAAGGAAGAAGACGATCAAGAGTTGATCGGGTTGTGTAGACGATGAGGTAGGTGATCGCTGAGTATCAGATGCTCGGGTGTCGTTTAATGCGTGAGCACACTAGACGATCGTTTAGCTTAGCAAGCTTAATCGCTTAGTACCTAATTAAACGATCACGTAGTAAATCGCATTGTAAATCGTTTACCTCTTCGTGTGTTAAGTGATCATCTAGACGATCAGGCTTCATAGCCTCGTTGTTGTCTAAACGATTGTTTAGCTTTTTGTGCTATCGTCTAGTGTGCGCTAAGCAATCGTTTACCTGCGACGTTTACTTAACGATGGAGCTTCGCCCGGCGGTTCAAGACCCGGTTCACCTGTGAACCAATTTGCTCGATGAAAAATGTAAAAGATAAAATTTTTTCATTTTGGTTTTTGTAACGGTTCATCCGGGTCCATTAATCTTTTGGTTTATTACATGAGATGTATGGTTTTTATATGTCATGTGGTATGCACATATAGAAAATCTCACCTTAGGTTATGCATTGATCATGCATCATCTCTTTATTCTAAATGTTATAGAGAAGCATGATTTAATTATGTAAGAGCATACTCATGCATCTTATAATAAAAGAGTTATATTTACACATGCATAAAAAGCAGAGATATGCATCATCTTTATATTATAATTGTTATAGTATAAATGTGTATGGAAAGCATGTTTGCTTGGTTATTACATGTATATAAAAGTTATGTATAGTAATGACCGGATATTGCATGAAGCATGACACATAGGTTTCTTTCTAAGCGTTATAAACACCTTGTTATGCACAATGTTTTTTTGTTTAGTTGTTTCTTTTAAAGTTTAAAGAGAAATTAGAACTAAAAGCAATAAGAAAGACATGTATGCTCACTTAGATTTCATTCATGGTTTTAAAATGTTTAAAACTTGGATGACATAGACCTAAGATCACGATTCTAATATGATTAGCAACCTTTAGGCTTTAATCTTTTAATCAATTTAATGAGATTAAATTGACTAATAAAAGGTTAAAGTGTAGCAAATCTATCTATAAGGGACCTTTTGTCTAAGGTGGGTTCTGGCTAGGCTGGGGTATTTAAGTTGACGGAAACATAACACCCCTACCTGGGAATCTACCTGGAAAGGTGAATTAGATAGATTTGATGCATGCATGCAAGTTAAGTATAGTTCATTAAAGTGTTTAAATGTGACTACTTGAAATTGTTTAATTCATAGACAAAGGTTATTTATAAGTGGACTTAAAAAGATGACTTAGACTAAAATCAGTAGCCGGATTGTCTAGGTTAATGAACCCTTAGGTAGAACATTCAGTGGGAGGTACTTGAGGCATATGATGCTTCATTCAAACCTTTCATGTTTCTTCTATATAGTCCACACCGTGAGATCTACCCACGGTCTCGTGGCACTTTGGGAGTATCCCCCTAAAGGATGGTGTTTGGGTAGGTCAATATCAAGGTAGATGGAGAGAGTGTTCATAGTAAGAGGGAGTGGGAAGTGCGACAGCGTATCCCATGGTTTCCCTCATTGGATTGAGTAAAGTTACTGCGCATCGCCTTGAGGCACCCTGGGAGTGTCTCCTTATAGGATGGAAGTTTTGCGTGTTTCTTTATTTGATCTCCTGTAAGAGGATAACGTTACTTCGTCTCTTGTCCTAATCTGCTTCTTCCCTATGGTGGGCTCATTAGGGTGGGACTCTGGCGTCGAAAGCGAGGAGTCACACTTACGTGGAATTGTTAAAGGTTAACAGTTCTTGACCAAATAAATGGTGGCTGTTAGGTTCAGTTCTAAGAGTTAGTTCTGCCTAATAGTTGAGAATGTCTCATCCCAGTGAAGGGGCATCTAATCACCCCATCAGTGATGTTTGTCCTGCCTCATTGGGGCATCATTGCAAAATAGAAGTCTTTCACTTAGGGTACTTCGAAACTGTTTTGCTAAAATTAATTGGTTAAAATGTGGTTTAGCAAAATCTTATAAAAGTTTGTTTTTCAGCAACAAGTTTTTTAAAATGGCTACAACCTCATTAGCTTTGCTTAGCATCAAGAAACTTACTAGCGTCAATTTTTCAACATTGAAACACATGATCACGGCTATTCTAATCATCGAGGATCTCATGTTTGCTGTTACGGAGGCCTGTCTTCCTATTCTAGCTCCCAATGCCGCTTGAAATGTTCGGAAGGCATACGAGTGATGGACACGAGCAAATGAGAAGGTTCGAGCCATATCTTGGCAAGTCTTAATGACGTCTTGGCCAAGAAGCATGAGCCCATGGTCTCAGCGCGTGAGATCATGGAGTCCCTACGGGGGATGTTAGGACAACCGTTTGAATAACTCAAGCACGAGGCTCTTATGTATATATTCAACTCTAAAATGGAGGAAGGAACCTCTGTTCGTGAACATGTACTAAACATGATGGTCCACTTGAATGTGGCGGAGTTGAATGGGTCTACTATCGATGAGAGTAGTCAAGTTAGTATAATCCTACATTCTTTGCCGGAGAGCTTTTTGAACTTTGTTAGCAATGTGATTCTTAAAAAAGTGAAATACACCCTTACAACTCTCTTCAACGAGTTGTAGACATACCAATCTTTACTGAAAAGTAATGAGAGGAAGAGGGCTGAGGCAAATGTTACTTCATCCTCAAGGACGTTCCATCGAGGTTCGACTTCAGGAAGGAAGTCTGCACCTTCTACTTCTAACTCTGCAAAGGGAAAGAAGAAGAAGGGTGGTAAGGGTAAAGGGAAGGCGCCTGCTAACCCGCCACCTGTCGCCCCAAGATGGCGTCCATCGCCGGTTGAAAAGGAAAAATGTTTCCATTGCAATTAGGACGAACATTGAAACAGGAATTGTCCTCACTGGCTGAAGGAAGGGAAGGCCGCCAAGGCAGATAAAGGAAAATATGATTTACTTGTACATGAAACATGTTTAGTGGAAAATGATGATTCTGCTTGGATAATGGAATCGGGCGCCACTAATCAAATTTTTTCATCTTCAGGGGATTAGATCCTGGCGGCAGCTGGAGGTTGGTGAGATGACGATGCGAGTAGGCACCAGGCACGTCGTCTCAGTTGTGGTAGTGGGAGGGATCTAGTTATCTTTATAGAATAGGTTTCTAGTTTTAAATGATGTATATGTTGTTCCTAACCTTAAAAGGAATCTTATTTATGTAAAGCATCTGTTGCAATGTAAATATACGTTTTCTTTTAATGTGGATAAAGTGTATATTCATAAAGATGGTGTTAATATTTGTACAGCTTATCTGGAAAGTAACTTTTATGTGCTAAGACCGTTAGCCATAAGTTCCCTCCATAACACCGAGTTGTTTAAAACTGTCGTAACTCTATCTAAACATAAATGAATTTCTCCAAAAGAAAATGCCCAACTTTGGCACCTTCGATTAGGGCACATTAATCTCAATAGGATTGAGAGGGATTGGTGACGAATGGACTTCTAAGTGAGATAGAAGAAAATTCTTTACTAGTGTGCGAATCTTTCCTTGAGAGTAAGATAACTAAAAAACCTTTTACTGGAAAAGGTTATTGAGCCGAAGAGCCTCTTGAATTAGTATATTCTGACATTTGTGGTCCTATGAATGTGTGAGCCCGAGGTGGCTATGAGTATTTTATTAGTTTTACTGATGATTACTCTAGGTATGGGTATGTTTATCTGATGCAACGGAAGTCTGAATCCTTTAAAAAGTTCAAAGAGTTCAAGACTGAAGTTGAAAATGCATTGGATAGATGGATTAAAACACTTCTATCGGATCGAGGTGGAAATTTTTTGGACTCGACATTCCAGGACTATTTGATAGAACATGGAATCGTTTCCTAACTCTTGGCGCTGGGTACACCTCAGCAAGATGATGTAGTGGAGAGGAGAAATAGAACTTTGTTGGACATGGTTCGTTCAATGATGAGTTACACTTCCTTACCGAACTCGTTTTGGGGTTTCGTAGTGGAGACTGCGGTATACATACTCAACTATGTTCCTTCCAAGAGTAATGCGAAAACACCTCTGGATTTGTGGAACAGGTGTAAAGCTAGTTTACGTCACTTCCGCATTTGGGGTTCCCCTGCATATGTACTTGAGGCAAATCCCAAGAAGTTGGAACCACGGTTGAGGCTACCCCAAAGGTACACAAGAGGGTTATTTTTATGATCCATCAGAAAATAGGGTGTTTGTTTCCACGAACACTACTTTCCTATAGGAGGATCATATTAAGAAGCACAGTCCACGTAGTAAAGTTGTGTTGTGTGAGTTTTTCAATGAAACTACTGAAACTTCAACAAGAGTTGTTGAAGAGCTTGCTTCATCAGTAAGGGTTGTTGATGGCAGTTCATCGAGTAAGTTGATTCCATCTCAAGAGTTGAGGGAACCTCGACGCAGTGGGAGGGTTGCGAACCCACCGTTCGCTATCTGGGTTTCATGGAAATACTAGCTCTGGTAGCAGATGGCGACGTTGAGGATCTGTTATCTTATCAGAAGGTAATGAAGAATGTTGACCGAGATGAATGGGTCAAGGCCATGGATCTCGAGATGGAGTCGATGTACTTCAACTCAGTATGGGATCTTGTAGATCAGCCTGATGGGGTAAGACCTATAGGTTGTAAATGAATCTACAAGCACAAATGGGGTGTTGATGGGAAGGTAGCAAACCTTCAAGGCTTGACTTGTGGCAAAAGGTTATACCCAGGTAGAGGGAGTCGACTATGAGGAGACTTTCTCGCCTGTTGCCATGTTAAAGTCAATCTGCATCCTCCTGTCCGTTGCAGCTTATTATAATTATGAGATCTTACAAATAGACGTTAGGACGACTATTTTGAATGGAAATCTTAAAGAGACCATTTACATGGTGTAAACCGAGGGATTCATAGCCCAAGGTCAAGAACAAAAGGTTTGCAAGTTGAATCGGTCCATTTATGGGCTGAAACAGGCATCTGGATCTTGGAACATACGGTTTGATACTACGATCAAGTTGTATGGCTTTGACCAAAACGTTGATGAACCTTGTGTCTACAAGAAAGTCGTCAACGCTTCAGTAGTATTCTTAGTGTTATATGTCGACGATATACTACTCATTTGGAATGATGTAGGTCTATTAACTACAGTTAAGAACTGGTTAGTGACCCAATTCCATATGAAAGATTTGGGAGAGGCTCAGTTTGTTCTGAGTATACAAATCTTCGGGATCGTATGAACAAAGTCTTAGCAATGTCTCAAGCATCGTATATTGACAAGATGTTGCTCAAGTGCTCGGTGCAAGACTCCACGAGAGGCCTACTACCATTTTGGCATGGAGTCACTTTGTCTAAGACACGCGTCTTAAGACGCCTCAAGAGGTTGAGGAAATGAGACGGGTTCTATATGCATCTGCCGTTGGCAAATTGATGTACGCGATGCTCTGTACTCGACCAGATATCTGCTACGCTGTGGGTATAGTCAGTAGGTATCAATCTAACCTAGGCCAAGGTCACTGGACAACAGTGAAGAATATCTTCAAGTATCTTTAGAGAACGAGGAACTACATGCTCTTGTATGAATCTAGGGATTTGATCCTTACTGAATACACAGATTCTGATTTTCAGACTGATAAGGACGCTTGCAAGTCCACGTCAGGTTCAGTCTTTACTCTTAATGAAGAAGCTGTAGTGTGGCGAAGCACTAAGTAGGGGTACATCGCCAACTCCACTATGGAGGTGGAGTACATAGCAGCTTGCGAAGCTGTTAAGAAGGCCGTTTGGCTCTGGAAGTTCTTGACAGAACTGGAAGTTGTTCCAGATATGTCTAGGCCCATTACCCTCTATTGTGACAATAGTGGGGCTGTGGCGAACTCCAAGGAGCCTTGGAGTCACAGAAGTGGAAAACACATAGAGCAGAAGTATCACCTGATCCGCGAGATAGTGCATCGAGGGGGACGTGATCATCACGAAGATTGCTTTGGAGCACAATGTTGTTGACCCATTTACGAAGGCTCTTACGGCTACAATGTTTAAGGGTCACCTTCAGAGCAGGGTCTACAGGATCGCCCGCGGTTGGACTAGGGCAAGTGGGAGATTTTCTTGTAATGGGCTTTTATGCCCTAATTTATTATTTTGTACTAGTTTTTGTACACTCTACTTCGCTTTAGGACAAGTGGGAGATTGTTGGGGTTGATGCCCTAAAGTCTCGTGTCTTGTAGTTTGTAAACAGTTTGTACGAACGCTTGTGATGTATAATATATGATATTTACTTCACTTCTTGATTTTGCTCAGGTGAATGTTTTATTTGCTTTACCACAAACCAATCAACTAAAATCCCTGGTTATCTTTATTTAACTTAAGCATGTATGTGGTGACATACAAGTGGATCATGTCTTAAGTGATAACCAAAATGGTCTGTAGTATATGGATATAAGAGGGAATTCTTATCTTGTTAACGCTACGGATGTGGCCTGCTTTGTAGAATAGTCACAATTGTTGTGACTTGTTACAGATGGTCTGATCCTGATCATTCGTGTAGGGGACATGCGAGCAGGGGCATCCTATATAAAGAGTTTGTATAAGACCTGACCACGAAGTGTTAACGTCTCGTTATATAACACCTTTCATGACAGAGACTTCACTCCACTAGAATGACCATAAGTAACATGACCTCAATCCTGAGTGAGTTGGGAACTTCTGCCATTGAGCGTGGTCCTTTGATTTGCATGGGTATAAGTGGCCAGGCCGCTGACTCAAACCTACCACTTTGGGGATTCGTCTGATTTGCGAGCTGGAAACTCAGCTACACAAGATGAAATTCACTCCTTCCTCGAAGTAGGGGTAAGTAGATAGATAGCTCCCTTAAGGGCTGATTCCAAGGCTTGAACGATGTGGCGCCACACATCTTCTCTTGGCCTGAGAGATGTTCCCACATAGTTGGACTATGTTGTATTGTTCATTAGAGGGATCGGTGGTACTTAAGGAGTGAGATGTAACTACAGGGGTAAAATGGTAAATTGGCCCAACTATACTTACGAGCATTTGTGAAGGGTTATCATACTCATGATTGGTTATATCCGATGGACACAGAAATATATCTGTGGTAAGAAGAGTTTAGCTATCGGTCTTTAGTGGAATGCCTGACAGTTAACGGATGATGGATCTCGTAGCTAAAGAATTTAGTCAGCTATTCACGTATCGTTGGAGCTTCGAGCCATTAGTCCATAAGATCCCATTGGTAGCTTGGATAAAGTTGAGAATCAGTTTTTGGGTCAGTTTAAAATGTATAAATTGACCAGAGGGAGTTTGATTATATATGATATAATTGAATTGGTTAATTATATATGATATGATTGACTAAATGTATGAGATACATTATTTTTGAGGAAATTGGATTTAAATATGATTTATATCAAGTAGAGGAAAAAACACTATAGTTGATATATGATATTTGTGATAATTGACCGAGTTTTTCTCTGGATTCGTACGAAAGTGGGAAGTTCGAATAAGTTCTTGTAACTGAAGAATAAAAATGAAAATAGTTTTCATTTTGAAATATATCCAAAAAATCCCTCACAGTGTGAAAGTATACGATTGGATTGCGTTGAGAGCCTATACGATAGTGCCTGTTTTCCTAAACGATCACACACCCGCGTACTAAACTATAGCCCGTGATTTCTAAACGACTGCTTAGGTTTTCTATATGAACGCTTAGAGTGCTGAGTGGAACTAAATGATCGCTTACAATTTGATAGATGATTGCTTTGCTAAACCTACATGATCGTGTACCTCGATCTAAACGATCAAGCACACCAGACTATACGATAGTCTTCTACTATCTTCCACTTGCTTGTTCGTTCTATATGATCATTTTTCTTCCTTCCCTCTACCAATTCCATCAAAGTCCACCCTTTGGATTCTCACTCCGAGAATACTAGGGCTTCGAGTGCTGGTGTCCTCCTCAGTTGCTGTTTGTTTGTGCGCTGCTGATCGTGTAGATGACCGTGGTGCTGTTAGGCGACTGCTTGCTGGATGATAAGGAGCGTGATGAGTTCACTTTCGTTGGACTGAGTTTGATTGAAGAAAGTCTTCAACTGGTATATTTTCTCGGTCTCTAGTATTTATTTTTAAAGCATGCTAATAATTAGTGTTTACAATGCATATCTGTATGTTAGAATGTATGTTTAGTAATTCTGTCACAATGAAATCGGAAAAATCTACTTCCGCTCATAAGCATTCTTGCATAAGAGTTTCTTCAATAGGTGAATTGACCTTAATCCTGAGTGAGTTATGTACTCCTACCAATGAGGGCGGTCATTTGATATGCATGAGTGAGAGTGGCCAGATTTGCCGACTCAATATGCCTACAATTTTGGGGATTCGTCTGAGTAGGGAGCTGGGAATAAAGCTACGTAAGAAGGAATTCACTCCTTCCCATTGTTAGGATAAGTAAATAAATTAATCCCTTAAGGATTGATTCTGGGTCTTGAACAATGAGGTGCCTAACCCTCTCCTAGCTTGAGAGGGGTCCAGTTATAGTTAAACTATGACTAATTGTTCATTAGAGGGATCTGTGGTACTTAAGAAGTTAGATATAACTACGAGGTAAAATGGTAATTTTGACCCACCTGTACTTATGAGCAATTTGTGAAGGGTTAGTGTACTGTTGATTGGTTATATCTAATGGACTCAGATATATCTACAGTGAAAAGAGTGCAGCTGTCGGTCTTTAGTGGAGTGCCCGACAGTTAATGAAGGTTGATTAATTTAATTAAAGAGTTAAATTAATTAATCAAGTATCATTGGAGCTTAAATCTATACATTCATAAGGTCCTCTTATTAGCTTAATAAGGATTAATGACAATCAAATTAATTTTTGATTAATTTGATCTGTTCAAATTAATAAAGGGAATTAATATGGTACATTATAATATAAACTTTTAATGAGAGAAATAAATATTTTAATATGATTAAAATATTAATTATATGAATGTGATTCATATAAAAATGATAACTTGTAGAAATACATGTTATTGTGACTCAAAAGTTGGAACAATTAGGGTCTTTAATGATAAAATCTCATCATTCTTAGAGAAAACGCATGAAATTATGCAAACACTATCAAACTCATGCAACAGAATGTTTATTACTGAAATACTGCATTGCTAACGCATAATATTGCAGGATTTCAACAAAGATTCCAAGTGTCGCAGGCAACGCCAATGTATATGCATACGTCAGAAGGGTTTCAATGCAAGTAAGATTCATTGATTCAAGTTGTTTGTGTCAAATCTCTACTTGCAAGCATGGGCATCTGCAGTGGCTGCGTCTGAAAAGTATCTGAGTGTCAGGCGGCTGATAACGGGCAGAAATGTACGTTAATACAGTGCTAAGTTATATGACAATGTAGGGTTGCATTGATAAAAACATATAAGATTGCGTCCAACAAGCATTAAGTTCATAATATTGCGGTCGCATGCGTCCATCGCATGAAAATAGTTAACTTATGTATTTTTGTGAAGAATATGTGTTAACGCAAGGCGGAAAATACGATCACAAGAAATCAACGACCAAGCACATTAAGAGATTGCATTACCACAAGGCTATGCCGTCATTTGTGCTCGCAAATATTTGCTCGAGAAGGGTGCCGCATAGAGCCGACTCAACTTGGTGGGTGCATTTGGGTGAAAAACATAATAAATCACGATGGGACAGAAAGCTAATGACGATCGATTCCGAATTAAGTTGACAAATAGTTAATGAACTATTGTAGCAAGTACACTCAACTTTTCGGTGACAAATATTCGATGCATTAGACAGAGAATTAATGCCATCTCATCAGTGCAATCATAAGAGAGAAGAAGCCTTTCACCCTGAAGCTCTATAAATACCGAAAGCAACCTTTAGTGAAGGGGTTCGTCGAGTTCGACAGTTAGATAATTCTCTCCATAGTTAGAAGTAGCCTTGTACTGAGAGATCATTTTGGTGAACTTGGAAGAGTGCCAGACGCGTCGAGATCAGAGAGAGGGCCAACTCCTGTGGAACCAGGAACATCTTTTGAATAGAATAGAGTAACAGTGTAAAAGCCTTGGGAAGCAAGGGATTGCTACCAGGCTCTCTATCCTTATCTTCCATTGTCATCTTGTACTTTGAACTTATCTATAGAAATGGAATTTACTTCTTTATATCTGTTCACTCTCTGTTTATTACGCATGAGTAGCTAAATCTGTCAAATGGGTTGAGAATTACTTAGTTAGCATAACTGAGGATCTTCATTCTATGCGATTATCTTATATTATGTATGTGTCATTTGTCCATTAGAGATACTTGGGAGGGTAGTCTAAGTATACAATCTAGGCTTGGAAAATTCAGGTTAGAATCTAGGCTCGGGAGAGTCGGATTAGAACGCATAATCAAGAGATAGAAGGTTAGGAATAAGCATTGTTTGCTATTAACGCATCGCGTGCATCCTAGAGATAAGTTATGATTGTATGTGGTCATCTGGTCTTTGTATGCATCTTGCATCATCGCATAGGCAAAAAGTAGAGACTTAGGAATAAGCTCTATGGACATTATTGCATTCATCGCATGCGTCCAAGAATTAGCAGTTACCGCATTAACATTGGAAAATGATTTGCTATCGCATGAGTGTAGCATGATCGCATAGTTGAATGCATTCTCAGGAAACGCTAGCTAACCTTCTCAACCCGTTCATCCGTATAGTTAGTGTATTTACTGCACAATCAATCTTTTTCTTAAATCCGCTGCATACTTTTTATACCGCAAACAACAAACCAACCAATCATTGATTTACTCGTTACTGCAAAGCCTTCTTAAAAATTATCACTGCATATTGTTTTCCTTAGTCCATGAGTTCGACCTTGAAGCTACCAGGAACTCAGTAGGATTTATACTTGGATTCTGCTAAGAAAACTTGTTGCATAACGCATTTCCATCACCGCAATTCCTTTCATAAATTCATCGCATAAAATAATGTATCAAGTTTTTGGCGCCGTTGCCGGGGACTTTGGCAATTCAGTGTGCTAACGGTATTTTTTTTTATTTCTTTGCAGCTCACAATCTCTAGCGAATTACGACCCAGAGATTGAGAGGACGTTCCGACAAAGACTGAGAGATAGCCGCAACAACAACCACCTGAGAAAAGTAATATGGCGGAGCAACCTGAAAACGGAGTACCAAATGAAAACAATGTCATGGCGAATCCAATCCTACTGGAAAATGATCGCAATAGGGCCATTTGGGACTATGCATCACCCAACCTCTATGATTTCTCCCCAGGAATCATAAGTCCTACTCTTTATGGATCTCGATTTGAAATGAAATCGGTGATGTTGCAGATGATCCAAACTAAAGACAGTTTGGAGGAAGGCGTGGCGAGGATCCATACGCCCACCTTTGGAGCTTCATAGAAATTTGCAACACTTGTGTGTTCCCAAATATCTCTACTGAAGAAGTTCAACTAACTTTGTTTCCATTTTCTTTGTGTGATCAGGCACGAAAATGGGTGTACTCTCTCGAACTGGGGGAGATTACTTCTTGGGAAAAAGTGGTGGAGAAGTTTATGAAGAAATACTTCCCACCAATGGAGAATTCTAGGAGAAGAAATATAATAACGAATTTTGAACAGGAAACTGAAGAATCGCTCAGGGATGCTTGGGCGAGGTTTAAGAGGCTGATAAGAGACTACCCACATAACAGCTTAACAAACTGCTTACAGATGGAGATTTTCTACCAAGGATTAACCCCTGCTTTGTAGACCGCTGCCAATGTGGTAGCAGCTGGAGGTCTGCTGGATAAAATATATGTGGAGGCCAAGAATATCCTTGATCGCATTTCAAAAAATCACGAGGACTGAAGAGAAAGCGATCAAAGATTAAGAATTAAAGAGAGTGACATGAATGACGGGGCCATCGCATCCCTTCAGAACCAAATGACTGCGATGATGAGTTTGATACAAGGCATCGCAACTAATAGTACAGGAGCGAAAAAAAGGCAGGTCAATGCAATTGCTCAAACGACCGCAAGTTATGTCATCTGTAGAGATGCACATCCGATGGAAGAATGCCCAGGCAATCCGTAGTTAGTATGCTTCATAAAGAACAATACTTATTCTAACACGTACAACCCCTGGGTGGAGAAACCACCCCAATTTCGCGTGGAAAAATCAACAACAAAGCTTTCAACCAATGGCGCAAAAAGAAGGGCCACCTGGATTTTTCCCACGAACCAACGATCCAACGCATAACCAAGCCAACAGTTTGCAGACACCACAATCTTCATCCTTAGAGAGCTTACTGAAGCAATACATTGAGAAAAAAAAAATCAGTGCTTCAGAATCAAGCAACGTCCATCCGAAATCTTGAAATTCAGTTAGGACAGATTGCGGGCGAACTCAAAAACAGACTGCAAAGAGCGTTGTCGAGCTCAACTGAGCTCCCTTGCAACGCTGGGGGTACGGGGAAGGAACAATGCTTAGCAGTATCCTTGCTAAGCGAAACAATGACCGTGGAAGGAAGGGAGGAACCCATCGTGACCAACTTGAATGCGGTAACCACCGAGGACCCGTTGACTCATAATTCAGAAGAGCTCGAGAAGATGAACTCGAAAGTTGCGACTACCTTTAAGCCTCTAGAATGCAAGATAGAAGAAGTCCAGCCACCACCATTCCTACAAGGATTGAAAAAGAAACAGAATGATGAAGAAAAGATTGCGACAGTGGCAGTAATGCAAAATGCTATGATCCCACCAAAAATATGCGACTCGGGAATCTTCACGATACCATGCTCCCTTGGAGGGGTCTACAGTGGCCAAGCACTATGCGATCTTCGGGCAAGTATAAACGTAATGCCACTATCAATCTTCAAACGATTGAATATGGGCAACCTCATGCCCACGATGGAGACTCTCCTACTTGCAGACAGATCCCAAATACATCTTGAGGGAGAGTTGAAAGATGTCATAATCTTAATTGATAAATTCATCTTGCTGGTAGACTTCATCATTTTAGATTATAAAGCGAACGAAGATGCGCCCATCATATTGAGATGACCATTCCTCTCGACCGGTCGCGCTTAAATTGATATGTGCAAGGGGGAGATTGTGATGAACATTAACGGGAAAAAGCTCCAAATTAAGGCAGTCAAGATTCCAGAAGACCGAGAAAAGAAGAAAAAGCCGCCATGGACGTAAAAAATCCAGCCTGAAATAAGCAGTCCCTGCGTTACTATGCAACTCAAACTCATCAGGGACGCATTCCTTTTGAAATATCCTTTTTATGCCACTGGTTCATGAACTTTTATCACATGTCTTTTAATTGCTATCATATCTTTGTCTTTATATTATCTAAAAAAAAAAAAGAATTTTTTTGCGATCGGGCTGAACGATCGCTGTAAACGATTTTGTTAACTCTGTTTTTTTTTAAATATTATTTGACCCTCTCAATATTTTTCTTGCAACGATCGAGGTGAACGATTGCGGAGGCATTACACGAAGACGCAACTACTTTATTCCATCACCGCAATCCAAAGAAAGTAGATCACCGCAAAGCAGGATGCGTCAATAAATAATGCAGGCGACAATGCAAATTTGGGGGTTGTATCTTTCCTTGACTCTATTCCAAATTTTGTTATCGCATCGCATTTTAATTTGGAAAATTTTATCATCGTATCCTCTTTGGTTACCACAATCATTTAACATTGATCAATTTAGTAAGTCATCGCATGATTTCTCTTTGTCAATTATGATTTCAACGATGAAACGTATGCTCTATTGTTTTGTATACACTAGAGTCAACTTAATTTTAGGACAGTCACCTCATGAAATATTTCTAGAAGTTAGTGGTTTGCTAGCTTTCTTTCAAATTGACCCTTTACAAAACTTCCAAAGAACATCGCATGACTTCTTTCAATCTATTGGCAATGTGGACATTGTCGCATTTTAAATTTGGGGGTGCGGTATTCATTTTTCGACCTTGCTATTTTTACCCTTATAAAAAAAAATGTTGAGATCGATCCTACTCGTAGTTGGATGTCCGCATGAAATATGTGGGGATGAGCCAAAACGAAGGTAGGAATCGTGATCAATGCATAAATAAATGACCACAACTCCACTGCCAAGTAGGCATGAGTTTAGTCTGAGAAAGAGCACCTTGCTCGTAGTTGGATGTCCGCATGACACACGTGGGGGAAAGCCAAAACGAAGGCGAGACACTTGGATCAGCGCAAGGTCAGAGAAAAAACTAAATAATAATGTCTAAAATATGCAAGGATAAAAAATCATTTAACACCCCAGTGAAAAATGTTTTTTGAAAAAAAAAATCATGCAATGTCCTGGAATTTAGTAAAGTATTTTTTAAGGTTAAACTTGCGGTACCTAAATTTTAGAAATATTTTAAGAGGAGACCTGAATAAGAATTAAGGAAATTTTGGTGTATAGGATTTGAATGAGGCATCCTTGAGAAATCTAGGAAAAGAGATTGCGACCGACTTTCTAAAATAAATATTTAGCTTATGCTTGAGGATAAGCATTGTTTAAATTTGAGGGTGAGATAACGGATAGAAATGCACGTTATTACAGTGCTAAGTTATAAAACAATGTAGGGTTGCGTTGATAAAAACATATAAGATTGCGTCCAAAAAGTATTAAGTTCATAATATTGCGGCCGCATGCATCCATCGCATGAAAGCAGTTAACTTATGTATTTTTGTGCAGAATATGCGTTGACGCAAGACGAAAAATGCGATCACAAAAAATCAACGGACGAGCGCATTAAGAGATTGCGTTACTGCAAGGCTATGAGGTCATTTGCACTCGCAAATATCTGCTCGATAAGGTTGTGGCACAGAGCTGACGCAACTTGGTGGGCGCATCTGGGTGAAAAGCGTAATAAATCATGATGAGACAAAAAGTTAATGACAGTCGATTCCGAATTAAGTTGACAAGCCGTTAACGAACTATTGTAGCAAGTACACTCAACCTTTGGGTGACAAATATTCGACGCATCAGATAGAGAATTAATGTCATCCCATCAGTGCAATCATAAGAGAGAAGAAGCCTCTCACCCTGAAGCTCTATAAATATTGAAGGCAACCTTCAGTGAAGGGGTTCGTCGAGTTCGATAGTTAGATAATTCTCTCCATAGTTAGAAGTAGCATTGTTCTTAGTTTTTCTTTTATTTTAGAAGGCAGAAGCAAGAGAAGTGAGATTTTACCGAGAGATCATTTCGGTGAACTTGGAAGAGTGTCGGAAGCGTTGAGATCAGAGAGAGGGCTTACTTCTATGTAAGTAGGAACATTTTTTGAATAGAATAGAGTAACAGTGTAAAAGCCTTGGGAAGCAAGGGATTGCTACCAGGCTCTCTATCCTTATCTTCCATTGTCATCTTGTACTTTGAACTTATCTATAGAAATGGAATTTACTTCTTTATATCTGTTCACTCTCTGTTTATTACGCATGAGTAGCTAAATCTGTCGAATGGGTTGAGAAGCACTTAGCTACCATAATTGGGGATCTTCATTCTATGCGATTATCTTGTATTATGTATACGTCATTCGTCCATTAGAGATACTCAGAAGGGTAGTCTAAGGATAGAATCTAGGCTTGGAAAAGTTAGGTTAGAATCTAGGCTCGGGAGAATCAGATTAGAACGTATAATCAAGAGATAGGAGGTTAGAAATAAGCACTGTTTGCTATTAATGCATTGCATGCATTCTAGAGATAGGTTATGATTGTATGCGGTCACCTTGTCTTTGCATGCATCTTGCATCATCGCATAGGCAAAAAGTAGAGACTTAGGAATAAGCTCTATGGATATTATCGCATTCATCGCATGCGTCCTAGAATTAGCAGTTACCGCATTAACATTGGAAAATGATTTTTTGTCACATGAGTGTAGCATGATCGCATAGTTTGAATGCATTCTCGGGAAACACTAGCTAAAGACCTTCTCAACCCGTTTCTCTGCATACTTAGTGTATCTACCGCATAATCAATCTTTTTCTCAAATCTGTCGCATACTTTTTATACTGCAAACAACAAACCAACTAATCATTGATTTACTTGTTACCGTAAAGTCTTCTTAAAAATTATCACCGCATATTGTTTTCCTTAGTCCCTGAGTTCGACCCTGGACTTACCAGGAAAATTAGTAGGATTTATACTTGGATTCTATTGAGAAAACTTGTTGCATAACACATTTCTATCACCACAATTCCTTTCATAAATCAACGCATCAACGACTGACTAGGGTAAGGAATTTAATGCTGCCTCATCATCAAGTTGGTGAAGAACGACGCCTATAAATAGAAGAAATCCCACCATATGAGAATATCTTAGCTAAAATTGTATAATTCTAAAATTTAGAGACGTAGAGCTATGCTATTGTGACAAAAAGAACATAAGAGGGAAGAGAACCACCCCCACCGTCAATCAAAGAGTGGAGAAGGCTTAGCTCGAGAGAGAATTTTCTTCCATTTCTTCTACAAGTTGGTTGTACACGAATTTTAATTGAGCCAAAGAGGACAAGAGATTTTACTCTGCGGCTTGTCTCCTTTATTTTCATCTGAATTATAATTCTCTTCATCTCATTTGATTGAATATTGATCTTGTAAAGACAATCGGTTTCTTTATGAATTCACATATTTGATCTACTACATTTTGCCACTGTTTATTTCTTGCTTTACGTTAGATACATCCATAACTTCATGCAAAATCCATTTCTAAACGCCTAAGCCAATTGAATCACTTGGTAAAAGCTACTTTAGCTTGAATTATTTGAGAGAATAAGCAAGCAAGCATTAAGTTAGAAATGCTTGGTACATCTAGAGATAGACGCACTAGTGTTTTATTGCATTCTATGACTAATGCATACATCCTAGAGATAGGGAATTGTATGACATTCGCATTGAAAAGTGCTGAATAGAAAGTAAGTAGAAATCTAACGCATAAACGAAGATAAGCAAGTCATTTCATCAGCATCATATTCTTGTACGTGTACATTTCACTTAGATCGACGCATATCCCCCGCACTAAACTCCATTTTCACACGACCCCCTGTTTCCTACTTGACCCTTTTTGTATCTTCTTGCATGCACACAACAAACTTAGTGTAAATAATCATTTTGTATTCACTTAGGATACTTTTACATCAGCTACAACGCAAGCTCTGCATTAGCTTTAATCTGAATCCTTGAGTTTGACCTTGGACTTACCAGGAACCTGAGTTGGATTTATACTTGGAACTGATTCAGGAAAACTTGAACACATAAAGAGGAGTGTCACGCGTCCCTTCACACATCACTAACACATCACTAACGCATCAACGCTTCATTCACATTTGCACTTATTTTTCCAATTACCTTATACAATACACCCGTAAGCTCGCATCACGAACTCAACGAACAAAAAACTATAGGATGTATGCATCACTAGAATAATAAACTATAGGATATATTATATGTTATATATAATTAATATGAATATGATCCATATTGATATGATAGGTTATATGTGAGAATAATAAACTATAGGATATATTATATGTTATATAATGCAAGCTATAGGTTATATGTTATATTTGATATAACATATGGTTTAATACTATATATATTAAATTAGTTAATATTTTATTGAGAGAAATTAATAGTCTTTCTTTACAATACCGTTGCTAGAAGAGACTTACATTTCACTAAGATGACCATAGGTGACTTAACCTGAATCCTGAGTGAGTTGTGAACTTCTGCCTATGAGGGAAATCCTTTGACCTGCGTGGATGAGAGTGGCCAGATTCGTAGACTCAATATACCTACCATTTTGGGGATTTGTTTGATTGGGGAACTAAGAACACAACTACACAAGAAGAAATTCACTCTTTTCCATTGTTAAAGTAAGTAGATAAATTGCTCCCTTAAAAACCGATTTCAGATCTTGAATAATGTGACACCACACCTTCTTTTGGCCCAAGAGAGGTTATGTTATAGTTGGACTATGACTAATTGTTTAGTAGAGGGATCAATGGTACTTAAGAAGATAGATGTAACTGAAGGAGTAAAATGATAATTTTGACTGATGCATTATGATGTGAGTTGCGGTGATGTTGGATATGCGGTGATCATTCAAGGTTTTCTAACAAGACCCAAGTATAAGCCTTATTAGGTTTCCTGGTAAGTCCAGGGTCGAACACAGGGAATACTAAGTATGCGACAGTCACTTTGATTCTCTTACGGTGGTAAAAACAAATGAGTTGGATGGTGTTTTGATTAAGATTTTTCCTATGAGATGGAGTTGAACGCAGAGTTGATGAAATCGAGAGTTACAATGAGTATGCGATGAAGGGGTTGAGAAAGGATTTAGCTAGCATTTCTTAAGATTGTGCATAAGTTATGCGATCATGCTACACACAAATAACAACACGTCATTTCTCAATGTAGAATGCCATAATTCCTATTTCTAGGACGCATGCGTTGTGTATATGAAAAAGTCGATAGGACTTGTGTTTAAGCTTCTATTCTTTGCGATGATGAATGATGCACACATAAAACAAGGTGATCGCATATAATCATTCATATTTCTAGGGTGTATGCGATGTGTAAATAACAGTAGAAAATGTAAAACAAGTTTCTATTTGTTGCTTATGCAATTCTAATCTGACTCTTCAAGCCTAGATTCTAATCTAACTCTCTCAAGTCTAGATTCTATCTTTAGACTACTCTTTCAAGTATCTCTAAAGGGTGAATGACGCATACATAAGACAAGATGATCGCATAAAATGTAAATCTTAAGTCATGCTAGGTAAGTACTTCTCAATCCATTCAGAAATTTAGCTACTCATGTGAAGTATGAAGAGATTGAACATAGATTGAAATGAGATTTCCATTTGCTATAAATAAAGTACTAAATACAGAAAATCAAATGGATTTGAGAGATAAGAAGCCCGGTAAGACATATCTTGTTTTCCGTGGCCTTTTACACTGCTCTTTTTCACTCCAACTCTGTTCTAGATGTATATTCTTGCTTTCGCAAGTGTTGGCCCTCTCTTCTTTGTAATGCTTTCCGGCAGTCTCTCGATCTGTCCAGGAATGATCTCTCGGCTTCCTCGTCTCCTTGCTCTTCTCTGTCCTCTAAGTATATGTACGAGTATGTGCGTGAATGGACTACTAATTCTCTTACTTGTTAACTCTTTTACAATGGTAGCGTTCGATATTTATAGAGTTCAAGGTGAAGTAGCCTTTCTTGCTAACGATTGCAATGATGGATAGTCATTAATTACCTTGCTCCGATGCGCTGATTAATGGTCACCGAAAGTTAAATGTACTTGCTACAGTGTGGCTTTAACCACTTGTCAACTAAATTCAGATTTGACCGTTATTATATTTCCGTCCCATCGTGATTTATTGTGCTATCACCTTGATGCGCAGTCTTTATGCAGCCACCTTTTTAAGAAACTTCTCACGATCGCATACAATCGCATGACTTTGCGATCACAATCTTCAAGCACGCTGACGCTAGTTCCTTTGGATCGCAATTTTACTTGCGCCATCTCATTTTTCCTGCACAAAATAAGTAAATTAACCGCTTTTATGCGATGGGCGCATGCGATCGCAATTCCTTTCAGTTTAGCATTTTTGGACATGATATTGCTTATTTACCGTCGCATTCTCTCATTGTTTTAGTTATTTGAGCTGTAATAACTTGTATTTGTACCAGTTATCATGACCCAACTATACTTATGAGTAATTTGAGAAAGGTCTACGTACTGTTGATTGATTATATCCAATGGACAAAGAAATAAATGTGTAGTGTGAAGAGTGAAATTGTCGGTCTTTAGTAGAGTGACCGACAATTATTGAAGGTTAAAGAGTTTAATTAATTAATCAAGTATTATTGGAGCTTCAATCTATGGGTCCATAAGGTCCCCTTATTAGCTTAACAAGGATTCATGAGAATCAAATTAATTTTGGATTAATTTGAATTGTTCAAATTAATAAAGGGAATTAATTGTATATGATACAATTAATATAATATATGTGATACATTATAAAACAAACTTTTAATGAGAGAAATAAATATTTGAATATGATTCAATATTAATTATATGAATGTGATTCATATAAAAATCATAGGTTAGAATTAATATGAATATAATTCATATTAATATGGTAACTTATATGAGAGAATAATAAATTATAGGATATATTATATGTGATATAATATAAGCTATATGTCATATGTTATATTTGATATAACATATGGTTTAATACGATATATATTAAATTAGTTAATATATTATATTAAAAAAAATTCAATTTTGAATTTTGAAAATTAGAAAATGGAAGGGAGTTATTTTGATAACTCCCTTAATCCCCCATTTCTCTCGTATACGTGAAACATAGAGGATTCGTTAAGAGATTGATTACGTGAAATTGGTTTTCGTAGAAAGAGTTCTCTCTCATTCTTAATCTCCTCAGTAAGAAAAATTCTCTCATGATTTCCAATCATCCCTTCATTAAATTAATCCACATAAGCCCACAACTCCCTGTGATTCTCTCACTGAGAATAAGGAGGAAGATATTGTGGTGGTGTTCAAATTCCAACCTTGATGTTGTGTACGTGTTGATGTAAAAGGGAGCCCAGAGGACATTAGTTCATGATCTTTCACAGAGAAGAAACATGAAGATTTTTTGTGTTCTTTAAGGGTTAGTCTCGATTTCTCTTTCCTCTCTATATTATTTTAGTAATAGCATGCTTAAGATTCCATTGGTTTATCCTATCAGATTCTATCTTCTGCATGGTAATGTTTTGTAAAAGGAAATTAGAGACATAATGTATTCAATTGCTTCCGCTTCAGGGAATTCAATTCCCTTCACTAGGCTACTCTCAAGGCCTCAAAACGAGTTGCATCTAAAGCCTTTGTAAAAATGTCTACTATTTGATTTTTGTTCTGACATGCTCCATCATGATATGTTTACTCTCCACAAGATCACAAATAAAATGATGTTTAACATCAATGTGTTTAGTACGATTGTGATGAATAGGATTTTTGGATATATTAATCGTACTCATGTTGTCACAGTAATGGGTCATGACTGAAGGAACAGGTTAAGGTTGGGAGTGGAAGCGGGGATCGGTCCCAAATCTCAATTTTTATAAAACGTGAATTTTACAGAAACAATACAAAAACTTTATGCATTAAATTTAAATTACAACATGCTAAATGAAAAAAGAGAAAAGAGATGGGAAGAAAATGCTAACCCTTGAAGATCCGACCTTCACGTTTAATTTCTCCTGCAAAATTGCAACAAACTCAAAAAAACCTAATTGGTCATCACCACGAAGGCATGAAAATCCAAGGAGTTGTGGGCTTTTGGTATTTTGGAAGAGAGGGATAGAGTTTGAGAGAGGAAGATGGGAAGAACAGAGAACTTGAGAACTTTTCTTAGAGTTTTTTTTTTTTTTTTTTCCAAAGTCTTTGTGAAAAAAAAAAAAAAAAACAAGAGGATGAAGATCACCACTCATCTGCACCCCACTTTCACGTAGTATAGAGAAAAAGGGGAGGGAGTTACAACACCCTCCTAAAATTACTTTTAAAAATTTACATTAATAAAATAAATAATATATATTTATATGATAACCACTTTCTCATATAATATATATATATATATTAAACTATATGTTATATCAAATACAATATATAACCTATAGTTTAATATTGTATCAAATACATTATAACCTATAGTTTTTCATTCTCTCATTAATGTACGATATTTAATATAAATCCCATTTATACTAATTTAATTATATGAATCCAATTCACATAATTAATATTTGAATCATTTAAAAATATTTATTTCCTCCCAAATAAACTTTATATTATAATGTATCAAATACATTATAGTAATTATATCACATATAATTAAATCTCTAAGTTTATTTGAACAATTCAAATCAATCCAAAATTGATTCTCATTTAATCCCTGTTGAGCTACATAGGAGACCTCATGGACCTGTAGCTTGAAGCCCCTATGGTAATTTTCATTATTTAACATCCATTAACTATCGAGAACTCCACTAAAGATCGATAGCTACACTTTTTTCACTACAGATATATTACTATTTCTATTGGATATAACCAGTCAACAGTGTAATGAACCTTCACAAATTGCCCTTAAATATAGCTAGGCCAAAATTACCTTTTTGCCCCTATAGTTACATCTAACTCCTTAAGTACCACTGATTCCTCTAATAAACAATAAATCATAGTCTAACTATGATCAAATCCCTCTTGGGCTAGGAGAGGGTGTGGCGCCACATTGTTCTGAAAGAATTCTATACAAAGAGAATCAGTGAGCGAAAGCAAGATCATTCCAGACCCCACTATGACAGAACATATACATTTACAATCAAACAGCAACAATCATGCATAAACTCTAAATTACAGCATGCTTCTAGTGGAAAATACTGAAGTTCGAGTGAACTTACCCTTGAAGAACTTTTCTTCTTGTTTCCCTCGATCTAACAGCACGAACATTCAACATCACAAACGTCACGCCTTAACAAACTCCTCGAACCGGAACAAATAACACTCGACCCTCAAAAAACAAGTAGACACCACCACGAGGCTGCCTTGGTGTTCTCGGTGGGATAATCCAAGAGTTGTGGGCTCTGTATGGATTTGGTAAAAGGACGGAGGAATTGTATGATCGTATAGACGATCGAGTAAGTGGGAGAATTCTGGAGTCTATCATACAGACTGAGTACTTGATCGTTTAGAAAACGAGTGTCTATCATATAGTAAACTCGATGCATGATCGTTTATGCTCTCAAGCTATCGTATAGCTATTTTCTTTTGTGCGTCCGATTATCAATCACTTATCTATCGCATAATGAAAAAATGAAAATGATTTTCACTTTATTCATCAGTTACCATAACTGATCACAACTTCCCACTAAGTTAGTTATTAGAAGAAAAACTAAAACCAATTATCCCATAATTTATTTAATTACAAATAAATAATATATCCATAACCTACAATCTTAATATCACATCTCATGCATTAGTTCTTTTTCTCCTTTATGGCATTTAATAATAATTCCTCCAATTAATGTATCTAATACAACAAATCAATTATATCACATATAGTTGTAGCAATTTAATTATATCATATATAATCAAATTTTCTCTTGTTAGTTTGAACACTTCAAATTAACCCATTGAGCTACCAACGGGACCTTATAGACCTGTAGCTTGAAGCTTCAACGATACGTGAATAACTGACTAAACTCTTTAATCACGATATTCACCATTTGTTAACTGCTGGGCACTCCATACGGACCGACAATTACACTCTTCGCACTACAGATATATTTCTGTGTCTATTGGATATGACCAATCAACAGTACGGTAAGCCTTCACAAATCGCTCGTAAGTATAGCCGAGCCAATTAACCGTTTTGCCCCTATAATTACATCTAAGTCCTTAAGTACTACTGATTCCTCTAATGAACAATACTTCATAGTTCTACTTGAGTAAATCCTTCTCGGGCCAAGAGAAGGAGTGGCGCCATATTGTTCAAGCCCCGGAATCAGCCCTTAAGGGAGTAATTTATTTACTTACCCTTGAATCGGAGAAGGAATGAATTCCATCTTGTGTAGCTGACTTCCCAGCTCCTCAATTAGATGAATCCCCAAAGTGGTAGGTTTGAGTCGACGATCTGGCCACTCACATCCATGCAAATCAAATGATCGCCCTCATAGGTAGGAGTTCCTAACTCACTCAGGATTAAGGTCATGTTACTTATGGTCATCCTAGTGAAATGAAAGTCTCTGTCATGAATGACATTATATAAAGAGACTAAACATTTCGTGGTCCGGTCTTATGCAAACTCCTTTGTATAGAACATCCCCGCTCGCATGTCTAATATATGAATGGTCAAGATTAGACCATTTGTAGCACTTTACAACACTTGTAACATCTACAAAGCAACCACACTCATAGCGTCATTAAGATAAGGTTTCCTTACTTTATCCATATACTACAAACCATTTAGGTTATCACTTAAAGCACGATCCACTTGTATGTCTCCACATACATGCTTAAGTTACAACGATAACCAGGAATCTTAGTTTATTGGTTTATGGTTAATGCAACAAAAATATCTCATATTTCAAAGATTGTAGTGAATAAAATATCTCATATTATTACATCACAAAATGTTTGTTCATAGGTGTCTACAAACTACAGAACCCTACGAGATTTAGGGCATCAACCCCAACATGTTCAAGCCAATGAATCAACTCTTAATGGAGTAATTTATTTACTTACCCCGACATTGGGAAAGGAGTGAATTCATTTTTGTGTAGCTGTATTCCTAGTTCCCTAATCAGACGAATCCACAAAATGGTAGGCTTATTAAGTCGGCGATCTGGCCACTCTCACCCATACAAATTAAAGCATCGTCTTCATAGGCAGGAGTTCACAACTCACTCAGGATTCAAGTCATATCACCTATGGTCATCCTGTTGAAATGTAAGTCTTTATTATGAACGACGTTATATAATAAGACTAGTCATTTCGTGGTCCAGTTTTATGCAAACTCCTTTGTATGGAATACCCCCACTCACATATTTCTGCATGAATGATCAAGATCAGATCATTTGTAGCTTTTTACAACAAATGTAACATCTACAAAGTGGGCCATATTCGTATTGTTACCAACATAAGGTATCCAACCTTATCCATCTGCTACAGACCATTTAGGTTATCACTTAAACATGATCCACCTGTATGTCTCCACATACATGTTTAAGCTACAGAAGATAACCTTGGATGTTAGTTTATTGATTTGTGGGTTTAATGCTACTAAATGCCAAAATAAAATATCTCATATTTTATTAAATAAATAAAATATTTATACAATACAATTACAAACTATAGAACCCTATGAGATTTAGGGCATCAACCAAGACAATTACATCTTCTGAGACATCATACTCCTACAACATTTGTTTCATCAATATCATTCAGGTGCAATTACTCCCTGCTGCAATGTATTCCACTTAAGTCATTGACAAAGAAACATTGTTTTGTTTCTTGCTCAACCATGAAATCAAGTTGTTCCCAAGAAAGAATCAACCTTCAAATATACTTTTCCTGTCTTCAGAGCTACCAACCCGATCAACATCACAATAGACAACTAGAGAGCTACTAGTATCAAACGTATATAATAAACCGTAATCACTTGACCATTGATATATTTGATTGTTCTTTTAGCACTAAGCAAGTGATTGGTCTTGGGACAAGATTGATATATGGCACAAACACCAACAACAAATGTGATGTCAGGATTGCTCACTGTTAAATAAAGTAAGCTTCTAGTGATACTTTTGTCAAGACTCTCATCAACTCGAATTCCACTTGAGTCTTTTGACATTTTCACATGAGTGGGAGAAGAGATTCTTTTAATGCTAGCCTTTTCAAGGCCGAACTTCTTCACACTTTTTTTTGTCATATTTGCTTTGAGAGATAAAAATTCCCCCATCTAGTTGTTTAATATGGAACCTCAGAAAATAGGGCAGTTCTTCTACCATGTTAATCTCGAATTCTTTCTGCATTTGTTTCACAAAGAGCTAAATTATCTCTTATGACATCCCACCAAAGACAATGTTGTCAACATAAATCTAGACAATCACAAATTTCTCTTGAGATTTTTCAACAAACAAAGTCTTATCAACTCCTTCTCCACTGTAACCATTGTTCATAAGGAATTGAGTCAAACGTTCATACCATGCTCTAAGTGCCTGTTTGAGCCCATACAGTTCCTTTTTTGAGTTTATACGCAAAATCAGGATGAGAAGGATCAACAAATCCTTTGGGCTGCTCAACATACACTTCTCATTCATATATCCATTTAGGAAAGCACTCTTTATATCCATTTGGTATAATCTGAATTTCAGAAGAAAGAATATTCCAAATAGAAATTTGATGGCCTTAAGTCTTGCAACTAGAACGAAGGTTTCATTAAAATCCACACCTTCTATTTGGGTATATCCTTGAGCCACTAACCTGACTTTATTTCTATTGATATTGACATTTTCATTAGACTTGTTCTTGAATATCCACTTTGTCCCAATCACATTAACTGATTCTGTCCTAGGAACAAGAGCCTAGACATTATTTCGCACAAATTGCCTAAGCTCTTTTTGCATAGCATTGGCCCAACATTCATCTTTAAGAGCTTCTTTGAAATTTCTTGGTTTAACAAGAGGGATGATTTTTATGAACCTTGCGGGATGGTTGCTTATTACTAGGTTCAGCCTTCTAAGAAACTGATTGGTTGTTCTCCACTGGAATTGTAGAATTCATGTCAGATGACATGTCTGAGTAGATGTTTGGGACTTATGTATTGACAAGTGGAAGTGTGTTGGATTCTTCTGAAGGAACTCTAATTATAGAGGACCTTTGAGCAGACGTGGATCGTCCAAACTCCATTGTGAAAGAACTCATGTGTTTACAGTCATACAGAACAAATTATGCATTATAAACTAAATTACAACATGCTTTGAAAGTAAAGGCTAAGGATAAAAGTGATTATAGCTTTGAAGAACCCTTCTTCAAGAATACTCCCTCGATTGTTCACCAATGCGTCAAACAACACGAACACAACGAAAAACTCGATCTCTCTTGAACAGCAACGAGCAATAACTCGATCCTCGAACAAACTGGACACTACCACAAGATTACTTTGGTATTCTCAGTGTTAGAATCCAGTGTGGTGGGCTCTAGCTTATTTTGATTAGAGGGAAGATTTAGAGTGAAGGAGGAAGACGATCATGTAGTGAACAATGAAGTTGTGTAGACGAACCAAGTCTATCGCATAGACTAGCTACTCGATCGTGTAGTCTCTCAAGTAATCGTTTAGTAAAAATCTTTTACCCGATTGCTTAACTCGTCAATCGTGTATCACTTGTATCTTGGAATAATTAAAACAATTTTATTTTATCCTAATTTGCCACAAAAAAAGTATAATTACCCACTAAGGGTGGTTATGGAGAAAAATAATTAATTTTCATATAATTAATAAACTATAAATAAATACAATAACTTGCTTATCATATTATATTTATAACCTATAGTTTTAATATTGCATCATATACAACATATAAACCATAGTCCTTTTTCTTTATTTTATACCATTTAATATAAATCATATTTATATTAAATTTAATAACTATGAATCTAATTCATAGAAAATATATTTGAATCATATTCAAATATTAATTCCTCCAATCAAACAATAATATATCAAATACATTATATCAATTATATCATATATAATTGAATTAATTTAATTTTATCATATATAATTAAATTCCCTCTTGTTAATTTGAACATTTCAAATTAACCGAAAAAATGATTCTCAACTTGAATCCATTGAGTTACCAAGGGGATCTTATGGACCTGTAGCTTGAAGCTCCAACGGTATGTGAATAACTAACTAAACTCTTTAATCACATTATCCACCATCCGTTAACTGCCGGGCATTCCACTAAAGACCGAAAGCTACATTCTTCACACTAAAAATATATTTTTGTGTCCATTAGATATAACCAATTAACAGTACGATGACCCTTCACAAATCGCTCATAAGTACAGTTGGACCAATTTACTGTTTTGCCCCCGTAGTTACATCTAACTCCTTAAGTACAATTGATTCCTTTAGTGAACAATACATCATAGTACCCTTATGACTAAACCTCTATCGAGCAAAGAAAGGGTGTGGCGCCACATTGTTCAAGATCCGGAATCAGTCCTTAAGGGAGCAATTTATTTACTTGTGTAGCTGAGTTCCCAGCTCCCCAATCACCCATACAAATCAAAGAACCACCTTCATAGGTAGGAGTTCACAACTCACTCAGGATTAAGGTCATGTTACCTATGGTCATCCTAGTGGAATGAAAGTCTCAATTATGAATGTCGTTATATAATGAGACTAAAAATTCCGTGGTCTGGTCTTATACAAATTCCTTTGTATAAAATATCTTCGCTCGCATGGCTAATACACGAATGATCAAGATCAGATCATTTGTAGCCCTTTACAACATTTGTAACACCTACAAAGTGGGTCATACTCGTAGTGTCACTAGGATAAGGGACCCAGCCTTATCCATATGCTACATACCATTTAGGTTATCACTTAAAACACGATCTACTTGTATGTCTCCACATACATGTTTAAGTTACAATTCTAACCATGGATCTTAGTTTATTGGTTTGTAATTAATGCAACTAAAATATCAAATATTTTATAGACAATGTGAATAAAATATCATATATTATAAATCATATAATGTTTGTTCATACAGGTGTTTAGAAACTACAGGACCCTACGAGATTTAGGGCATCAATCCCAACATCCTCATCTCCCACTGTAGTAGAGCTTAATCGGTCTACAACATTATCAATCACAACATTAATAGACTCTATTACATAATGAGTCCTTTTATTGTAGACACGGTAAGCTCGACTATTTGTGAAATATCAATGAAATATGTCTTCATCCGATTTGGAATCTCATTTTCGTCTAGCTTCTCTATTAACTAGGATGTAACAAGTGTTGAAAAAAAATATGGACGTATTTCAGATTTGTTCTTTTCCCTCTCCATATTTCATAAATTGTGCTCGAGGTATTGAGATGTAGAACAACTCTGTTGTGAATATGATATGCTGTATTTAGAACATCTACCCAAAAATAAAATGGTAGATGGTTTGCATGTAACATTGCTCATGCCATCTTCTGAAGTGTCCGATTTTTATTTTCAACAATCCCATTTTGCTCGGGAGTGTTTGGGGCTGAAAATTCATGATAAATTCTAGTTGTACTACAAAATGCAATAAATTAAGAGTATTTAAACTCCGTAGCATGATCACTTTTGATTTTTATCACATTTAGATCTTTGTCCCTTTGTAATTGGAGACAAATGGCTTGAAAAGCAGTAAATGCATATGACTTTTTGCAAAGAAAATGGACCCAGATGTATCTGAAGAAATCATCAACAACAACTAAAACATACTATTTACGTCCTAGACTTTCTGATTGCATAAGGCTCATAAGGTCCAGGTGGAGAAGCTCTAGGGTACATGTTGAGCTAGATTGACAATCACCACAAATAATTCAAATAGAACCATGTAATGATGGAAGACCAGATATAACATTTTTGGCTAGTGCCTTTTGAATAGTCTTCATGTTTACATGGTCGAGGTGTTTATGCCATAGGCTTACTTCATCTTTTTCAGAGAGATGATAGACTTGCGAAGCATTATCAGGACTCCAATGATAATAATTATCACATGAATGCGTACCTGCTATAATAAGGGCTTTGACATCATCTGTGACAACACACTTATCTTTGGTAAAACTCATGTTCAGTTCTTGATCACATTGCTGATTGATGCTAATAAGATTGCTGGTGAGCTCTTCAACTAACATTACTTAAAGGATCGGAATTCCCATAGTGAAAGCATACAAACGTCAGGTGTCTCAAATTTCGTTTTACAAACTTAAGAAAATAGAGGAGACAAAAACCATGGATAAAAATATCTAAAACCTAACCATGTTTTCTACATAATTTTATAGAGAGGAAACGGAAATGGAATATGCATACCCTTGGAGAACCGTTCTTCTCGATTCCTCTCTAGTTAACAAGAACAAGAGATCTTCTCTCCTTGTCTCGAACTCAGCAACCAACAACTCAAGGATAACAACAATGGCTCTAAAATAAAAAACCACAGTAAGTGCTACCTTGTTATTCTCAAGGTGAGAATCATAGGAAGGTGTGGGCTTCTATTCTTAACTTTGGTGAAAAGGAAGGAGAGTGTTTGTTAGAGAGAAATTGCTAGAGGAAGAAGATATAGTGAGAAGAGATTTTATAGAAATATGATTTCACGTTGAAGTGAATTCCCTAAACCACTCCTTTTCATTTTTTCATTTTTGAGAGAATTGTATGAGAGAGTTATCAAAATAACTCACTCCATAACTTGAAATTATCTCCCTTGGGAGTTAATTTTCAAATTTCAAATTTTAATATATATTAACTAATTAATATATATTAAAATTAAACCATATGTTATATCACATATAACATATAATCTATAGTTTATATCCTCTCATATAACTTATAGTATTAATATGAATCATATTCACATTAATTTTAACCTATAGTTTTTTATATGAATCATATTCATATAATTAATATTTGAATCATATTCACATATTTGTTTCTCTCAATTAAACTTTATAGTATAGTGTATCAACATACATTATATTAATTGTATCTCATAAAATTAATTCCCTTTAATTAATTTGAACAATTGAAATTAATCCAAAATTAATTTGATTCTCATTAATTCTTATTAAGCTAACAAGGGGACCTTGTAGACCTATAAATTGAAGCTCTAATGATACGAGATTAATTAATTAAACTCTTTAATTAAAATCATCAACCTTCATTAACTGTTGGTCCCTCCAC
Organism: Benincasa hispida; assembly: GCF_027475165.1. Taxonomy (NCBI): domain Eukaryota; kingdom Viridiplantae; phylum Streptophyta; class Magnoliopsida; order Cucurbitales; family Cucurbitaceae; genus Benincasa; species Benincasa hispida. Next base: position 6,246,368 of record NC_143489.1, on the reverse strand, counting down.
TAAAGACCAACAGCTGCACTCTTCACACTGTAGATATATTTTTGTATGCATTAGATATAACCAATCAATAGTGCAATAATCATTCAAAAATTGCTCGTAAGTACATGTGGGTCAAAATTACCATTTTACCCCTGTAGTTATATCTCACTTCTTAAGTATCATTGATCTCTCTAATGAAAAATTAGTCATAGTCCAACTGTAATTGGACCTCTCTCAGGCCAAGAGAGGGTGGGGCACCTGAATATTCAAAACCCAAAATCAGCTTTTAAGAGAGAAATTTATCTACTTACCTTAACAATAGAAAGGAGTAAATTTCTTCTTGTGTAGTTATATTCCCAGCACCCCACTCAGACGAATCCCCAAAGTTGTAGGCATATTGAGTCGAAAAATTTGGCCACTCTCATCCATGCAGATCAAAGGACCACCCTCATAGGCAGAAGTTCACAACTCATGCAAGATTAAGGTCAAGTCACCTATGGTCATCCTGGTGAAATACAAGTCTCTTCTAGTAACGGTGTTATAAAGAGAGACTAATCATTTCGTGGTCCGGTCTTATACAAACTCTTTGTATAGGATACCCACGCTCACAAGTCTCTATATGAATGATCAGAATCAGATCATTTATAATACTTTACAACAATTGTAACAATTACAAAACGGGTTGTATCCACAGTGTCTCCAAGATAAGGTATCCAGCTTTATCCATCTACTACAAACCGTTCAGGTTATTACTTAAATATGATCCACCTATATATTACCACATACATGTTTAAGCTACATCGAATAAGCTGGGATCTTAGTTTATTAGTTTTGGCTTAATGCAACTAAATTTCAAATAAACTCACACTTATTTTATTATAAATAATCTGTTTGTACAAATAAATTTAAAAACTATAAGACCACGAGATTTAAGGCATCAATTTCAACAATCTTCTACTTGTCCTAAAGCTATGAGGTGTACAAATACAAATACAAAGTATAGTACTCAAAACAATAAACTAGAACATACACTACACATGTAGTAAAATCTCCCACTTTCCCGAGACTAGATGAAGCATGTCTTCTAGACCTAGACTCTCCAGGTGATCCTCAAACACTTTAGTCATGAGAGTCTTTGTAAATGGATTAAAAACATTGTGCTCCGAAGTGATCTTCGTGATGACCACGTCCCTTTAGTGCACAATCTCCTGGATAAGATGATATTTGTGCATATATGCTTCCCACCACCAATATTATCCACACCACCACTATTATCTCAATAAAGGTTAATGGACTTTCACATGTCTAAAACAACTTCTAGATCTATCAAAAACATCCTAAGCCATACAACCTCATTAGCAGCTTCACAAGCTGTTGCATACTCTGCCTCCATGGTAGAGTCGACTATGCAACCTTGCTTTGAGCTTCTTCAGACCACAATTCCTTCGTTAAGAGCGAACTCTAATCTTGAATTGGATTTCCTAGAATCCTTATCAGTCTGAAAATTAGAGTCAGTATGTATTATAAGGATCAAATCCTTAGACTCATACACAAGTATGTAGTCCCTCATTCTCGAAAGATACTTGAGGATGGTTTTAACAGATGTCCAGTGATCTAATCCTAGATTAGATTGATATCTATCCTCACTACATAGAAAATTTCAGGTCCAGTATATAACGTTGCAAAAATTAGGCTACCAACAACAGATGCATAGGGGATCCGTCTCATTTCCTCAACCTCTTGAGGTATCTTAGGACATTATTCCTTAGACAATATAATTCCATGCCGAAAGGGAAATAAACATCTCTTGGAATTATGCATCGAATATTTGAAAAGAATATTGTCAATGTACGATGCCTGAGACAAGGTTAGTGTTTTATTCTTACGATCCCTGAAGATTTGGATCCGTAGAACAAATTGCGCCTCTCCCAAATCTTTCATTTGGAATTGGGCCACTAACCCCTGTTTAACATCAATTAGTAGACCTACATCATTCCCAATGAGTAGAATATCATTCACGTATAACACTAAGAAAGCTACTGAACTATTGATGATTTTTTTGTAGACACAAGGCTCATCAAGATTTTGGTCAAAGCCATAAGATTTGACCGCAATATTAAACCTTATATTCCAAGAGAGGGAAGCTTGTATCAATCCATAAATGGATCGGTTAAGCTTGCAAACCATTTGCTCTTAACCTTGGGAGATGAATCCATCTGGTTGTTACATATAGATGGTCTCCCTAAGATTACCATTTAGAAATGCGGTGTTGATGTCCATTTGCCAAATCTTATAGTCATAATATACGAAAACGAATAAGAGTATCTGGATAGACCTTAACATCACAACATCTTCAAATGTGACCTTTCTCGAGCTGACAGCTTTGAGGTCAGACAAATAGTTCTTTTTATCAGTCATGTATCGGGAGCTCCCACTATCCAAGTACCAATCTCTTTTAGTAGAAGATCTAAGAGATGTCAATACAACATTACATTTGTTTTAAACATTCTTCTCTTGCCAAACCTTTTTATTTTTTAGTTTCGTTGAGAGTACTTTCGAGAGAAGTAAGGGGCCTTTTTGGAGTTTGTGGGTTGATGCATTGTTTTATGCGATGAAATAATGGTAAGGATTGCGTTGGTGGAAAATGCGTTGAGCATGCAAGTTTTCTCAGTAAGATCCAAGTATAAATCCTACTGAGTTGCCTAGTAAGCCCAGGGTTGAACTCAGGACTAAGGAAAACAATATGCAGTAGTTTTTTAGATCACTTTGCGGTAACATTTAAATCAATGTTTTGGTTGGTTTGTTGTTTAAGGTAAAAAAAGTATGCGGCGAATTTGAGAAAAGAGTAATTACGCGACAGATACACTGAGTATGTGGCGGAAAAGGTTGAGAAGGTCTTTAGCTAGTGTTTCCCGAGAATGCGTTCAAGCTATGCGATCACGCTACACTCATGTGACAACAAATCATTTTCCAATGCAAATGCAATGGCTCCTAATTTTAGGACGCATGCGATGAATGCGATAATGTCTATAGAGCTTATTCCTAAGTCTCTACTTCTTGCCTATGCGATGATGTGAGATGCACACAAGGATAAGGTGACCGCATACAATCATAACCTATCTCTAGGATGCATGCGATGTGTTAATAACAAGCAGAGCTTATTCCCAAGCTTCTATCTCTTGATTATGCGATTCTAATCTGACTTTCCCGAGCCTAGATTCTATCCTTAGACTACCCTCCCGAGTATCTCTAATAGACTAATGACGCATACATAATACAAGATAATCGCATAGAATGAAGATCCCAAGTTATGCTAGCTAAGTGCTTCTTAACCCATTCGACAGATTTAGCTACTCATACGTAATGTACAGAGAGTGAACAGATATAAAGATGCAATTTCCATTTCTATAAATAAGTTCAGAGTACAAAATGACAATAGAAAATAAGAGCAGAGAGCCTGGTAGCAATTTCTTGCTTCCCAAGGCTTTTACACTGCGTTATCTCTATTCTGCCCAAAAGATGTTCTTGCTTCTGTAAGAGTTGGCCCTCTCTGTAATCTCCCTTTACTCGCTTTACTCGCTTCCGCCTTCTAAGAAAAACTATGAACAAGGCTAACTTTTATCTATAGGGAAAATTCTGTAAACTGAGCGAACTTCTTAAACGAAGATGGCCTCCAGTATTTATAGAGCTTCAGGGTGAAGAGCTTTTTCTCTCTTATAATTACACTGATGGGACAACATTAATTCTCTATTTGATGCGCCGAATATTTGTCATCAAAAAGTTGAGTGTACTTGCTATAGTAGGTCGTTAACGGCTTGTCAACTTAATTCGAAATCGACCGTCATCAGCTTTCTGTCCCATCGTGAATTATTAAGCTTTCACCCAGATGCGACCACCTTCTTGCATTGGCTCTATGAGACCACCTTCTTGAGCAGATATTCGCGAGCGCAAACGATCGCATAGCCTTGCGGTCGCAATCTCTTAATGCGCTCGGACGTTAATTTCTTTGGATTGCATTTCCACCTTGCATCAACGCATTTTCTGCACAAAAATACATAAGTTAGCTATTTTAATGCGATGGACACAGCCGATCGCAATGTTGTGAACTTAATGTTTTTGGATGCAATATTGTATATTTTTATCATCGCAATCCTGCATTGTTTTATAACTTTACGCTGTAAGAACATGCATTTCTACCCGTTATCATGGATCTGTGAAGAGTTCTCAACAACTAATAGCAGAATGGTTGTTTATGCCCCACTCTTCCATAATAATGACAAATCCATCTTGTTCTGTAAGATCTGTTGACTGCCAATTTCGAATTGAAGAGGAAGTACCTGTAAATCCATAAGACTCTGGATTTTGAGCTATAAAAAACTCAATCTTTTGCTTCCCTTTGGATTGAGACTGTCTATTATGCTAACTTCCAATTTTAGAAAATCCAAGCCTAGAGTTATCATCAACTGTCTTTCCTTTTTGTCAAAATTTTCTCTAGAAACTCAGTACAAGTGTTCAACATTCTGACATTTTTGCACACTCAGTTCTTCTCTACTTTATCGTTAAAAAGTTAACGCTTCAAATCTGCAATAATAGACATAAGCCTGTGATGTTAGCCATCAAAATCTCAATTCTTTATTTCTGTACATCAAAGACTTTCTCATCATCTTTTCATTCGATGAAAAGAGCTTGATAAGAAGGATCTATAAACCCATGGATGGCAGTGTCATGAACATTTTCTACATACATACCATACTCAGAAATCTCACAAGACGAGGTGTTAGATGAGATGTTACCAACAAGTGCTTTGAGATCTTCCTTTGAGTCACTATTCTCTTTAGACTCATCATTAGACGGAGTTAAAACATAGCTTTTACCCTACTTTTTCAGAAAATTAGGACATTCAGCTTGAAAGTATCCATAGCCATCACACTCTATGCATTTGAAGGACTTTTCTTTTTGAAAATTTAAAGCAATTGACTTGTCAGCTTCCTTCTTACTACTCTAAATTCTGAATTGTTTAGGGGGAAGAGAACCACAAGACTTGTTATTTTGAGAAATACCAAGCCTCTTTTCAAATTGTTTGAGAACACGATTGAACTGTTTTGAAAGCAATGAAATAGATTCAGTAAGGGAATCCTTAGAATCTTTATTTGAATCAACATGTTCATCTTCAATTGAGGATTGTAAATGAATTCTCTTATTTTTTTTTTCTAGATTTTTCCATCCAGAGACATCTCAAAATTGAGCAAGGAGCCAAATAATTCATCTACTTTCAACTTTGTTATGTCTTGAACTTCCTCAACAACAGTAACTTTCATGTCAAATTTCTTAGATAAAGACCTAAGCACCTCTCGAACAAGTCTTTCTTCTGAAATTTTCTCACCAGAGCAAACTCACATTTTCAATGTCCAGTAACCGAACATTGAATTCAATAATTGATTCTTCATCATGCATTTTAAGATTCTTAAACTTCGAAGTCAACAACCATCATCTTGACATTTTAATTGTTGAAATTCCTTCATGGGAAACAGATAAAATATCCATGCCTCCTTTGTAAAGACGTAAGTATTATTGAGCCCAAATATGTTCCGATCAACATTATTAAATATGGCATTCAATGCTCAAGAATTTCCTAAAGATGTTTCATCTTCATCATTAGACCACTGACATTCTGGATTCAAGATTTCCTTTCCACATCAGTTATGGTGGTTGGATGAGACCACCTAGAGACTACAACCTTCCAAGTTTTGCTATCAATCGATTTCAAAAAAGCAGTCATTCGAGCTTTCCAATATGAATAGTTTTTTCCATCTAGAATAGGGGGATGAGCGGTGGATCTACCTTCTTTGATCTCTTTCATGATCGAAGTACTTGATATAAAGGCGACCTGCTTTGATACCAATTGAAAAAGAAATAGGATGACTCGTCACTCGAAATGTGGATGTTAAATAGAAAGAACTTGCAAGTACTATAACAACAAAAATAATAATAGCAAGAAAATAAGTAAAGGCATACAGAAATTGGTAACCTAGTTCTGCGATAAACCACCTAAGTCTAGGGGCAGTGTGCCTAGAACAGATAATCTACTAATGTTAAAGAGTTAAACTATTGGGGTTGATGCCCTAAATCTCGTGGTTTGTAGTTTGTAAACTGTATTTGTACAAACATATTATTTATTTAATAAAATAAGTGTTATTTTATTTGACAATTAATTGCATTAACCCATACCAATAAACTAAGATCCAAGGTTATTTGATGAAGCTTAAACACATATGTGGAGACATACGGGTGGATCATGTTTAAATAATAACTTGAACGATCTGTAGTAGATGGATAAGCTGGGTACCTTATCCTAATGACACTATGGATGCAACCCACTTTGTAATTGTTACAATTGTTGTAAAGTGTTACAAATGATCTGATCCTGATCATTCATGGGGAGACATGTGAACGGAGGTATCCTATACAAAGAATTTGTATAAGAAAAAGCCACGAAATGAATAGTCACTCTTTATAACATCGTTGTTAGAAGAGACTTACATTTCACCAAGATGACTGATAACTTGTAGAAATACAAGTTATTTATGTTGTTTTATTTAGATATTGCGGCAAAAAGAGAGGAAAGTTGCATCGATAGTTTACAAATTGGCTAAGAAATATGAAAATTATGAAATGTCGTAAACACACTTACTAATACCATTGCGATGGCGAATAAAATGTTTCAGCCTCTGTTTTGCAGGAAATAGGTCACCACATGCGTTCATGGCTCGAAGACAAAATAAAAAACGCATCTACGTCACATGCGCCCATCACTCAAGAACGAAGAGATGATCAACGCAATGACGGCACATGCGACAATCGATCATGAGCTTAGCGGTCAACACAATTTCAACCACATGCGGTAATAAAAAACAACACCGCATGCGATGGTAGATTGAAGATGTGAAGATCAACACATTCCCGGACGATTCTGACAAGTGTACAGCTTTTAGTTGTGCATTTCTGACGGATTGATTGCGTAATAGAAGGAATTTTCCATTTCGCCATTTTAGGAACTACCATAACTAGACAGTCCCAAAGAGCCAAGGTCTCGCCTATAAATAGCTTCCTCAAATTCACTGAGACAGAGACATATATACACTGAGACTGATATACTGATATTGAGAGAGAGGCTGGTCTAAAGCGACTACAGAGTAAATCCGGGAGAACTCCGAGCAGAGAATTCTTCCAATTCTCGAAGCTGAAGCTCTGTACAAAGGTCAATTCTACCAGGAAAACAAGCCTGAGAGGGAAGCTTTCCTCTCCACCATATCCACATGCTGACAAGCACAATCTCCGATCGGGATCTATGTCAAGACGTTGACACTCTTTCCGTATTTGTTTCTATTCTTTATTTCATCCTCTGTATTCATCTTCTTTAATCCCTCATTCATAATATGTATCAAACGTTTAATTTTAGAATTAAATGTTATCATCGTCATCATTAGTTGCATCCTTAACGCGATTGACAAACTTGCGATGTTTTTACTCTTTACTTTTTCTCTTTCTGCTTCATTCATAAGACTTGCCATCGCATACATCGATTCTTTTGTACAACTTCACAGTCAGTCCTTGACCTCAGTATCATGTATCATGTATCATGTATCTTGTATCATGTATCATAGTAGTTTAGGAATTTACTTTATCAACATATTTTTACTTTACAACACATTTTTACTTCATCGCAATTTACATTTCTGTACAAACCAACATTCTTTATTCATTATTAAAACTGATCGCATGTATCACATAACTATCACATTAATGATAACAATCCCCGTGTTCGACCTCGAATCACTCTGAGAAACTTGCGTTGAAATTATACTTGGTTTCAGCACAAGGAAACTTGTGACACGCTCTACTTCATTGCATACTACGAGCATATCACTATCAACGTAGACACTTAGAACGTAGTATCGCATAAATTATCTTTATCGGAAAGCACTTGAGTGCATTTAGCACATCATTCATTTCATCATCACAGTTCATGCATAAAAAGGAATTAATCTTTATCGTTACAATGACCATAGGTGATTTGCCTTAATCCTGAGTGACCATAAGTAGTTGCTAAATGCATTTGAACTAGAACCTATTTTAATCACCAGAATTCGTTTAAGTAGAACGAGTTTCAATGGCATCACAAATAGTGGGATAGACAACTGAAGAGAAAGCAACAACATAGCATCATATGCTAAACTCCGCTAAATTTAGTAGCCACTCATCCTTCTTTGATCTCTCTGAATCTACGTGATCTAACAAGGATAGATAAAGGTATAGGCTTTAGGAAGGGTAATAGGCGCAAGCAAAGGTAGGACATCTCAGTAAGTAGAGGTACAAAAGGCATCGAGGGTAGGGTGGCAAGAAAGTACACCCACCAAAATGAGAGTCAATAGATATATTTACATCTCAATTAATTAATAAATAAGTGCTATATTTATCTAATGAAAACAGAATTTGCATTAAGCATGACATTACTTAAATAAATATAATCGATATCATTAGATGAAAATTTATAGGTTTTAATAAAGAATTAAAATATAAATGCTATAGTTTTAATGAAATAGTTTCAAATCTATAATCAAGAGTTGCATGCAAACATAGGCCAAAATTAATCTTAAATAGTTTAAAATTAACAAGCTAGACATATGTTATTTATAATGGGATTAGGAATAGGTTAATCTTTTTAATTTGTTTTAATAGGATTAAAATAAATTTAATAAAAGATTAAATCTATAAAATAATTGCCTATAAGGGACTTTTATCTAAGAAAAATTTAGTCTAGGAATGGATATTTAAGCTGGCGAAAACAGAACACCTCCACTTGGGAACCAACCTGGAAGGTGAATTGGGCAAATATTTTATAAGCATGTAATAAATGATTGATTTTATCAAAAGAGTTTAATAAACAAAATCAAGTAATGTTGAATTATTCAATATAAATGTTAATTGAGCAAATTAAAAAAACATAGATAAATTCATTCGCCGGTTTTAACTAAATATAACAAAATCCTAAAAATATTAGAATACTTTAGTAGGAGGATATTGGTATATGTGATATATGAAATTTTAGTTCTCACGTCCCTAAGAGTTCATACTGTGAGGTTCATGCTCGGCTTCATGTCGCCCTAGGTACGGTCTCCCTTCGAAAAGTGTTTGCATGAGTAAATAACAAGGTGAATGAGGAAAGTGTTCATAGTAAGTGAGAGAGAGACGCGTGTCAATGTATCCTACGGTCTCCTCCATTAGGTTACACCTTGAGATTCCTATGGTTTGCCTACATGTCATCCTAGAGCGACCATCCCTTCGAGGACCTCATCATTGGGGTCAGAACAACGTAAACTCCAACAATGGATAGGGTTTCTTAAGTTAATCTTCAATAATTGTCTTTCTTTTTGGTAGCCTGTTGAAGCATACCTTTGGGATCCAAAAATGTGAGGGTCACACTATGGTTACATATGTTTTTGCGAAGTTGATTGGATTATTAAGTAATGGGTTATGACAAATATAACTAATACGGTCAATTGATTGTTGCATGTTTCAGTATGTCTTCCACAATCATATCTTTGCTTAAAAATGAGAAATTAATTGGTAGAAACTATGCGATGTGAAAATCTAACCTGAATACGATTTTCGTTATTGATGATCTTCGGTTTTTCTTGATAGAGGAATGTCCTCCAGTCCCCGTTCGAAATGCATCCCAAGCATTGAAAGATGCTTCTGACTATTGGACGAAGGCCAATGATAAGGCCCGAGTCTACATCTTGGCAAGTTTGTCTAACGTTCTTACTGTTGGATTAAAGAAACACATAGCGGAAGAAAAACGGATGGCAAGTTTGTCTAACGTTCTTACTGTTGGATTAAAGAAACACATAGCGGAAGAAAAACGGATCATTAAGCATTATAATTCCTAAATTTTGACATCAAATTAAGCATGTTCATAGGGTATCAAAAGGGTTTCATTAATACCTTTAAAGATCTTTTTCAAACTCGAAGATCAACTGGAATCTTCTCTAAATCTTGCTATGGACCACCACTAGAGCTTGATAACGGGCAGAAATGCATGTTATTACAGTGTAAGTTATTAAACAATGAAGGTTTGAGTTGATAAAATATATAAATTGCGTCCAAAAAGCATTAAGTTCATAGTATTGTGATTGCATACGTTCATCGCATGAAAACAGTTAACTTTTGTATTTTTGTGCAGAATATGCGTTAACGCAAGGCATAAAATGCGATCACAAGAAAGCAATAGTCGAGCGCAACGTTACCGCAAGGCTTTGCGATGATTTGTGCTTGCAAATATTTGCTAAAAAAGGATTTTCGCATAGAGCCACCACAACTTGGTGGGCACATCTGGGTGAAAAGCATAATAAATCACGATGGGACAGAAAGGTGATGACGGTCGATTCCGAATTAAGTTGACAAGCTGCTAACGAACTACTGTAGCAAGTACACTCAATTTTTCGTTGACAAATATTCAGTGCATCAGATAAAGAATTAATGCCATCCCATCAGTGCAATCATAAGAGAGAATAAGCCTTTCACCCCGAAACTCTATAAATACCGAAGGCAACCTTCAGTGAAGGGGTTCGTCTAGTTCGCACAGTTAGATAATTTTCCCTTAGATAAAAAGAAGTCGTGTTCATAGTTTTTCTTTCACTTAGAAGGCAGAGTGGGAGAAGGGAAGAAATTCCAGAAGATCGCTCTGGTCAGCTCGAGAGAGAACCTAGAGGCGTGGAAAAGCAGAGAGAGGGCCGACTCTCGTGAAAGCGAGACTATCTTTTGAATAAGGTAGAGAAGAACAGTGTAAAAGCCTTGGGAAGCAAGAGATTGCTACCAGGCTCTTTATTCTCATTTCACAATGTTATTTTGTACTCCAACTCTATATCTATAAAATGGAACTTGCTTATCTACATCTGTTCACTCTCTTAAAAGCACGCATGAGTAGATAAATCTATCGAATGGGTTGAGTAGAATTAAGCTAACATGACCTATGATCTTTATTGCATGCGATTATCTTGTCTTATGTTGCGCCCAACATCCCTTTAGAGTTACTCGAGAGAGAGTCTAAAGAAAGAACCTAAGACTTGAGAGAGCTAGGTTAGAATCTAGACTCGAGAGAGCGAGATTAGACCTGCATAAGCAAGAGATAGGGACTTAGAGATAAGCTCTGTTTGCCAACATGCATCGCATGCACCCTAGAGATAGATTATGATATTATGTGGTCGCCTTGTATGTGTGAATGTCAATTGTCATCGCATAAACATGAATAGAGGCTTATGTATAGGTCCTATAGACTCATTGCATATATCGCATGCGTTCTAGTACTAGAAGCCGTAGCATTTGCGTTGAGAGATGATTTTCTATTGTATGTGTGTTGCATGATCGCATAACATGAACGCATCCTAGGAAGTGTTAGTTGAACCCCTTCTCAACCCGTTCCCCGCATATTCATCGCATCTTCCGTATTATCAACTCTTTTCGTAACTCTGCCGCATACATTTATTTTATACCGCAAACAACAACCCAAAAACAACTATTTGATTTATTGGTTACCGCAAAGTCTTCTTAAAAATTATCACCGCATACCGTTTTCCTTAGTCCCTGAGTTCGACCATAGACTTACCAGGAAACTCAGTAGGGTTTATACTAAGAAAACTTGTTACACTACGCATTCCCATCACCACAATTCATTCCATCATTTCACCGCATAAAATAACGCATCAGAGCTTCCCTATTATTCTCTAGGAACCTTAGACCGAGTTGTGGGACTCAAAAAAAGTAAGAATTTAGGGAATTATGTGGAAAAAGTCACTGGTTTATGAACTTGGTGAAGAACACTTCTTCAGCTTTGAGACATCAGCAAAATTCCAGCATTTGCATCCCAAAATCCACTCAAAACTAAGTGTTTATATCCAGCCAACTCATGCAAGCAGATTGCATGCATGGATTCTAGCTCCTTCAAATTTGAGCTGGAAAAGGGAAGTGGGATTTTTAAAGTGGAAAAATCCCAAATTTTGGGATTTTTTCCATTTTCACTTTCCTTTTATTTTTTCAATTTTGAAACTTTTTTTAAATCAAAAATAATTTTTTTAATTAAAACTGAAGTTTTATTAAATTTACAAAAATTAATTCAATAATTAATTTTTCTAATAAAATTAACAAATAATAATTAATTAAACAATTTAATTAAATCTATTAATTTAATATAAAATATAAAATTAATTTATCACCAATTCCACTAACATGAATCCTTATTCATGAAATCAATATCTAAATCATATTTAAATATTAATCGATTCTCCACTTCCGTTTTATTCCAAAATTAAACGTGTAATTATATCATATATAATTACTAGTTCCCTTAATTCGAATTTGAATGTTTCAAATAAACTTATCACGCTATTCGAAAGCTTATTTCGTTTGTGAGCTAGTAGGAAGACCTAATGGACCTACAGATCATGGGCTCCAACGATTCGAGATTAATTGGCTAAACTCTTTTTTACTGAATTAACCTTCATTTGTTAACTACCGGGTCACTCCACTAAAGCCCAGTGGTTGCACTCCATCACTGTATATATATATATATATTGTGTCCACCTGATATAACCATGATTAGTAAGTTAACCTTTTATAGGTTGTTCGTAATAATGGCTGAGTTAAAAGGTTGTTTTACTCTTGAGATTACCTCGTGTTCCTTAAGTCCCACTGATCCTCTAATGAACAATTGGTTTGTGATTTGATCATCAAACCGAGTCCCTCTTGGGCCAATGAAAGGGTGGAGCCCCTTGTTCAAGACCTGGAGTCAGCACTTAAGAGAACAACCTCTCTGTTATCCCTGAAAGCGGGTAGGTGTGAATTCCATCTACCCGGTCTTACCCTTGAAATGGGAGGTTTATTGAGCCGATGCTGTTGAGTCAAACCTCATCTATGAAAATCTAAGGATAATCCCGAATAAACAAGAGTTCATAGTTAGTTCAAGATTAAGCCTAAGTTACCTAGGCCATTATTATGAATTAGTCAATCTTAAATAGTAAACAACGTTATAAATTAAGAGTGAATTATTTCTTGGTCTAGTCTTATGCAAACTCATTGCACAGGACGTCGCTGCTCCTTATGTTACAACATGAATGAATCAGGATCACTTCATTTGTAGAACTTTACAACTCCTTGTAACAACTACAGAGTGGGGCACATCTGACAGTGTTACCAGAATAAGGTACCCAACCTTATTCGTATACTGTAAATTATCTTAATTATTTACTCGAACCTGATCCACTCTTATATCTCTACATGAATGGATCTTAGTTTATTAGATATAGTCTTTACAAGTGCAATTTAAAAATTCAATAACAACTTTATTGAAGAAATATTGAATAACATCTTTATTGATAATAAAAAAATGTTTAACTTTACAAACTACGATTTTAGGACATACAACCCAACAAACTTCCACTTGGACTAAAACTCTAGTGGATAACAATATACAAATATATACAATCTTGAGTTCAATGAGATGGTACTTTCGTTCGATGTGCTTTCCACGTTTATGGCTTCTAGGTTCCTTTGATTTTGCAACCATTCCACTGTTATCACTATATAGTGTGATTGGCAGGTGCATATTTGGAACTATTTCCAAATCAATTAGGAACTTTATGAGTCATACTGCTTCTTTTACTGCTTCACTTGCAGCTACATACTCAGCTTCCATTGTGGAGTCAGTAATACAACTTAGCTTGATACTCCTCCAAACTACTGCTCCTTCATTTAGAGTGAATACTGACCCTGAAGTTGATTTCATTGAATCAATATCGGTCTGGAAGTCAGAATCAATGTATCCTGTAAAAATCAGATCCTTACTTCCATACACGAGCATATAATCCCTCGTTCTCCGAAGATACTTAAGGATATTTTTAACGACAGTCTAATCATCATATCATGGATTGGACTAAAGTTTGTTGATCATTCCAAGTGCATAGCATGTGTCGGGATGAGTACATAACATTGCATATATTAAACTCCCTACTACTGATGCATATAGAATTTGTTTTACAACCTCAACCTTTTGAGGTGTCTTAGGACTTTGTTTCTTAGACAGATAAATTCCATGTCTGAAAGGTAACATTCCTTTCTTGGAATTTTGCATTTTATATCTAGACAACATCTTGTCTATATAGAATGCCTGAGACAATGCTAAAATTCTATTATTGCGGTTCTGAACTATTTGGATCCCAAGAACATACTGCTGGGGTTGATGCCCTAAATCTCGTAGGGTCTTATAGTTTGTAAACTTTGTATGAACAAACTCTTATGTGATTAATAATATATGATATTTTTATTCACTTTGTCTAAAAATATATGTGATATTTTAGTTGCATTAACCACATACCAATAAACTAACATCCGAAGTTATCATTGTAACTTAAACATATATGTGGAGACATATGGGTGGATCATGTTTAAGTGATAACTGAATGGTCTATAGTAGATGGATAAGGCTAGGTACCTTATCCTTGTGATGCTACGAGTATGGCCCGCTTTATAGGTGTTACAATTTTTGTAAAGTACTACAAATGATCTAATCCAGATCATTCATGTATTAGACATGCTAGTGGAGATATTCTATACAAAGGAGTTTGTATAAGATCGGACCACGAAATGTTTAATCTTCTTATATAACACCGTTCATAATGGAGACTTTCATTTCACTAAGATGACCATAGGTAACATGACCTGAATCCTAAGTGAGTTGTGAACTCCTGCCTATGAGGGTGGTTCTTTGATTTGTATGAGTGAGAGTGGCCAGATCGCCGACTCAACAAACCAAACATTTTGGGAATTCATCTAATTGGGGAGCTGGGAACACAACGACACAAGATGGAATTCACCCCATCCCCAAAACAAGGGTAAGGAAATAAATTGTTCCCTTAAGGACTGATCTCAGGTCTTGAACAATGTGGCGTTACACCTTCTCCTGGCGCGAGAGGATTTTAGTCATAGTAGTGAAGGAACTCTTATCAAAGAGTACCTATGAGCGGTAGAAAGATCGTTCAAAATTCATTGTGACATAAATACAACATTCACAAATATATATACAAGTTATGAATCTACTATCAAATTACAACATGCTTTGAACAAATAAATACAAAGGAACAAAATACTCACCTTTGAAGAACCTTTCTTCTGTCTTTCTCTCGCTTTCGTCAAGAACAGCACCTCTCACTGTCGTTTTGATCGTCTACCCAAATTTCTCGCCCTTGTTCAGCAAACGAACCATCTTCTACATGAACAAGTAGCAACTCAGACACCACTACTTAGTGACCTTCATATTCTCGGAGTGAGAATCCAGAAGGTGTGGGCACTATTGAATTTGGTAGAGGGAAAGAGAAAAGAACGATCGTATTCAACGACCAAGCAAGTGGGAGAGGTTTGGAGTCTATTGTATAGACTGGTGCTTGATCATTTAGTAAAGGGTGCACAATCATTTAGTAACACAGAATGATCGTTTAGACGATCGTTTAGGTAATCTCGCTCAGGTGTACGATCGCTTAGTAAAAGATACACGATCATTTAGGTAGATGCGCGTGTACACGATCGTTTAGGAAATATTGAGGCTGTAATCTCTCGTTAGCTAAACGATAGGCTGTGTACAACTTGTGAAGTGATTATCCGATTCTTTTGCAAAATGAAAACTAGTTTCATTTTATCCTTTAGTTATGAAAACTGAATGCAACCTCCCACTTGCACGCACGGTTATGGAGAAAACCACCAAAAATTATATCATAATTATTTAATTATAAATAAAATAATAACTAACTTATAATATTATATTTGAAACTTATAGTTTTAATATCACATCATATGCAACATTTAAACCATAGCCCTTTTCTCCTTTACTTGATATAAATCATATTTATATCCTTTTCCTCGAATTAATGTATCTTATACATCATGTCAACTATATCATATATAATTGAACAAGTTTAATCATATCATCTATAATCAAACTCCCTCTTGTCAATTTGAACATTTCAAACTGCCCCAAAAACTGATTCTTTACTTGAATCCATTTAGCTACTAAGGGGACCTTATGGACTTGTAGCTTTAAGCTCCAACGATACGTGAATAGCTGACTAAACTCTTTAGCCACTTGATCCACCATCCGTTAACTGCAGCACACTCCACTAAAGATCGACAGCTACACTCTTCTCACCATAGATATATTTCTGTGTCCATCGGATATAACCAGTCAACAGTACGATAACCCTTCATAGATGCTCGTATGTACAGCTGGGCCAATTTACCGTTTAGCCTATAGTTACATCTAACTCTTTAAGTACCACTGATCCCTCTAATGAACAATATCTCATAGTCCTACTATGAGTGGACACCTCTCGGGCCATGAGAATGTGTGTGGTGCCACTTCGTTCAAGTCCTGGAATCAGCCCTTAAGGGAGCAATCTATCTACTTACCTCTACTTCGGAGAAGGAGTGAATTCCATCTTGTGTAGCTGAGTTCCCAACTTCCCAATCAGATGAATTCCTAAAGTGGTAGGTTTAAGTAGACAATCTGGCCACTCGCATCCATGCAAATCAAAGAACTGCCCTCAAAGTTAGGAGCTCCCAACTCACTCAATATTGAGGCCATGTTACCTATGGTCATCCTACTGAAGTGAAGTCTCTGTCATGAACGATGTTATAACGAGACTAATACACTTTGTGGTCCGGTCTTATACAAATTCACATGTCTCTACATGAATGATCAGGATCAGACCATCTGTAGAACGTCACAACACTTGTAACAATCTACAAAACTGGCCACATTCGTAGTGTCACCAAGATAAGGCTTCCCTCCTTATCCACTATTACAGACCATTTTAGTTATCACTTAAGGCATGATCCACCTACATGTCTCCACATACATTCTTAAGTTACAATGACAACTAGGAATCTTAGTTTATCGGTTTGTGATAAAGCAAATAAAACATGCCATGTTTCATAGATAACAGTGAAGAAAATATCTCATATTATTACATCACAAGCGTTTGTTCAATACAGTGTTTACAAACTACATGACCCAACGAGAGTTTAGGGCATCAACCCCAACAATCTCCCATTTGTCCTAAAGCGAGTGAAGTTTACAAAACAATAAACTAGGGCACTAAGGCCCAGTACAAAAATCTCCCACCTGCCCTAGTTCAGCCGCGAGTGGTCCCATAAACCCATGCTCTGAAAGTGACCCTAAAAAACTGTAGTCGTGAGAGCAATCGTAAACAAGTCAGCAACGTTGTGCTTTGAAGCAATCTTCGTGACTATCACGTCCCCTCGATGCACTATCTCGCGGATGAGATGATACTTCCACTCTATATGTTTGTTGCGCTTGTGACTCCTGGGCTCGCTAAAGTTCGACACAGCACCACTATTGTCACAATAGAGGGTGATGGGCCCAAACATGTCTGGAACAACTTCTAGATCAGTTAGGAACTTCCTGAGCCAAATGACCTCCTTACCAACTTCACAAGCCGCTACATAAACGGCCTCCATCGTGGAGTCGACAATGCACCTCTGCTTAGTGCTTCGCCACACTAGTGTTCCTACGTTAAACGTGAACACCGACCCTAAAGTGGATTTTCAAGAATCCTTATCAATCTGAAAGTCAGAGTCCGGTATCCAGTAAGGATCAAATTCTTAGTTCCATACACGAGCATGTAGTCCCTCGTTCTCTGACGATACTTGAGGATGTTCTTGACTGCGGTCCAGTGACCCTGTCCTAGATTAGACTGATACTTACTGATAATCCCCACAGCATAGCAGATGTCTGTTCTAGTACAGAGCATCGCATATATCAAACTACCAACGGCAGATGCATAGGGGACCCATCTCATCTCTTCAACCTCTTAAGGCGTCTTAGGACACATTCACTTAGACAAAGTAACTCCATGCCTGAAAGGCGGTAGACCCCTTTTAGAGTTCTGCATTGAGTACTTGAGAACCATCTTGTCAATGTACGATGCTTGAGACAGCGCTAGCACTTTGTTCTTACGATCCCAAAGATCTAAATACCAAGAACAAACTGAGCCTCTCCCAAATATTTCATTTTGATTTAGGTCAGTAGCCAGTTTATAACTGATGTCAGTAGACCTACATCATTCCCAATGAGTAGGATATCATCTATATACAAACCTAGGAAAACTATTGAATTGTTGATGATTTTCTTGTAGACATAAGGCTCATCGACGTTTTGTTCAAAGCCGTACAATTTGATCGCAGTATCAAACAAAATATTCCAAGATTGAGATGCTTGTTTAAACCTATAAATGGACCGATTTAGTATGTAAACCTTTTGCTCTTGACTTTGGGCTATGAATCCCTTGGGTTGTACCATATAAATGGTGTCTTCAAGATTACCATTCAAAAAGGCAGTCTTGATGTGCATTTGCCATATCTCATAATCATAATGTGAGGCAATGGACAGAAGAATGTGAATAGACTTGAACATGGCAACAAACGAGAAAGTCTCCTCATACTCGACTCCCTCCACCTGGGTATAACCCTTTGCCACAAGTCCAGCCTTGAAGGTTTGCACCTTCCCATCGGCACCTCGTTTCCTCTTGTAGATCCATTTGCAACCTATAGGTTTTACCCAATCAGGTTGATCTACAAGATCCCATACTGAGTTGAAGTACATTGACTCCATCTCGAGATCCATGGCTCTGACCCATTTATCCCGATGAACATCCTCTATTGCCTTTTGATAAGACAATGTGTCCTCAACCTCGCCATCGGCCACCATAGCCAGGATTTCAGTGAAACCCATATAGCTAACAGGTGGGTTTGTAACCCTCCCACTACGTCGAGCTTCCTTCAACTCTTAAGATGGAACCGACCTACTAGATGAACTACCATCAACAACTCTTGCTGATAGAGCATGCCCTTCAATAACTCTTGTTGAAGTTTCAGTAGTTTTGTTGGAAATTTCATGCAACACAATCTTTCTATGTGGACGGTGCTCCCTCATATGATCCTTCTCTAGGAAGGTAGCGTTCATAGACTCTTTGTCCCAGAGAGGTTGGGTTGCTGGTCTTCTTTTCGTTTTCTCGGGGCATTAACAAACACTCTGTTTTCTGTAGGATCATAAAAGTAACCCCTTCGTGTCCATTTGGGGTAGCCTACAAAGAGGCACAACCTCGAACGTGGTTCCAATTTCTTTGGACTAGTCTCAAGCACATGTTTTGGGCAAGCCCATATGTGGAAGTGACACAAACTAGCTTTACGCCCATTCCACAACTCCAAAGGTGTTCTCACAACACTCTTAAAAGGAACACAGTTGAGGATATACATTGCTATCTCAACTGCAAAACCCCAAAAAATATCTGGTAGTTACCCATAGTTGGATGTCCGCATGACACATGTGAGGGCAAGTCTTGAGAAATCAAGGGAAAGAACTTTGCGGTTAACTTGCTAAAGGAATCTTTAGCTTATGCTTGAGGACAAGCATTGTTTAAATTTCGGGGTGTGATAACGGGCAGAAATACACGTTATCATAGTACTAAGTTCTTAAACAATGTTGGATTGCATTGATGAAATATGTTAAATTGCATCCATTAAGCATAAATTCTATAATATTGCGGTCGCATGCGTCCAATGCATTAGAGCAATTTATCTTTACATTTTTGTGCAGAATCTGCATTAATGCAATGCAGAGATTGCGATCATAGGAATACATTGGTCGAGTGCGACTTCACCACAAGACTTCGCGTTGATCGTGCTCGCAAACATTCGCCCAAGAAGAATCACTGGAACTTGGCCAGTGCAACATGGTGGGTGCATCCGGGTGAAAGTCTGCCGCATTCCTGAGTAATGCTAGCTAAAGATCTTTTAAACCCGTTCATCGCATACTCATTGCATCTATCAACACAACTATCTTTCTCAAATCCGCCGCCTTTATTTACTTCTTTTTCATCAACGCAACAACACACCCAATACTTTATTTATTTGCTTGGCTACCACAAAGTTTTCGTAAACATTACCAACGCAACTATTTTCCCAAGTCCATGTGTTTGACCCCGGACTTATCAGTAAACTCAGAGGAATTTACACTTGAATTTCGCTGGGGAAACTTGAGTGTACAACATAATCTATCAACACATGTCCTCCATATTTCCATTCAATAAAATAACGCATCAAGTTTTTGGCGCCGTTGCCAAGGACATCGGCAAAATAGTTGTTAAAGGTAATTTTTATGATTTCTTTGTAGAACTCTTAATCTCTGGCGAACTATGACCCGAAGATTGACAGAACATTTCGAAGGAGACTACAAGACCGCCAAACGCAATCACAATCCGATAAAGAAGAGATGGCGGAGCAGCTTGCAGGTGGAGCACCAAATGATAATAATGTCATGGCGAATCCGATTCTGTTGGCAAACGATCACAATAGACCAATTAGGGACTATGAATCGCCAAACCTCTATTATTTCTCTCAGGGAATCATGAGGCCTGCCCTCGACGGAAGCAGATTCAGATGAAACCGGTGATACTACAGATGATCTAGACTGCAGGTTAATTCGAAGGAAGGCGTGGCAAGGACCCGCACGCCCACCTCCGAAGTTTTATTGAAATCTGCAATACTTTTGTGTTCTCAAACATCTCTGCTGAAGAAGTTCGGCTAACGTTGTTCCCATTTTATCTCTGTGATCAGGCTAGGAAATGGGCTTATTCGCTCGAACCAGGAGAGATTACATCTTGGGAGTAGGTAGTGGAGAAATTCATGAAAAAGTATTTTCCACATTCCGAGAACGCAAGACGAAGAAAGCTTATTACTAATTTTGAACAAGATATGGACAAATCGCTCAGCGATGCTTGGACGAGGTTTAAAAGGTTGGTTCGGGATTGTCCGTATAATGGGCTACCAGACTGCCTTCGAATGGAAATTTTTTATCACGGTTTGAATCTTGCTTCGCAGACCGCTGCCAATGCGGCAGCCGCTGGTGGTCTGCTTGACAAAACTTACGATGAGGCGAAGAATATTCTAGACCGCATCTCCAAGAATCATGAAGACTGAAGGGAAAGCGACCAGAGATTGAGACTCAAAGATTCTGACATAAATAACGGTGCCATTGTTTCATTACAAAACCAAATGACCGCAATGATGAATTTGATTCAAGGAATGGTGATCAATAGTCCAACACCGCAAGGTGGGCAAATTAATACAATAAGTCAAAACACCGCTAGGTGTGCGACTTGCAGTGATGGGCATGCAATGGAAGATTGCCCGCAAAATCCACAGTCTATATATTTTGTAAAGAATTATCCCTTTTCAAACACTTACAACCCCGGGTGGAGAAACCATCCCAATTTTGCCTGAAAAAATCAACAACAAAATTTTCAATCTGTGACACAAAAAGAAGGGCCACCAGGATTC
This sequence comes from Benincasa hispida, assembly GCF_027475165.1. Taxonomy (NCBI): domain Eukaryota; kingdom Viridiplantae; phylum Streptophyta; class Magnoliopsida; order Cucurbitales; family Cucurbitaceae; genus Benincasa; species Benincasa hispida. Next base: position 6,224,927 of record NC_143489.1, on the reverse strand, counting down.
TTCCAATGCAGTAACGGTCAGCAGAGCAACCAAGCAAGTAGCTCACAACAACCAACACAATTTTCTTCTTTAGAGAGCCTGTTGAAGCAATATATAGAGAAAAACGAGATAGTGCTTCAAAGTCAGGCTACGTCCATCCACAACCTCAAATTGCAAATGGGCCAGATTGCGAGTGAGCTAAAAAGTAGACCGCAAGGGGCGTTGCCAAGTTCTACCAAACTTCCATGCAACCCAGGGAGATCAGGTAAGGAGCAATGTCAGGTTGTGACATTGCGCAGTGGAAGGACTGTGGAAGGAGAAAAGAATGATCAAGGTAAAACAACTTCCATCGCCACTTAGCCTGAGATTGCAGTAACGTAAGAAGAAGAAAGAGAGAATGAAGCAGTGGAACCTGAGGTTGCGTCGTACTCAAAGTCAAATGAAACGGGAACCATAAAAGTCCAGTTACCACCTTTCCCTCAGAAGCTAAGAAAGAAGAAAAACGAAGAGGTACAGTACCAATGCTTCTTATCAATGTTAAAGCAATTACATGTTAACTTTCCTTTCAGTGAAATGATTGAGAAAATGCCTGCCTATGCCAAGTTTCTGAAGGACATGATAACCAAGAAAAGAGGCACTAGAAAATTTGCAACGGTGGCATTAACGTGTTCCAAATCTATTAACCCACCATAGATGAGCGATCTTGGGAGCTTCACTATTCCTTGCTCCATAGGAGGACTATATATTGGGCAAGCCCTGTGTGACTTGAGGGCTAGCATAAATTTGATGTCGCTGTCAATCTTTAGACAATTAAACGTGGGGCAACTTGTGCCCATATCAGTAACTCTCCAATTGGCTGACATATCTCTGGTTCATCCAAAAGGTAAGGTGAAGGATGTGTTGATCACGATTGATAAATTTATTTTGCCAGCTGACTTCATCATTCTAGACTATGAGGCCGACAAAGATGTGCCCATCATTTTGGGGCGACCTTTCCTATCAACAAGTCGTGCTCAAATTGATGTGCACAAGGAAGAAATCACTTTGAGCATAGACGGACAGAAGCTCAAATTTAACATAATTCGTGCCATGAAATTCCCGGATGAGGAAGACCTATAAGATTCTGACGATGACCTGAATTTGATTGAAGAAGAAAAGTCTGATGAAGAGTGTGAAAAAGAGGATGCCAATGCATCCTTAGCTTCCTGCAATGCGATCGTAGCAAAAAAAAACAAAGAAGAAGAAATGATCGTAATGCAAGAAGAAAAGCCAAAAGAAGAAAGAAAAACAACGCAACCTTCCCTCGTGGAACCACCAACACTTGAACTGAAAACCCTACCAACACATTTGAAGTACGCATTTCTGGGGCAGAATGAGAAACTGCCAGTGATAATTTCCTCTGTGCTCAACAAAGATCAAGAGAATGCATTGATGAGCATTCTCAAGAAACATGTGCGAGGAATTGGCTAGACGCTCGCTAACATCAGAGGAATTAGCCTCATGTATTGCATGCATCACATTCGTCTTGAGGACAACCACAAAGCAACTATTGAAAATCAAAGCAGACTTAACACTGCGATGAAGGAGGTCGTCAAGAAGAAGATTATCAAATGGCTGGATGCGGGCATTATCTATCCTATTGCAAATAGCACGTGGGTCAGCCCCGTGCAATGTGTGTCGAAGAAGGGCAGAATAACGGTAGTCCCAAATGAGAACAATGAATTAATATCGCAAAGAACCATCACTGAATGGCGCATATGTATGGACTATCACAAATTGAATACGACCACAAAGAAAGATCACTTCCCTCTGCCATTCATCGATCAAATGCTAGACAGATTAGTAGGGAACAATTTTTATTGCTTATTGGATGAATATGCCGGGTACAATCAAATCATGATAGCTTCTGAAGACCTTGACAAGACCATATTCACTTGTCCATATGGGACATTCACTTTTCTCCGCATGCCGTTTGGCCTCTGCAATGTGCCGAGCACGTTCCAGAGGTGCATGATGGCAATCTTTTCAGATTTTCTCGAGGACTCAATGGAAATATTTATGGATGACTTCTCCGTTTATGGGAACACTTATGAAGTCTGCCTGACTAATTTGGAGAAAATTTTGAAAATATGTGAAGAAACGAACTTGGTGCTCAACTGGGAAAAATGTCACTTCATGGTGAAAGAGGGTATAGTGTTGGGACACAAGGTCTCCCGAGAAGGGTTGGAGGTGGAAAAAGCAAAGATTGAAGCAATTGAAAAACTCCCACGTCCAACTAGCGTGAAGGCTGTGCAAAGTTTCTTGGGGCATGTTGGATTCTTTAGACGAGTTGTTAAGGACTTTTCTAAGATAGCACGACCACTGAGTGCATTGTTAGAGGCGGACAGGAAATTTGAGTTTGATAACAATTGCCTCAATGCATTCAGAGTATTAAAAGATGTGCTGATTACCGCGCCCGTACTAATTATGTCGATTGGACAATGCCATTTGAAATCATGTGTGACACAAGCGGGTACGCGATGGGGCTACATTCGTGCAAAAGTAGAAAACCATTTTGCACCCCATCGTATATGCGAGAAAAACTCTAAACCCTGCTCAAATAAATATACCACCACTGAAAAAGAACTCATGGCTGTAATTTTTGCGTTGGAGAAATTCAGGACATATCTGTTGGGAACAAAGGTACTCATTCATACTGTCACTTGGCAATCAAATATTTAATCACAAAAAAAGACGCAAAGTCAAGATTGATCAAATGAGTTCTCCTCCATCAAGAATTCGATATTGAAATAATTGATCGGAAGGGGACAGAGAATCAAGTTGCGGATCATTTGTCCAGATTGGAAAATCCTAAGGTTGACCGCAATGAATCTGAGGTGAGTGTCGTGTTCCCAGAGGAGCAGCTGTTCTACATAGAAGAATTGTCCTGGTATGCGGACATCGTTAATTATTTGGTTTGTGAACAATTTTCTGAAGATTACACCTACCATCACCAGAAGAAGCTCAAGCATGAATGCGAACACTATTATTGGGATGAGCCGAATCTGTATAAAAGAGGTGCAGACCAAATCATTTGATTATGCGTACCAAATGTTGCTCAATAACGCATATTGTCACAGTGCCACGATTCACCATATGGAGGGCACTCTGGAGGGCAACGCACTGCAGCTAAAATTTTGCAAAGTGGATTCTTTTGGCCTTCATTATTTAAGGATGTTGTTGACTATGCAATGAAATATGATCAGTGTCAACGCAGCGGCAACACTTTATGGAAGAACGCAATGCCAATTAACACTATCTTGGAGCTGGAATTATTTGACGTCTAGGACATTGATTTCATGGGACTATTCCCTCCTTCGCATGGCAAGCATTATATCTTATTGGCCGTCGATTACGTTTCCAAGTGGGTAAAGGCAATTGCATGCGCCGCAAGTGATGTGGCGGTAGTCTCCCAATTCCTCAAGAAAAATATTTTCACTCGTTTTGGCACTTCCCGTGTCATCATAAGTGATGAAGGATCACACTTTGTCAACCACAATATAAAGGAGCTGCTGTGGAAGTACAATATCCTTCACAAAGTGGCCACCGCATACCATCCGCAAACGAATGGCCAGGCTGAATTGTCCAATAGAGAAATTAAGTTGATGCTTGAGAAGGTGGTAAAACCTTCGCGGAAAGATTGGGTGATGAAGCTTGATGATGCGTTGTGGGCATACCGGATCGCATTTAAAACACCTATAGGTATGTTCCCCTATACGTTGGTATTTGGTAAGGCGTGTCATTTTCCTTTGGAGCTGGAGTATAAAGCATTGTAAGTGGTCAAGAAACTGAATTTTTATTTGAAGAAAGCAGAGGAAGCGCGAAAACTGCAGCTGGTCTAGCTAGAAGAATGGAGGGTTAACACATATGAGAATGCGAAGATTTATAAAGAGCGCACCAAGCGCTGGCATGATGAATGCATATGCGCTAGAAACCTCCAAGTTGGGCAAAAGGTCTTACTCTTCAATTTAAGATTGCAGCTCTTCTCGGGAAAATTGAAATCGCTCTAGTCCGGTCCCTTAATCATCAAAACAATATTTCCACATGGTGCGGTGGAACTGATCACCGAGGATGGCAGTCGAACATTTAAAGTTAATGGACAATGGATAAAGGCATATTGCGGAGGAGATTTCCAGCCAGAAACAGTCTCCGCAAAGTTGAAAAACCCGGACTATCCCTTACTCAACTCTTGAACATTTAACTCTTTGTCACTTATTTTTGTTTTGTTTTAAAATCATTTGACCCTCTCTAAAAAATACGGGCGCAAAATCATCTGTATTTAACTTATTTTTCTCTCTAAAAAATTTTTTTGTTTTGTTTTAAAATCATTTGACCCTCTCTTTGTCTGTTTACAAGGATTAAGGCATAGGATTGCGAAGAAGCAAATGATCTCAGTCCATCACCGAAATCCACAGAAGCTCAGATCGCTGCAAGGATGGATGCATTAATACACAATGCGGGCGACAACGCAAAATTTGGGGGTGTACTCTTCCTTATCTTTATTTCAAATTTTTCTCTATCACATTGCATTTCACTTTTCAAAGTTTTATCACCGCATCCTCCTTGATTACCACAATCATTTGACAAGTAGATAAATTTAGTAGTTTACCGCATGTTGTTTCTTTGCAAAGTATGATTTCAATGATGAAAAATATGCTTTTATGTATTTCGTATACATCATAGTCAACTTAATCTTAAGGTAGTCACCTCATGAAATATTTCTAGAAGTTAGGAGTTTGCTAGCTTTCTTTCAAAATCTCTTTACAATGCATTCTATGACCATCGTATGACCTATTTTAATTTCTTTTGGCAATGAGGACATTGCCGCATTTTAAATTTGGGGGTGAGGTATTTATTTTCGACCTTGTTATAAAGTGTGTGTGTATATATATATATATATTGAGAATAACAACTCCACTGTCAATGCAATGGGAAACCCACGTTGATAAGAGTTAAGTTGTGAAAAGCACTTACCCGTAGTTGGATGTTCGCATGACACACGTGGGGGCAAGCCAAAATGAAAATAAGTCACCAGAATCAATGCATAAATCAATGATCGCAACTCCAATGCTAAATCAGTATGAGTTTAGTCTGAGAAAGAATGCATTGCTCGTAGTTGGATGTCTGCATGACACCCGTGGGGACAAGCCAAAACGAAGGCAAGGCACTCAGATCAGAGCAAGGTCAGAGGAAAAAAATAGCAATAAAGAAAATTTTTGTGCAAGGATAAATCATTTGACACCCCGGAGGAAATTTTTCTTTTTTAAATAAATCATGCGATGTTCCAGAATTTAGTAAAGTCATTTTAAAAGTTAAGCTTGCAATCCCTAAGTCTTAGAAATATTTTAGGAAGAGAATTGAATAAGACTTAAGGAAATTCTGGCATATAGGATTTGAACGAAGTACCCTTGAGAAATCTAGGGAAAGAACTTTTCGGTTAACTTGCTAAAGGAATCTTTAGCTTATGCTTGAGGACAAGCATTGTTTAAATTTCGGGGTGTGATAATGGGCAGAAATGCACGTTATCATAGTACTAAGTTCTTAAACAATGTTGGATTGCGTTGATGAAATATGTTAAATTGCATCCATTAAGCATAAATTCTATAATATTGCGGTCGCATGTGTCCAACGCATTAGAGCAGTTGATCTTTACATTTTTGTGCAGAATATGTGTTAACGCAATGCAGAGATTGCGATCATAGGAATACATTGGTCGAGCGCAACTTCACCGCAAAGCCTTTGCGTTGATTGTGCTCGCAAACATTCGCCCAAGAAGAATCACCGCAACTTGGTCAGCGCAACATGGTGGGCGCATTCAGGTGAAAGGATAATTAAGAGCGATGGGACAGAAAGCTGACAACAGTCGGATCCAAATTAAGTTGACAGCTGATAACGGTCACAAAGTACATTCAGCTTTATCAGTGACAATTATCTGACGCATCAGTCAGGAATTAAAGTTGTCCCATCTGTATAATCAGGAGAGAGAAGCCACCTTTTACCATGGAAACTCTATAAATACCAAGTGCATTCTTCAGAGAAGGGGTTAAGCAGTCGATTACTTCATCACTTTACAAGTTCACGCCTCTGTCCATAGTTTTCTTTCATTTTAAGGCGGATGCAAGGAAGAAGGTGTGCCGGTAGATCATTTCGGTAAGCTTGGGAAAGCACCAGAAGCTCAAAGAAAGAGAGAAGGACGACGTCTGCGGAAGCGGGAACATTTGTAGATCAAAATAGGGATTCAGTGTAAAAAGCCTTGGTCAGCAAGGAATTGCTACCAGACTCTCTACCTTTACTTTCCATTGTCATTTTGTACTCAACTCAGTTATAAGAATGGAATGTCTTTCTCTATATCTATTCACTCTCTGTTATTTATGCATGAGTAACTAAACTAGTTGAATGGGTTGAGAAGTAGTTAGCTAGCATAACGAGGGAATCTTCATCTTTGCGATTATCTTGTTTATGTATACTTCATTCGTCTATTAGAGATACTCGGGAGGGTAGTCTAAAGACAGGATCTAGACTTGGGAAGGTTAAGTCAGAATCTAGGTTTGGAAGAACCAGATTAGAATGCATAAACGGGAAATAGGCGCTTAGAAATGAGCATTATTTATTATTAACGCATTGCATGCATCTTAGCAATAAGATATGATTGTATGCGGTCACCTTGTTTTCATGCATTTTGCATCAATGCATAGGACAATAGTAGAGACTTAGGGATAAGCTCTATGGATATTTTGCATTCAACACATACGTCCTAGACTTAGGAGCATCGCATTTACATTGGGAAATGACTTGCTGTGCATGGTTGTAACATGATCGTAAAGTCTGACGCATTCCCGAGTAACGCTAGCTAAAGATCTTTTCAACCCGTTCATCGCATACTCATTGCATCTATCAACGCAATTATCTTTCTCAAATCCGCCGCCTTTATTTACTTCTTTTTCATCAACGCAACAACACACCCAACACTTTATTTATTTTCTTGGCTACCACAAAGTTTTCATAAACATTACCAATACAACTATTTTCCCAAGTCCATGCTTTCGACCCTGGACTTACCAGGAAACTCAGAGGAATTTACACTTGAATTCCGCTGGGGAAACTTGAGTGCACAACGCAATCCATCAACACATATCCTCCATATTTCCATTCAATAAAATAACGCATCACTCGCACATTCATCAGACCACAAAGGTCAGAAAGCACTAACTCTAGAGGCTCTTTGGCTCGATAACCTTTTCCAGAAAAATGTCGTTTAGTCATCTTCCCCTCAAGGCAAGATTCGCACACTAGTAAAGAATTTTCCTCTAACACGCTTAGAAGGCCATTCTTCACCAACCTCTCAAACCTATTGAGATTGATGTGCCCTAATCGAAGGTGCCAAAGTTGGGCTTTTTCTTTAGGAGAAATCCTTTGTCATTTATTTTGAGTTACGAAAATTTTAAACATCTCTATGTTATGGAGGGAACTCGTTGCTAACGGCCTTAGCACATATAAGTTATTTTCCAGTTTTGCTGGAAATATTTTAACTCCATCTTTATAAATAAACACTTTATTCAATTCAAAATTAAGAGTATATTTACATTGAATCAGACACTTTACAGAAATTAAGTTCCTCTTTAACTTGGGAATTACATAAACATCATTCAAAATGATAAACTTCTTCTGTAAAGTCAACTGCAGCCCTCCCATTTCCATAGTTGAGACGACTTGCCTAGTGCCTACTCGCATCGTCATCTGTTCAGCATCTAGCTGCCACCAGGATCTAATCCCCCTGAAAATAAGAACAAACATGATTAGTGGACTCAGAGTCAATAATCTAGGCAGAATCATCATTTTCCACTAAACAGGTTTCCAAAACTAGTAAATCATATTTATCTTGTTTTGCCTTGGCCTTAGCCTTCTTTTACACCTTGATCCAGCGAGAACAATTCCACTTCTAGTGCCCATCCTGATTACAATGGAAACACTTTCTCTTGCCAAACAGCGCTATGGGTTATCAAGTGCCTTCCCCTTCCCCTTACCACCCTACTTCTTCTTTCACTTGGAAGTGTTAAAAGTAAAAGGTGCAGACTTCGTTCCTGAGGTCGAACCTTTATGGAACTTCTTTGATGACGAGGCAACATTTGCCTCACCAACCTTCTTCTTCTTATTTTTTAGCAAGGATTGGCATGTCTGCAACTCGTTGAGGAGAGTTGTAAGGGTATAGTCTCCTTTGTTCAGTATGGCATTACTAACAAAGAGCAAGAAGCTATCCGGCAACGAGTGCAGGATGTGCTAACCTGGCTACCCTCATCAATGCGTGACCCATTCATCTCCGCCATGTTGAAGTGGACCATCATATTAAGCACATGTTCACGAATAGAGATGCCTTCCTCCATTTTGGAGTTGAAGATGCATTTGAGAGCTTTGTGCTTGAGCTGTCCAGACAGTTGTCCGAACATTCCCCACAGGGAATCCATGATCTCACGTGATGAGACCATAGGTTCATGCTTCTTGGCCAAGATATAAGCTTAAGGCTTCTCATTCGCCCATGTCTAGCGCTCATAAGCCTCCCGAACGTTTTGAGTGGTGTTTTGAGGTGGAATATGGGGACACTCTTCCGTAAGGACGAACCTCAAGTCATCAATGATTAAAATTGTTGTGATTGTGTGTATCCAACTAGCATAGTTTTTGCCAGACAGTTTGTTGTCGCTTAATAGAGCTAATGTGGCTGTAGCCATATTTACGTTGCTGAAAAACGAACAAACTTAATGAGTCTACGTAATACCACTTTTAACACCAATTTTAGTTTTATCAAAATAGTTTCCATGTACCCTAAGTGAAAAGACATCTATTTTGCAATAATGCCCCAACAAGGCAGGACAAACGTCACCAATGGGGTGATCAGATTCCCCTTCACTGGGATGAGACACTCTCAACCATTAGGCAGAAACAACTCTTGTAACTGACCCTAACAGTCACAACTTTTTGGTCCAGGACTGTTAACCTTTAACAATTCCGTGTAAATGTAACCCCTCATTTTCAGCCCTAGAGTCCTGCCCTAATGCACCCACCGTAGAAAAATAAATAAAAGCGAACTTATCCTATATAGGAGATCAGATAAAGAGTCGTGCAAAATGGCCATCCTATAGGGGGACACTCCCAGGGTGCCTCGAGGCGATGCACAAAAACGTTATCCAACCTAATGAGAGAGATCGTGGGATATGTTGTTGCACGTCCCGCTCCTATTTATTATGAATATTCTCTCCATCCACCTTGATATTGACCTATCCAAATACCATCCTTTAGAGGAACACTCCTAGGGTGCCACGAGGCTGAGGATAGATCTCAAGGTGTGAGCATAAAGGGAGAAACGTGAAGAGGTTTAAATGAAGTATCATATACCTCATGTACCTTCCACTGAATGTTCTACCTAAGGGTTCATTAACTTAGACCATACGGCTACTGATTTTATCTAAGTCAATTTAATTTTCTCAAAAACAACTCTTGTGTTAGAAATTAAACAAGTTCAAGTAGTCCTATTAAACTCTTTAATGGACTGTCCTCAAATTTGCATGCATGCATCAAATCTATCTAATTCACCTTTCCAGGTAGGTTCCCAGGTAGGGGTGCTCTGTTTCCGTCAGCTTAAATACCCCAGCCTAGACAGAACCCGCCTTAGACAAAAGGACTCTTATAGATAGATTTGCAACATATTTAATCTTTTATTAGTCAATTAAATCCTATTCAACTGATTAAAAGATTAAACCTTAGGTTGCTAATCTCATTAGAACCGTGATCTTAGGTCTATCTCCACCAAGTTTTAAAACTCTTTTAAAACCATGATTCAAGCCTAAGTTTGCATGCATGTCTTTTTTGTTGATTTTAGTTCTAATTTCCCTATAACATTTATAAAAGAAACAACTAAAACCATTCTACATTGCCATGCATAACTAGGTATTTATAACTCTTATAAATTTAACCTATGTGTCATGCTTCATGCAATGTCCATTCATTACTATATATAACTTTTATATACTTGGTAATGAACTAAGCAAATATGCTTCCATACACCCTTATACTATAACACTTATAATATAAAGATGATGCATGTCTATGCTTAATGCATATATAAATATAACTTTTATATTATATGATGTATGAACATGCTCTTATGTAATTTGAAGACATATAAACTACTATATCATAACACTTACAATATAGATATGATGCATGACCAATACATAACCTGAGGTGGGATTTTAACTATATGGCATACCATATGACATATAATCAAACGTGCATCCTATGTACATTCACAAAAGACTAATGGATCGGGATGATTTAGCTTAAAAAACTGGAAATAATATTATATCTATTACACAAACCCATCGAGCAAACTGGTTCACAGGTGTGAACAGGGTCCTCAACCACCCAGGTGAAGCCTCCTTGATCGTTTAGTATAATGGCCGAGTATCCGCGATCATTGAGCTACGATCGAGTACCATTTACAATACAATGAAGCATGAAGCACTCAATCGTTTAGCGCACTAACATTAAACACGCAAGTCTTAGTGGTCGTTTAGACGATGACGTTGCTGTGAAGCACGATCGTCGAGATGATGATAGAGCAAGCGCTGAAGTAACCTTTACTCCACAATCGTGTAGTCAGTGACTAAACAATGAAGCTTGCTGAGCTATACGATTGTCTAGTGCGCGTACATCAACATGCTGCCGAGTATTCCATACTTAACGATCACTTACCCCATCGTTTACACAATCTGACCAACGTTTGGTCTCCTTCTTCCTCAAAGTACAGTGCACCTCTTTTCCTTGAAGCTTCATCACAAGCGACTCACACTGACTTAAACTCTTTGAATTATAGACTCGATAGAAAGTTAGTATGTCATAGGGGCCCTTACATTTACTTTAAATGTAAAAGAATTAAACAACTAGAGGCATCATCCCAGAAAGCTCCATTAATCCTCATCCACAAAACTATTTAACACTTAAACATAATGCAGACATGCTTTACCCACCAAGAATGTAAAACATTAATGGATTTGGAATATCATAACATACAAGTGGATTTAGAATTCCAAATTCATTGTGATAAAAATATAACATTCACAAATATACATACAAGTTATGCATCTACTATCAAATCACAACTTGCTTTGAACAAATAAATACAAAGGAATGAAAGACTCACCTTTGAAGAACCTTTCTTCTGTCTTTCTTTTGCTTTCGTCAAGAACAACACCTCTCATTGTCGTTGTGATCGTCTACCCAAATCTCTCGCTCTCGTTCAACAAATAACCCATCTTCTACACGAACAAGCCTAAACTTGGACACCACCACTTAGCCTTGGTATTCTCGGAGTGAGAATCCAGGAGATGTGGGCTCTATTGGATTTGGTAGAGGGAAGGAGGAAAGAATGATCGTATTCAATAATCAAGCAAGTGGGAGAGGTTTAGAGTCAATCATCTAGACTGGTGCTTGATCGTTTAGTAAAGGGTGCACGATCATTTAGTAAAACAGGACGATCGTTTAGACGATCGTTTAGGTAATCTCGCTCAGACGCGCGATCGCTTAGTAAAAAGCTACACAATCGTTTAGGTAGATGCATGTGTACACGATCGTTTAGGAAACACTGAGGCTGTAGACTCTCGTTAGCTAAACGATAGGTTGTGTACAACTTGTGAAGCGACTATCAAATTCTTTTTTAAAATGAAAACTATTTTCATTTTATCCTTCAGTTATGAAAACTGAATGCAACTTCCCACTTTCACGCACGATTATGGAGAAAACCACCAACAATTATCTCATAATTGTTTAATTATAAATAAATAGAATAACTAACTTATCATATTATATTTATAACCTATAGTTTTAATATCACATCATATGCAACATTTAAACCATAGTTCTTTTCTCCTTTACTTGATATAAACCATATTTATATCCTTTTCCTCCAATTAATGTATCTCATACATCATATCAACTATATCATATATAATTGAACCAGTTTAATCATATTATATATAATCAAACTCCCTCTTGTCAATTTGAACACTTCAAACTGACCCAAAAACTGATTCTCTACTTGAATCCATTAAGCTACCAAGGGGACCTTACGGACCTGTAGCTTGAAGCTCCACCAGTACGTGAATAGCTGGCTAAACTCTTTAGCCACGAGATCCACCATTCGTTAACTGCAGGGTACTCCACTAGACCGACAGCTGCACTTTTCTCACCACATATATATTTTTGTGTCCATCGGATATAACCAGCCAACAGTATGATAATCCTTCATAGATGCTCGTAAGTACAGCTTGACCTATTTACTGTCTTGCCCCTATAGTTATTCTAACTCTTTAAGTACCGTTGATTCCTCTAATGAACAATATCTTATAGTCCTACTATGAGTGGACACCTCTCAAGCCATGAGAAGGTGTGTGGCGCCACATCGTTCAAACCCTAGAATCAGCCCTTAAGGGAACAATCTATCTACTTACCTCTACTTCGAGGAAGGAGTGAATTCCATCTTGTGTAGCTGAGTTTCTAGCTTCCTAATCCGATGAATCCCCAAAGTGATAGGTTTGAGTCGGCAATCTAACTACTCGCACCCATGCAAATCAAAGAACCGCCCTCAAAGGCAAGACTTCCCAACTCACTTAGGATTAAGTTCAGGTTACCTATGGTCATCCTAGTGAAGTGAAGTCTTTGTCATGAACGACAATATATAACGAGACTAATACACTTTATGGTCTAGTTTTATACAAACTCCTTTGTATAGAACGCCCCCACTCGCATGTATTCACATGAATGATCAAGATCAGACCATCTGTAGCACGTCAATATACTTGTAACAATCTACAAAGCGGTTCATATCCATAATGACACCAAGATAAGGTTTCCATTCTATATCCATATACTACAGACCATTTTGGTTATCACTCTAGGTATGATCCACCTGTATGTCTCCATATACATGCTTAAGTTACAATGACAACTAGGGATTTTAGTTTATTGGTTTGTGGTAAAGTAAATAAAACATCTCATGTTTCATAGACAACAATGAAGAAAATATCTCATATTATTACATCACAAGTGTTTGTTCAATACAGTGTTTACAAACTACAGGACCCAATGAGAGTATAGAGCATCAACCCCAACAAGTAGGACTATGATCTATTGTTTATTAGAAGGATCAGTGGTACTTAAGAAGTTAGATGTAACTATAGGGGCAAAATGATAATTTTGCCCAACTATACTTACGAGCAATTTGTGAAGGGTCATTGTATTGTTGATTGATTATATTCAATGGAGAAAGAAATATATCTGTAGTGCGAAGAGTACAGCTATGGTTCTTTGGTGGAGTGCCCGAAAACTGACGAATGGTGGATAATGTAATTAAAGATTTTAATTAATTATTCATGTACCAGTGGAGCTTCAAGATACAGGTCCATAAAGTCTCCTTGGTAGCTCAAAATAATTTAGTTGAGAATCAGTTTTTGGGTTAATTTGAATTGTTCAAATTAATAAGAGTGATATAATTAAATTGATTCAATTATATATGATATAATTATTATAATGTATTTGATACATTATAGTTTAATTGGAGGAAATAAATATTTGAATGGGATTCAAATATATTTTCTATGAATGTGATTCATAGTTGTTAAATTTAATATAAATATGATTTATATTAAATGTCATAAAATAGATAAAAGAAACTATAGTTTATATTATATATGATATAACATTAAAACTATAGATTATGTGTTATATTTGATATAACATATAGTTTAATATAAATATAATATGATAAATTAGTTATCATATTTATTTGTATTAATTTATTATTTTGAATAATAACTTCCTATTTTCTCTCCAACCACCTTAATGGGTGGTTATTTCATTTTGTGGCAAGTTGAATAAAAAAATATATAGTTTTCTTCCTCTTCCAAAACATTGAACGATGGAAGGGCTATTGCTATGCGATGAGAGATCACAGAAATGTCCTGTCTTCTTCAATCTTCATCTTCCTCCTCAAAACGCAAACAAACCCTCCTAATCAAAATAGTCAGAGCTTACCACTCATGGGTTCTCACCTTGAGAATACCAAAGATTCATTATGGTTGTGTCTCCGTTTGGTTTGAGAAGTTCTTGGAGAGAGTCTTCAAGAGGTTGTTGTGTTCGGGGTTTGTGACTTTTCGAGGGATTTACATGAAGAAAGGTTCTCCAAAGGTAATATCTCTTGACCCTTTTTTTCTTGTAAAAAAAATGTCGTAATATGTTTAAGAATGCATATCTTGTATGTTTATTGTAAATTTAGTCTTCAATAAAAATGGAATTTGGACGATCTGCTTTCGCTCAAGGATCTCTTCAAAACGAGTTTATCTTCACATACTGTGCTTCTCCCAAATATTTCATTTGGAATTGCGTAGCAAGCCATCTCTTAACGTCAACCAGAAATTCTACCTCACTTTCTATGAGTAGAATATCATCAACATACAGAACAAAAAAAGCAACAATACTGTTAATGATTTTCTTGTAAACACAAGGTTTGTCAACATTTTGTTCAAAACCATAAGATTTGATCGCAATGTCAAATCTCATATTCTAGGATTGGGATGCTTGTTTCAACTCATAAATGGATCTATTAAGCTTGCAGACTTTTTGCTTTTGACCTTATTCTATAAAGCCTTCTGGTTGAGATATATAGATACTCTCTTCAAGATAGCCATTTAGAAAGGCTATCTTGACATCAATTTGCCAGATTTCATAATCATAAAATACATCTATAGACAAGAGTATTCTAATAGAATTTATCATGAAAATCGGAGAGAAGGTTTCTTCATAGTCTATCCTCTCCCTTTAGGTAAATCCTTTTACCACAAGTCTAGCCTTGTAGGTCTATACCTTACCAACTTGGTCTCGTTTTCTCTTGTGGATCCACTTGCAGCCAATGGGTTTTACCCCTTTTGGTTGATCTACAAGATTCCAGATTGAATTGAAGTACATTGACTCCATTGAGTTAGGTATCTTTTATTATCTCTTCCAAAGAGTTTCCTTCAATTCCGCAGTAATGTAGTTATGAACAAAATACAGTACAGTCTGACTACCCTTCTAAACGAGTTACGAACTTTTGAGTCCCTTATGAAAGGTAATTGACCACTGGAAGGAAAGGCAAATGTTTTCTGCTCCAAAAAGTTCCATAAGGGTTCATCTTCTGGAACTAAATTTGTTCTTTCAAGCTCTGATTCTAAGAAGATCTAGAAAAAGAAAAGAGGGAAAGGGAAGACTCTCACTGTTGGAAAAGGCAAGGACAAAGCTAAAGTTGACAAGGACAAATGCTTCCACTGTAATGTGGATGGTCACTGGACAAATAATTGCCTCAAGTACCTTATTGAGAAGAAGAAAGAGAAGGAAGGTAAATACGATTTACTAGTGCTGGAAACCTGTTTAGTGAAAAATGAAAATGAAGCATGGATACTTGATTCAGGAGCCACTAATCATGTTTGTTCTTCTTTATAGAAAATTAGTTCCTTTAAATAGCTCGAAGAGGGTGAAATGACGCTTAAGGTTGGAACGGGAGATACATTTCAACTCGTGCAGTGGGAATTACTAAGTTATTTTTTAGAAATAGATTTTTGTTTTTCAGAAAACTTATACATTGTTCCCAAAATGAGGAGGAACCTTGTTTCTATTTTTTATTTAATTGAACAATCATACTCTGTTTCTTTTAATTCAAATGAAGTGTTCATTATGAAAAATGGTGTGACTATTTGTTTAACTAAACTAAAAGACAACTTATATGTGTTAAGATCAACTGAATCAAAAGCACTTTTGAATCATAAGATGTTTAAAACTGTTAATACTCAAACAAAAAGGCGAAGAATTTCTCCAAGTAATAATGAAACGTATCTTTGGCATTTGAGATTAGGTCACATAAATCTCGATAGGATCGGGAGATTGGTAAAAAAATGTAGTTCTAAGTAAGTTAGAAGATGATTCATTACCTTCAAGTGAATTCTGTCTGGAAGGAAAAATGACTAAAAGACCTTTTAGTTGAAAAAGTTATAGAGCCAATGAACCCTTGGAGCTCATACATTCGGATCTTTATGGTCCAATGAATATAAAGGCTAGAGAAGGGTATGAATACTTCATCTATTTCATAAATGATTATTCAAGGTATGGTTACATATACCTAATGGAACATAAGTCTGAAGCCTTTGAAAAGTTCAAAGAGTATAAGGCTAAAATTGAAAACCTATTAGGTAAAACAATTAAAACAAATCTGATCAAGGTAAAGAGTACATGGATTTAGAATTCTAGGACTATATTATAAAACATGGAATTCATTCCCAACTCTTAGCACCTGATATACCTCAACTGAACAGTGCATTAGAAAGAAGAAATAGAACCTTATTAGATATGGTTCATTCTATGATGAGCCATGCTCAATTGCCTAACTCGTTTTAGGGGTATGCAGTAAAGAGTATAGTTCACATCTAGAACAATGTTCCCTCGAAGAGTGTTTTTGAAACACCTTTCGAATTGTGGAGGGGGCGTAAACCAAGTTTACGTTACTTCAGAATCTGGGGTTGTCCTGCACATGTGTTAGCGTCAAATCTTCAGAAGTTGGAAGCTCATTCAAGATTATGAAAATTTTTTTATGGGAATGCGAAATGGTCTATTCTATGACCCTCAAGAAAATAAGGTGTTTGTATCAACTAATGCTACATTTTTGGAGGAAGACCACATGAAAGATCATAAACCACGAAGAAAAATAGTATTAAGTGAAGCTACTGAAGAATCAACAAGGGTTGTTGATGCAGCTGGTCCTTCGTAAAAAATTAATGAGTAAGCCAACACTTTTGGTGATGCAGCTGGTCCTTCGTAAAAAATTAATGAGTAAGCCAACACTTCTGGTTAGTCTCGTTCTTCTCAATCGTTAAGAGTGCCTCGACGCAGTGAGAGGATTGTGATATAACCTGATCGTTACTTGGGTTTAACTGAAACTTAGGTTATCATACCAGGTGATGTTGTTGAGGATCCATTATCTTATAAACAGGAAATGAATGATGTAGATAAAGACCAATGGGTCAAAGCCATGGGCCTGAAAATGGAGTCTATGTACTTCAATTCAGTATGGGATCTTATAGATCCACCTGAAGAGGTAAAACCCATAATGTCCAAATGGATCTATAAAAGAAATAGAGATGTAGCTGGAAAGGTACAAACTTTCAAAGCTAGACTTGTAACAAATGGTTATACTTAGAGGGAAGGGGTTGACTATGACGAAACGATTTCCTTGTTGGTATGCTTAAGTATATAAGAATTCTCTTGTCTATAGCTACATATTATGACTATGAGATATTACAAATTGATGTCAAGACTGTTTTTCTAAATGAAAATCTTGAAAAGAATATCTTTATGTCTCGACCCGAGAGGTTCATGGCCGGAGGTCATGAGCAAAAAGTTTACAAGCTGAATCGATCGATTTATGGGTTAAAATAGACATCCAGATCTTGAAACATTAGACTTGATACAGTGATCAAATCTTCTGGTTTTGATCAAAACGTTGATAAACCTTGTATCTACAAGAAAATCATCAACGGCAAAGTAGCTTTTTTAGTACTTTGTATAATCTAAGGCAATTGAGAGATGTGTAATGGGTATATGGATGCCTAAGTTTATTGAATTTATTTACAATAATCCCGCTTTTTGGATTCTAATATTGTGCACAACCCACCAATAAGAGTTTTAGTTCAAGTAGGAGTTTGTTGGGTTTTATGCCCTACAACTCGTAGATAGTAAATGTTATTAATTGACTATTATCAATAAAGAATTATAGATGTTAATTAAATAAATGTTATTGTTTGTGTTGTTTGTCTATTTTTGTCTTAATAACCCTAAATCCAATAAACTAACATCTAAGGTTGCCTTATGAGTCTTGAACTAGACGTGGAGACATATAAGGATCAATGTTCAAGATACAGCCTTTAGGGTCCTTAGTATAGGGATAAGATTGGGTACCTTATCTTGGTAACATTATGGATATAACCCACTTTGTATTTGATATAAACACAATGATCCAACGTGTTCATGTAGTTGACATGCGACTGAAGGTATCTTATGCAATGAGTTTGCATAAGACCGGACCGCGAAATAGTAACTACTAGATGTAACACGGTTAACTAGTTAGGTTCCTTTTCAATAGGATGACCTAGGCAATTTAGTCTTAATCCCGAGTATATTATGAACTCTTGTCCTAAGGTCTCTTTATTAGCTCAATAAAGATTAATGAGAATCAAATTAATTTTGGTTTAATTTGAATTGTTCAAATTAATTAAAGGTATTTAATTGTATATGATAGAATCAATATAATGCATGTGATATATTATAATATAAAATTTTAATGAGAGAAATAAATATTTGAATATGATTCAAATATTAATTATATGAATGTGATTCATATAAAAACTATAGGTTAAAATAATATAAATATGATTCATATTAATACTATAGGTTATATGAAAGAATTATAAACTATAGGTTATATTACATGTGATATAATATAAACTATAGGTAACATATGATTTAATATCAATGTATATTAAATTAGTTAATATATTTTAATAAATTCAAAATTTTGAATTTTGAAAATTACTCCCAAGGTGAGTTAATTTCAATTAAGAGGGAGTTATTTTGATAAGTCCCTAAACTCCCTCTCATATACATGACAAGATCACATTCTACATGGAGATATCAGAGAACTCAACTAAACTCCCTCTCATGTACATGATAGATTATGCATTTATTTTCATGCATCATTTTATATTATAAGAGTTATAATATATTTATATGCATGATTTAAATTATATTAAGCATGCTCATGCATCATATAATATAAGAGTTAAAATATATGTATGCATGCATTATAGCATATCCATGCATCATTTATATTATAAATGTTATAATATAAGGTTGAATGTATGTATGGAGTGAATGTTGTAGTTTAGTTCATTACTTGTTTATATAAAAGTTATATATTAGTAATGAATGAACATTGCATGAAGCATGACACTACCTTAGGTTAATTTATAATTTTGTTATAAATAACTTATGTATGTCTAGCTAGAAATGTTGTTTGATTTTAATTATTTCATTTTTTATAAGTGTTATAATTAATGAAATTAAAATTAAATCAATAATAAAGAGTTGCATGCAAACCTTAGGCTTTAATCATTTTTTTAAAAGTGTTTTAAAATTTGATTGAGATATACCTAAGATCACATTTCTAATAAGATTAGAAATCTAAGTTTAATCTTTTAAATTGATTTAATAGGATTAAATTGATTCCAAATAAAAGATTAAATATGTAAACAATGTATCTATAAGGTACCTTTTGGCTAAGGCTGGTTCTAGCTAGGTTGGGGTACTTAAGTCGATGGAAACGCTGCACTCCTACCTGGGAACCTACCTGAAAAGGTGAATTAGATAGATTTGTTACATATATGCAAATTTGATAAAAGTCTATTAAAGAGTTTAATAAGACTTCAATCAAAGTTGTTTAATCATCAAAAGCAAGTGTTGTTTTTAGTAAATTAAACAAATCACTTAGATAAAATCAGTAGCCATATTTTCTAAGTTAATGAACCCTAGGTAGAACACTTAGTGGGAGGTAAATGGGGTATATGATACTCTATTTTAACCTCTAGACGTTTCTCCCTAAAAGTTCACACTGTGAGATCTATCCTTGGCCTCGAGGCACCATGGGTGTCCCTCTACAAGTTGCATCTGGGTAGGTCAATACCAAGGTGAATGGCGAGAGTATTCATAGTAAGTGGGAATGGGACGTGTGACAATATATCCTTCGATCTCTCTCATTAGGTTGAATAAAGTTTTTGTGCATCGCCTCGTGGCATCATGGGTGTCCCCCTAAAGGAGGAAAATTTTGCACAACTCTTTATTTGATCTCCAGAAATGGATAGAGTTGCTTTAGTCTCTTGTACTAATCGACTTGTTCCTAAGGTTGGCTCATTAGGGCGGGAATCTAGGACCTAAAATGAGGGATTACACTTACACAGAATTGTTAAGGATGTTAACAAATTTTGAACCGAAGAATGGTGACTATTAGATTTAGTTACAAGGAGTTGTTTCTGTCTAATGGTTGAGAATGTCTTATTTCAGTGAAGGGGCACTTAATCACCCTACACTAACTTTTGTCCTGCCTCACTGAAGCATCATTGCAAAATAGATGTAACTTAGGGTACACTAGACTATTTTGCTAAAACTTGATTGGTTTTCTAAAAGTAGTTTAATGCAAGTAGACTTCATTAAATTTTTTCATTTTTCAGCTATTAAAAAATGGCTATCGCGACTTTAAGCTTACTTGCCACTGATAAACTGACTGGTGAGAATTACACTAGTTGAAAAAACACCATTAACATGATTTTGATCATCGATGATCTCCGCTTCGTTCTTACGGAGGAATGTCCTCTTATTCCACCTCCTACTACTACTCGAAACATTCGAGAAGCGTATGAGCAATAGACACGGGCGAACGAGAAGGCCCGAGCGTAGATCTTGGCGAGCTTTAACGAAGTTTTGGCCAAAAACCATGAGCCCGTGGTTACTGCATGCAAGATCATGGAGTCCCTACGGGGGATGTTCGGACAATCGTCCGTGCAGCTCATGCACGATGCTCTTAAGTACATTTTCAACTTACAGATGAAAGAAGGGTTATCTGTTCAGGAACATGTTCTCAGTATGGTGATCCACTTCAACGTGGCTGAGATGAATGGATCTAGCATTGATGAGGCCAGCCAAATTAGCATTATTCTGGAATCCTTACCAGAAAGCTTCCTTCATTTTGTTAGCAATGCTATTCTGAATAGGGTTAACTACAACCTTACAACTCTACTCAACGAGTTGCAAACTTTCCAATCTTTGCTGAAAAGCAAGGAGAAGAAAGGTGAACCAAATGTTGCTTTATCATCTAAAAAGTTCCACAAAGGTTCGACCTCTTGAACTAAGTCTACACCTTCTTCCTTCAGCACTAGAAAGTGGAATAAGAAGAAGGGTGGTAAAGGGAAGGCACCTGCTAACCCACGATCTGCTGCTTTAAGGGGTAAACAACCAGTGAGGGTTGACAAGAGAAAGTGTTTCCATTGCAACCAGGACGAGCACAGGAAGAGGAACTGCCCTAAATATTTGGCAGAGAAGAAGAAGGTCAAACAAGGTAAATATGATTTTCTTGTTTTGGAAACTTGTTTAGTAGAGAATAATGATTCTACCTAGATTATTGACTCTAGGGCCACTTACCATGTTTGTTCTTTAGTTCAGGGAATTGGTTCCTGGCGGCAG
Organism: Benincasa hispida; assembly: GCF_027475165.1. NCBI lineage: Eukaryota > Viridiplantae > Streptophyta > Magnoliopsida > Cucurbitales > Cucurbitaceae > Benincasa > Benincasa hispida. Next base: position 6,203,546 of record NC_143489.1, on the reverse strand, counting down.
CTTGGTGCTGATGAGATGACAATGCGAGTTGGAACGAGCACGTCGTCTTAGTTGTGGCAGTGGGAGGTCTCCGGTTAACTTTAGAAAACAAATTTCTCATTCTGAATGATGTATTTGTAGTTCTCGATTTAAAGAAGAACTTAATTTCTATAAAGTGTTTGCTATAATGTAAATATCAACTACATTTTTCATTTAATAAAGTGTTTATTACCAAAAATGGTGTTGATATATGTTCTGTTCAACTGAAAAGTAATTTGTATGTGCTAAGACCGTTAGCAAAAAATTCCCTCTTTAACATAGAGATGTTTAAAACTTTCGTAACTCAAAATAAGCAATATAAAATTTCTCCTAAGGAAAATGCCCAACTTTGGCACCTAAGATTAGGGAACAAAAATCTCAATAGGATTGAGAGGTTGGTAAAGAATGGACTTCTAAGCGAGTTAGAAGAAAATTTTTTACCTGTGTGTGAGTCATGTTTTGAAGGCAAATTGACTAAAAGGCCTTTTACTGGAAAAGGTCATAGGGCAAAAGAACCTCTAGAACTAGTGCATTCAGATCTTTGTGGTCTGGTGAATGTAAGAGCCAGAGGACGTTATGAATATTTCATCACTTACGTTGATTATTATTCTAGATATAGGTACGTTTATTTGATGCAACAGAAGTCTGAGTCTATTGAAAAGTTCAAAGCATTCAAGGCTGAAGTTGAAAACGCATTAAATAGAACGATTAAAACACTTCGATCTAATCGAAGGGGGAGAGTTTTTGGATTCCTCTTTCCCAGAACTATTTGATAGAACATGAAAATGTTTCCCAATTCTCAGCACCTGGTACACCTTAGTAGAATGGTGTATCAGAAAGGAGAAATCGAACCCTATTAGACATAGTTCAGTCTATGATGAGTTACGCTTCCTGACCAGACTCATTTTGAGGTCATGCAGTGGAGACTGCAGCTTATATCCTGAATTGTGTTGCCTCCAAGAGTGTTTCCAGTACACCTTTGGAGTTATGGAATGGTCGTAAAGCTAGTTTACATCGAATTTGGGGTTAGCATATGTGCTTGAGGCTAATCCTAAGAAACTTGAACCACGTTCAAGGTTATGCCTATTTGTAGGCTACCCCAAAGGAACGAGAAGTGATTATTTCTATGATCCTAAAGAAAACAAAGTATTTATATCGACAAATGCTACTTTTCTTGAAGAGGATCATATAAAAGACCACAAACCTAGAAAAAAAATTGTGTTGAATGAGCTTTCCAAAGAAACTACCGAATCTTCAACAAGAGTTGTTTAAGATCCTAGTACCTCAACAAGAGTTGTTGAAGTAGGTCAAATCCACCTCAAGTGTTGAGAGAACTTCGACGTAGTGGGAGGGTTGCGAACCCACCTATTCACTATATGGGTTTAACTGATATCCTAGCTATGGTAGTTAATGGCGAGGTTAAGGACCCATTGTCTTATAAGAAAGCAATGGAGGATATTGACAGAGATGAATGGATCAAAACCATGGATCTCAAAATGAAGTATATGCACTTTAATTCAATTTAGGATCTTGTAGATCAAACTGATGGGGTTAAACCTATAGGTTGTAAATTGATCTACAAGAGGAAACAGAGTGTTGATGGGAAGGTTCAAACCTTCAAGGCTAGACTAGTGGAAAAGGGTTAAACCCATGTAGAGGGAGTCGGCTATGAAGAGACTTTCTCGCCTGTTGCCATGCTAAAGTCTATTTGATTCCTCCTATCCGTTGTCTCATATTACGACTATGAGAAATGGCAAATGGATGTCAAGACTACTTTTCTGAATGGCAATCTTGAGGAAACCATTTATATGGTGCAGCCCGAGGGATTCATAGCCCAAGGTCGAGAGCAAAAGGTTTGCAAGCTGAATTGATCCATTTATGGACTGAAATGGGCATCTCGATCTTGGAATATAAGGTTTGATACTGCAATCAAATCTTATAGCTTTGATCAGAATGTTGATGAACCTTGTGTATACAAGAAGATTATCAACAATTCAAGAGTTTTCTTAATTTTTTATGTAGATGATATCCTACTCATTGGAAATGATGTAGGCTTACTGACTACAGTTAAGAATTGGCTAGCAACCCAATTCCAAATGAAATATTTGGGAGAGGCTCAGATTTATCTTGGTATTCAAATCTTTCGAGATCGAAATAATAAAATGCTAGCACTATCTCAGGCATCGTATATTGACAAGATACTGATCAAATATTCGATGCATAACTCCAAGAGGGGCCTATTGCCTTTCAGGCATGGAGTTACTTTATCTAAGGTACAGTGTTCTAAGATACCTCAAGAGGTTGAGCATATGAGATGGGTCCCCAATGCATCTCCATGGGTAGTTTGATGTATGCGATATTATGTACTAAACCTGACATCTGCTTTGCAGTGGGAATAGTTAATAGATATCAGTCTAATTCAAGATATGATCCTTGGACAGTCGTTAAGAACATCCTTAAGTATCTATGAAGAACGAGGGACTACATGCTTGTGTATGGTTCTAATAATTTGATCCTTACAAGATACACATCTCTGATTTTCAAACTAATAGAGATTATTGGAAATCCACATCAGGATCAGTGTTCACTCTTAACGAAGGGGCTGTAGTATGACGAAGCACCAAGCAAGGGTGCATTGTGGACTCCACCATGGAGACCGAGTATGTAGCGGCTTGTGAAGCTGCTAAGGAGATCATTTGGCTCAAGAAATTCCTGATTGATTTAGAAGTTGTTCCTGACATGTCAAAGCCCATCACACTTTATTGTGATAATAATGGTATTGTGATTAATTCCCGTGATCCTAAGAGTCATAAGCATGGCAAGCACATAGAGTGAAAGTATCATCTCATCAGAGAGAGATTGTGCATCGAGGAGTCGTGATTATCACGAAGATAGCTTCGGAGCATAACGTTGCTGATTCATTTACGAAGGCCCTCTCGGCTACAGTGTTTGAGGGTCACCTGTAGAATATGGGTCTATGAGACAGACCACGGCTGGATGTTGCGTTATTTTATGATGTGGAATTATGGATGAAATACAATGATCAAAATGCATTGAGCACTCAAGTTTTCTCAGTAGAATCCAAGTGTAAACCCTACTGAGTTTCATGGTAAGTCCAAGGTTGAACTCAGGGACTTGGGAAAACAGGTTGCGGTGGTAATTTTTAGGAAAACCTTGCGGTAACCGGTAACTCAAATAGTTGTTGGTTTTGTTTGTTGCAGTAATGAAATAAATAAATGCGGCAGATTTGAGAAAAGTTTGATTGTGTGATAGATGCACTGAGTATGCGGATGAACGGGTTGAGAAGGTCTTTAGCTAGCGTTACTTGGGAATGCATCAGACTATGTGATCATGTTATACCCAAGCACAACAAGTCATTTTCCAATGTAAATGCGGTGCTCTTAAGTCTAGGACGCATGTGTTGAATGCAAAAGTATCCATAGAGCTTATTCCTAAGTCTCTACTCTTTTCCTATGCGATGATGCAAGATGCACAAAGGCAAGGTGACCGCACACAATCATATCCTATCTCTAAGATGCATACGATGCGTTAATAGCAAACAGTGTTTATTCCTAAGCTTCTATCTCTTGATTATGCATTCCAATTTGACTCTCACGAGCCTAGATTCTAACCTGACTTTTTCAAGCCGATCCTGTCCTTAAACTACCCTCCCGAGTATCTCTAATGGACGAATGAAGCATACATAAAATAAGATGATCGCATAGAATGAATATCCCTAGTTAAGCTAGCTAAGGGCTTCTCAACCCATTCAACAGATTTAGCTACTCATGCATAAATAGCAGAAAGTGAACAGATATAGAGAAGTAAATTCCATTTTTATAAATGAGTTTAAATACAAAATAGCAATGGAAGATAAAGGTAGAGAGCCTGGTAGCAATCCTTTGCTGACTAAGGCTTTTACACTGGCAATCTCTATTCGATTCAAAAGATATTCTTGCTTCCGCAAGAGTTGGCCCTCTCTCTGATCTTGAAGCTTTCGGCGCTCTCCCAGGCTCACCGGAACGATCTATCGACATAACTTCCTTCTCTCACTTCCGCCTTAAGTAAAATAAAATCTAAGAACAGGGCTAAACTATGAACAGAACTTGTGAACTCGTGAGCAGCTGAACTCTTTTTCTAAAGGATGCCTTTGGTATTTATAGAGCTTCGAGGTGAAGGGCAGCTTCTCTCTTATGATTGCACAGATAGGATGGCTTTAATTCCCTGACTGATGCACTGAATATTTGTCACCAAAAAGCTGAATGTACTCATTATCATTAGCTGCTGTCAACTTAATTCGGATTCGACCATCATCAGCTTTCTGTTCCATCGTGATTAATTATGCCTTTCACCCAGATGCACCTACCAAGTTGTACCGGCTCTATGCGGCAATCCTTCTTGAGCAAATGTTTGCGAACACAAATCACCGCAAAGTCTTGCGGTAATGCTGCGCTCGTTCGTTGATTTCTTGTGATCGTTCTTTTCACCTTTCGTCAACACATATTCTGCATAAAAATACAAAAATCAACTGTTTCATTTTTGGATGCAATCTAACATATTTTATCAATGTAAGCCAACATTGTTTAAGAACTTAGCACTGTAATAACGTGCATTTTTATCCGTTATCACTGGACTAGGGCAAGTGGGAGATCTTATACTGAGCATGTTATGCCTTAGTTTATTGTTTTGTGTACTTGTAATTTGATTATTTTGTACCACCCACTAGCTTTAGGACAAGTGGGAGATTGTTGGGGTTGATGCCCTAAATCTCTTAAGGTTCTATAGTTTGTAAACCTTGTATGAACAAACTTGTATGTGATTAATAATATTTGATATTTTATTCACTTAATCTATGAAATATATGATATTTTAGTTGCAACCACAAACCAATAAACTAACATCCAAGGTTATCGTTGTAACTTAAACATGTATGTGGAGACATACAAGTGGATCATGTTTAAGTGACAATCCTGTTGGGAATGTCCTAGAACTCGCAGTTCGTGTTAAACATTCTATTTATCAATAATAATAAATTATTGATTTTGCATTCTATTATGAAAATCTAATAAACATATCCATAGCTATAGTCTGAATACTATAACTTTATGTAGTGACATAAACTGGATCAAGTAAACAGTATATAGCCTAAATGGTCTAATAAGTATATGGATAAAATTGGGTGTCTCATCATGGTAACACTATTGGATGCGGCCCACTCTGTAGTTGTTACAAGAATTTGTAAAGTGCTACAAACGATGTGATCTACAAATTGTTCATGTTTAGACATGTGAGTGGGGGCATCCTATGCAATGAGTTTTCATATAGACTGGACCACGAAAATTGTCACTTTTCTTTATAACGACTGTTTACTATTAAAACTAACTATTTCGTCTATTAAGTAACCTAGGTTAACTCAATCTTAATCATGAGCTAGCTATAATCTCCTGTTTGTTCAGAATTATCCTTTGATCTATAAACGGTGAGAGTAGTTCAACAGCATTACTCAATAAGCCTCCCATTTTGCGGATAAGACCGAATGAATAGCTGGAGACATAGCCCTGCAAGATGGAATTCACTCCTACCCGATTTAGGGTTAGCGAATAGGTTGTTCTCTTAAGTACTGATTCCAAGTCTTGAACAATCAGGACCCCGCCTTCTCATGATAGAGAAAGGACTTGATTCATATGGATTATGAATCAAAATTGTTTATTAAAGGGTGAGTGGGAACTTAAGGAACAAAATGTATTCACAAGGGTAAAACGGTTACATTGACCCAACTATGATTACGAACAACCTGTGAAGGATCGACTTACTGATTATGGTTATATAAAGTGGACATAATATATTTACAGTGAGGGAAGTTCAACTATGGGCTATAGTGGAGTGACCCATTAGTTAACATGGGGGTTAGATTGGTCTAATGGGTTTAGCCGATTAATCTCGGATTGTTAGAGACCATGATCTGTAGGTCCATGAGGTCCCCCTACTAGCTCGTAAATGGATAAGCTTTGGAGAAGCTTGATAAGTTAATTTGAAACATTCAAATTAAAATTAAACGGAATGGGAGAATTTATATTTAAATATGACTTAGATATATGAAGATGGATTTGTGCAAAAAATAATTTAATATTTGATATTAAATTAATTAGTATTATTTAAAAATTAATTTATGAAATTAATTTTATAAAATTAAATTTTCATTTTTAAAATCAAAATAGATTTTGAAATCGGTTTTGATTTTAAGAAAAATTGGAAAGTTGAAAATCATGCATAAATGAAAAATCAGATTTTTCCATTACCCATCTTCTATATACTCACACAAACCCCATTTTCTTTTTCTTCATTTAATCCAAGCATGAGCTACAATCATGTAGTGTTCCTCTTTGCATGTTCAGCTGCAATAAATAAAGAAGATTTGAGTGAATTTGAGGGATGCATTCAATAGAAATTTTAGAGAAAATTTCGGCTGGAAGAAAGGTTCTTCAAGCAGTGCGGTGCTGTGAACTTCTCCTTGTTTATTCATTGCTTCAAGCTATTCTTGAGTCCTACAACTCGTTCTAAAGCTCCAAGAGGATAGTGGGGAAGATCTTGAGGTGGTTCACGGTGATCTTTTAAGGAGATGATGTTCAACAAGATCTTGAAGAGTTCTATAAAGGTATGACTACAAACCCTCTTTTATCAGACGGGCATGTTTTAGTTTCTGCCAAAATTAGTGAACTTGAATGTTTATTGATCCTTGTTACTTCCACTGCATATTAATACACTCTTACAAACCCAAATAGTCTGTAGTATATGGATAAGACTGGGTACCTTATCCTGGTGACACTACGAGTATGGCCCGCTTTGTAGGTGTTACAAATGTTGTAAAGTGCTACAAATAATCTGATCCTGATCATTCATGTATTAGACATGTGAGCAGGGATATTCTATATAAAGGAGTTTGTATAAGACCGGACCACGAAACGTTTAGTCTCATTATATAACGCCGTTCATAATAGAGATTTTCATTTCACTAGGATGATCATAGGATAACCATAGGTAATATGACATTAATCCTGAGTGAGTTATGAACTCCTGCCTATGAGGGCGGTTCTTTTATTTGTATAGGTATGAGTGACCAGATCACCGACTCAACAAGCCTACCATTTTGGGGATTTGTTTGATTGGGGAGCTGGAAATGCAGGGGTAAGTAGATAAACTGCTCCCTTAATGGTTGTTTCCGGGTCTTGAATAATGTTGCGCCATACTCTCTCTTGGCCCGAGAGGGGTTTAGTCATAGTGAGACTATGATCTATTATTCATTAGAGAAATCAATGGTACTTAAAGAGTTAGAGGTAACTATAAGGGCAAAACAGTAATTTAGCCCAGTTGTACTTAGGAGCAATTTGTGAAGGGTCATCGTACTATTGATTGGTTATATCCAATTTACACAGAAATATATTTGTAGTGTGAAGAGTGCAGCTGTCGATCTTTAGTGGAGTGCCCGACAGTTAACAGATGGTGGATAATGTAATTAAAGAGTTTAATTAATTATTCAAGTACTGTTGGAGCTTCAAGCTACATGTTCATAAGATCCCATTGGTAGTTCAAAAGGATTTAGTTGAGAATCTGTTTTTGGGTTAATTTGAATTGTTTAAATTAATAAGAGGGAATTTAACTATATATGATATAATTAAATTAATTAAATTATATATGATATAATTGACATAATGTATTTGATACATTATTGTTTAATTGGAGGAATAAATATTTGAATGTGATACAAATATATTTTCTATGAATGAGATTCATAGTTGTTAAATTTAATATATATATATAATTTATATTAAATGCCATAAAATAGAGAAAAAGAACCATAGTTTATATTGTATATGATGCAATATTGAAACTATAGATTATAAATATAATATGATAGAGTTTTAAGTGGGTGTTTAAGTGGTTTTGTGGCAAATTAGGATAAATAAAAAATAAGATTTTATTTTTCCAGTGAGATATTCATATCAAACAAATAGAGCTTATACGATAGGGCTTTTGTCTACACGATTGAGGCATCTTACTATACAATAGAGGGTTTATTCCTCAATCGTCTTCCTCCTCCAAACTCACAAACTCCCTCCTAACCAAAATAGTCAGAACCCATCACTCCTGGGTTCTCACCCTGAGAATACCGAGGTCACCAAGTGGTCTTCACATTTTTGGTTAATTTTTTCTTACTATTTAAGGGGTTCGTGATTGTTCGAAGTATTCATGACAATTCGAGGTATTTATGTGAAGAAGAGTTCTTCAAAGGTATAATCTCTAAACTCTTTTTGTTATTCAAAAGTATGCTGTAATTTTTAGTTAAAATGTATAATCTATTTTTTTTATTGTAAATGTTTGTTTCAATCGAAATGGGATTTGGATGATCCGCTTTCGCTCATGGAGCTCTTGTAAATCGAGTTCCTTCACTTCATCCTCAACTTCATTCTTCAATCTTCACCATTTAATTCTTTCCTATCGTTTGCTCTAGTTGCTTAACTACTACTCGACGTTATTGGATTTTTTTTTCAAGTTTTCACTCTCTTCTTGATATTAATCTAACTTAAAATAAATATTATAACAATTAATTAGACATTATCATATATAATAACGTATATTCAACGTATCCGTATCTTAGTTTTTAGAAATTAGCGCATCATCGTATTATATCATACCCATATCTTGTATCTATATTTGTGTCTGTGCTTCTTAGATCTTTCTTGTAACTCAGTGAACTCCCTTCACATGAGAACTTAAGTCCCTCTAAGTCTTGAGAACTCCCTTCTCAAAATTGGAAGGAGAAGTGGGAAGTGGTTTCAGCCTGAAGATGTACGATGGATGGTACATCAAAAACTGAGATTTGTCAACGTGAATACACGCGTTGTTTGATGAATGAATGGATCAGATCGAATTGGAAAATGGAAAGATTTATAGAGTTCCTCAGGTAGCATATATTGACTTCTTCCTTTGCCATCATAATGAAAGATGGGTTGCAATACCCTATTCTCTCGTTGGTCCTATGGTTTCATTAATGAAAAGAAAAGGCAAAGGTCTGCCATCTGCTAAAATTAGCTAGCTCTTTCTGTTTTCCTGCTCACTCATTATGCAAGCAAGGAAGAAGGACATCCAACAACCTACCGATAGAGTGAAAAAAAAGCATGTAATTGAAGAAAATAAAAATCACACCAAGTTATGGGTGCAATCATTAGTAACACCTTAGGCTTCTTTAAGGCTTGAGAAATCCTTTTCGATGAATGAGGTTTTAGGCTTCCCTAAGACCGAGAATTCCTTCTCTTCAACTACACCTTAGGCTCCCTCTAAGATGGAATAATCTTCACGTTCTTGAACAATTCACACAATGACATTATACAGCATAAAATAGTGAGCAAAGATCAAGAATACTTTGTTGAACAAAATAGCCACCAAGAAAATATACTCCCCACAATAAACAAATGCGGCCACCCTAAATGGGGGCCAAAAATCTTCTTTTAAAACTGTGGATAAACGAGGAAAGAATTTTCAGAAAAATATCTCCCTTTTTTTTCAAAATAAGATCCACCATAAATAAGAAAAATACGATCAAAATACTACCGTTGAGATTTCTCAGATTAGAAAAGAAAAATATTCTATAGGAAATAGTAATGTTTGAAGCAAATGTTAAGACTTCAATGTGACAACTGCAAAAATCACCAAAACTGCCTCAGCAAATCGCCAACTCACATACATAGATACAAAATTTAGAAAAGAAAACGTTTGAAAATGTTTTTGTTTTTCAATTTTGATTAGGATTTTATTAATATTTCAAGAGAAAATATTTCTAAACCAAGTAATTGTTAAACAAGAAATAAAAATTGTTGGTATATTGGGACGGAACTACTATTGTTAAAGAAGCTCCTGTTTTGTATGCCTTTTCTCTATTTTGGATATGTAATATATAAAGAATTAAAAATGACATTAAATTTTTCTAACAAATTTGACCTATTTTAAGTCATGTTTACAAATTCTTTTTATATTCTTGCTATATTTTTTTAAAAATGACGTATGCAATTTCTTTGAAAGAAAAAACTCTAATTGAAATATTTTTCAAGAAAAGCATTAAAAATAGAAAGAGTATTTTACAATTCTTAAATGTTATTTCTTGGTTTTTAAATTGTTAAATAAATTAAAATAAAATTTTCTAGAACTACCAATGGTTGGTACTACTATTATTGAATCAATTCAAATACTTATTTAGGTATGTGATTGTAAATAAAGAAAGAATAACAAATAAAAACATATTTGCATAATTTTAAAAGTTATATTCCATATAAATAAAATTTTATAATTGAATCAAATCAATGATTTACGCACAAATTTCTTATGAAAGAGTTATGAAAAGGGCAGGAGTCATAAAGATAAAATTGACAATTCAAAGGACTTTGTTGGATGGAGCATGTAGCAAAGAAAAGCCTCTCAAGCTAAGACGAGAATGATATGCATGACAAGATAGTGTTCGTGTCATAATACTTCAAGTATATAGATAGTTGTTACGAGAAAAAAGTGTACTTTTATGCCTAAAGTCAATGTATATCAAATTAGACACGTGATCGGAAAAAGACGTATTTACATTTCAAGATGCATTACATCATAGTAATTTGAAGAGTCTAAACTAATTATAATCAAAACCTCCCTATGATTTTTTTAAAAAAAAAAAAAAATCAAACTATACTTTTTCCTAAATTAATTACACATTTATCTTTTTGTTTTAAAGAGTCTTTGGACAATGGTACTAAAAGGACAACTAGAGGGAAGGATCATAGGTAGTGTTTGTGAATAATTGTAAGGGAAAGTTCAATGAGAAGAAAAAAAGGCTAAGTTGTGTAGGGAATAATGGAGATAAAATAGTTACCAATAAACTCTAATATTTAAATGCAATCATGGGCAACTATATTAACTTCACAATAATAATACCAAATTATTTTTGTATTAATGTCCTAATGTGTTGGTCAAAGGCCAAAAAATATTTTATATATATATATATATATATATATATATATATATAATGGAAAAAAGTGATTGCTTGGAATCATTGTTGGTCTTTTGGTGCTTTCAAATTCTAATCAATCAAATTAAAGCAAATTTTTTTTTCTCTAGAAATATTACTTAGCTGTCTCTCTCTCTCTCTCTCTATGAGTTTTCTTTTTTATTTTAGGTTTTTAGGATTAAAAAGAAGGGGTTGTTTGGAAAATTGAAATGGATGATATTCCATTCCTTAATTACATTTTTATTTACTTTCTTAATGGATGCTTATTGCTTCTTTTCTAGTTTTCATTGGCGTTTTAGTTGAGAAATCCACTTTAAAGGTTGTCAATCAAAGCTATAAGGACATTTGTTAGGGTTTTTTTTTCCCTTTTCTTTTTGCTATTTTAGAAGAAGATCTCATTTTTTAAGGTCAAAATTATGATAATTTTCGAGATTGAGATTCCATTACTTTGATGTGAGAGTTATGTACCTTTTTTTTCTTTGTGTTGGCGAGAAGAATTGTTAGAGTCATCAAACTTTATAACAAAAAAGAATCTCTTTATTTTAACATAATTGTCAATAGTTGTACTCAAAATATGCTCCTCCTACTTAATCTCGAATTGAAATTTTAAACTAAATGACACCTATCAAGAATCTGATCTTATTCATTCATATGAACATGATCTTAAAAATTTTAAATTCTAAGATAATACCAACACTTTATATAGTCAAAAAAAAAATTTCAGAAAAAAAAAAATTAGGTTGGAGAATAGTATTTAATTTGATATGTATATACATTTTTTTAAAATGATATATGTATATTGCTTGACTCTTTTATATTATGGTTATTTTTCTTATTGAAAATTTTATGAAAAAAAAATTACTTAAATAATTTGGTTGTCTCACTTTTAAACTGAGAATGGTTTTTAACATTTGTGTATGTCATATTTTTTTTTTCCTTGGCAAAGGCCATTTATATTAATACTACCACTTTAGTGGAAAGGTAAAATTATAAATATTATATATTGAAAGATTCTACAACTTAATGCTTTTGTAAAATGACTCATTTAATATGATTTAAATAACTTTATGGTCATTCAAAATTTAATATCATTGTGTTCAATTTTTTAAAAGAAATCATTGCATTTAATTTAGTAGTTTTTTTTTATAATACATTAATCTAGTAGTTGACATTATAAAAATTTGTAATTCTAAATATACCATTTAGGTAAGAAATCTTATATTTTTATTAAAAATAATAATTTATTATTTATAAAAACTGATCATAAAATTGTGAACTTACACATTCAATTATTCAAACCTTTAATTTGAGTAATTATACCCTCTATCCCCTATTAAAAGGAAAGGAGAAAAAATAACCTACAATAAATTACAAACTACAGCCTCTAAACTATGAGATAATGCTGCAATCATACCTTAAAATTTATTAGATTTTTCCAATATATGGAAGTAAAATATATACTAGTGTTTCCTTAAATATATATATATATATATATATATATATAGAAACAAACATTTACATACACACACTAGTGTTTTATTGTAATATTTACTTCCTCATACATGCATGTGTGTGCATGCATGCATGCATATACATATACACAGTAGTAAAGTTTTTTTTTTGTTTTAAGTACAATCACACTAGTGAAGCTATAACCAATATATTTAGTTATTGCAATGATTATGTAACTTTAGAAGTATTATAAGTGAGTTTAGATCAAAGGGCATAATTGACATATAACAAAAATAAAAATCAATAAAGTCGAAAAGATAGTGTGATCTGGGTTTAAAGTGGCAACTTCGGATCAAAACGAGATTAGAAAAAGAGACCAAACATGCGACCAAGACTAAGATCGAGCCTCACCAAATGCATAATGGAGCTTGCTTCATGCATGCCCCGACCCAAAGGGTTGTCTTAGGCTAAAATATAGCTAAAAGAAAACCAAGGCAAACCCTAGTGAAATACCAATAGGACATGCCCTTCGTACGCCCCAGTCCAGTGAATCGAAAGATAATTCCAATGCAACTCTAAAACTCTATAGAGAAGGACCTAGGTCAGCTATACCTATAAATACATCATGATAGCTCCAAGGAAAGTAAGTCCCCTTTAATACTCAAACTATCTACTTGCGACAAAATTACACTTTCTCACCTAAGTATTTGACCTATGTAGCAAGTATCACCTGTGTGTAGATCTTTCCATCTTACCAATCACTTACTTTCCCAAATTATAAATTTAGTGTTGTTGTCACATGAAGGCCAGTTGTGTTTTCTTTTGTCTAGATTTTGATATCAACAAGAAGAAAAATTGTTCAAACAGGAAGTTTGAACTTTTGAAGTATGAACAAGCTATGTTCATCTAAGTAAAACTCGATTCAATCAATATTTGAGACCCCATTTGATTCATTGTCTATTTAAGTTTTAGATGTCATTTCCATTGTTGTTATTAGAAAGAAGAAGAAGAAGAAGAAGAAGAAGAAAAAGGCTGTTTTCGTCAAATAAACCACACCACACTATTAATCATTTTAAATTATTTATCTTAGTCTTAAAAACTAGATTTTACAAAGCACATTCATTTTTTTCTATTTTAAATTTCCAACCAAACAAATATTTTGAATTTGGGAATTCAAATTTTAAATTTAATATTAAAACCAAATGTGCTTTAATACATGGTAAAAATAAGAAATTTGTTTTTAATTTCTACAAATTTCTTTATTTTTAAACATAATTTATATATTTACAATCTAAATAAGACCCGAGTTTTTTTGATAATTATGAAATTGAACAATCGAATCATCAACCATTTAAACGTCTTATACATTCACTAAAGTTTGTTCGATTTTGCACATGGTATATGAGATAATCTGATTGGTTTTTGTATTTGGTCATCTTTTCTAACTTTATTATATTCAAAGGTCTCAAATTAATGAGAGAATCAATTATATACCTTTTTATATAATAAAAACTAAAATAAACCGTAGGTTTTTAACATTTTTACTTGAAGATTTGACATCACTTAAAAGAAGGTATAAAACAAATAAACTATTTCTCAAAACACTCATCCACCATTAAAAATTCTTTGACTGTCTTCTTATTGGAGATTAAAAATTCTTTGACTGTCCTATTTTTTATTTTATTTTTAAAAGAAAACTTTAAAAGATTTTGTAAACTATTTTTTTATGAAAGGTTTTGTTTCTTTTTCCAATTTGGGTATGTTGGGCGGGCCAAGGATGACCAGCTCTTTGAAGAATATTAGTTGATTAATATTTATATATATGAAAATTTTGGATTTATTTCCTAACCATTTCGTTTTTTATTTTTTATTTTTAAAAATCAGATCTATTTCCTTTCTTCATTTTTATAATGATTTGCTTTTTTCTTAAATATAATGGTTGAATTCTTAATCAAATTCTAAAAACAAAAATAAATTTTTAAAAGCTACTTTTTTAATTTTAAAATTTTCACTTAATTTTTTAAATCATTAATAAAAAGTAAATAACAACAGAAAATGAAATTTAGGGATGGAAGTAACGTCTACATATTTAATTACCAAAAATAAAAAATAAAATGTGAAATAGTTAATAATTGAAGCCTAAAATATTCATTTTGGTCCATATACTTTCAATAAATATTATATTATAGAAAATCGACCAAATGTAACAAATATCAACAAAAAAAAAAAAAAATTATTATTGTCTACCTAATAATAATAATATATAAGAAATTTAAATTTATTTAACAATGAAAAAGATATTTGCTAATATAATTTTTACTTTCAATATTTATAATATTTTTGAAATATTCATTGACATTGAGAAGTTATCAATATTTTCTTGGACATTTTCATAAATTTAAACCTCATCTTCATCGACATTTACATATAAAACTTCGTCATTTTCGTTCAGGTAAGAGCTCTTATCTTTGAAATATGACTTAGACAAACTAGTTGTCAACCTTTTTTTTATTTTGGCAAAAGTGTCAACTGTAATTTTTTTTTTTTTTGAAAGGATAATTTAATATAAACAAACGAATTTATCGTGTCAATTGAACATATCTCAACTAATATAAAGCATATACCTTCAACCAAGACGTGAAAGATTCAAACTCCATTCCACATTTTGTTGAATTCAAAAAAGAAAAAGAAAAAGACCGTGAACCATGAAATGTATTTTAGGGCTATAGTAATAGACAATCTAATCCAAAATAATTGTAAATTTAGTCCAAACTAAAAACATTTGTGAATATTATACATTTTAAGCTTGGTCTGTGTATTAAGGCATATGAGAAGTTGAAAATGTCCGTTAAAATATCTCAATGTCGTAAGTGTTGTGAAAGATGTCTATCAATGAAAAATATCTTATCGCTTAAGTCTACTGGTGTTTGATATCTATCATTGATTTATAATATGTAGTTTCAACACATGTGCGATGAGGTTAAAATTTTGGTTGATAATATGTGACTTAATAGAATATATAAAATGGTATAGTGATGATATTTAACTTTGTTCCCTTTATGTTGCTGTTTGTGATTTCATTTTCTTTTAAGTTTATTATTTATATAACTTATCAATAAATTAAAAATATAAATCAGTGGTATTTAACTTTTATTTTCTATCCAATATATAAATAAATGTATATAGAGAGAGAGTTTACAATGGTATAAATGTGATATCAGATTGTTTTCTATGAGTGATTGTTTGCAAGGTTATTTACTATGAGGTTTATCAACTATTTGTTATATTAATATATTTAAAATGATAAATTTGTGATGTTTAACTTTGTTCTCTATTTGAGAGTTTTTTAACACTCATTTGTTATTTGACTCTATTATTGATATACAGTATTAAATTTTTCAAAAAGTATATAAGTGATATTTAGATTTTTCTATTTGTTTATTTATTTATTAATAATTGTTTGCATGATGATTTTCCATATTAGATTATCGTCAACATGCTATAATAATATAAAGTTTTAAATACACTATGGTTTGTATACTTTCAACTTTAATTTATTTTAATCCTTATATTTTCAAAATTTTTATTTTGATCTATGTATTTTGACCTTTTGTTTATTTTGGTACCTATATTTTCAAAAAGTTGGTCCTTTCATTTTCATTTTTTATCTCAACTTCTTCCATCAAAATTTAGGCAATAAATTAAAAGAAAATATATGATGCCCGATAAAATTATGTTTACATACTCATTTGCTATACGTTTATCTACCTCGTCAATTAAAACTAAAATGGTACTAGTAGTCTTTTAGAATAAAAAAGATATGAGTAATATAGATTCAAATTTTTACCTATATGTTTGAGTTGTAATACTTAAAAAATAGTTATATTTACTTGACATATCAAGACAATTTTTTTTTTTTTTTTTTGATGTATTATCATGACTATTCATTTTCTTACTACCCTCTTTCCATTGTTGTTGAGTTAAATCGATTACTATGAATTTGATATTACATCAAATTATATTGTCAGTATTAATGTATTATAATTATTTTCTAACAAAAATGTATTATATTTAAATTTATAATGAATCGATGAGTGTTAGTTAAAAAGATCTACATAATAATTGTTATATGGGTGATTTGGGATTAAAGGATATGACTGACATTTAGTACAAATAGAAATGACAAAGTCAAAAAAAGACATGATTCAAGCTGAAAGTAGCAACTTAGAACTAAATTGGGCCTAGGAAAAAGGTTTGGCTTGAGCGTTGGCTCAAGCTAGTGTGCTCAACTTTGGGCCTTACCAAACGTCCAAGCATGCCCAACTTAAAAAGATGCTCGGCCTTGACCAAGACCAACCCTAGCCAAACATAAAATCGAGCACACTCCTAGGCCTGAAAGGTTATCTAATTTTTTTAAAGTGATTCTGAAATCTTAGGTAATGACTTAGATCAACTTTCTATGTAAATACATCATTATAGCGCTTCATACAAAGTAACTTCAAGATCTATTTTCTTTATTTGGTAGATTCTCTCTTCTTTTAATTATAAATTTACTATTATTGTTACCCAAAAGTCTGATGTTTCTTCCTCGTATCTAAAACTTGACATCAACCATCATAATAATAATAGTTGAGAAAAGTCCTTGAGTGGAATGATCTAATGGCATCCATAGTCGATAAAAATAAAATAAAATAAAATCAGGTGGGTAATCGATTACTCTTTAAATAATATTTGCTGCACTGATTTTGATAAATAATTACTCTCCTCATCAATTTTTCTGTTTAGCGTTTTAATTGATTTACCATTTTTTAACAATGTGGTTTTTTCTAGATAATTACACACTTACCTTTTTACTTTGCGTTAATTTCGTACTTCTATCTATATTTTGAAAAAAAAAATTGTTTTGTTTCTATATTTTTATGTATTATTTTTAATTATTTTTTTATCTTAAACAAAAGTAACGTAATCTCAAGATAGAGAATCGATAATAATGTCTTTAACTTTTTATTTATGGCAAGTAGGTTTAGACATTTAATTGAAATATAGTTTCGTCACCAATTTTAACCTCGGATATGGATTGGCGGAAGTTGACGAAAAAAAACAATAACGGTTAAAGGAGGGTAATTGGTGATGGTGAGGGCAAATAGGGTCGAAGAGGGAGTTGCATGAATACCGATGAGGTTAGAGAGCAATGCTAGTTTTGTTTTAGGTAATTGTTTTAAACGAAAGAATTACTTAAAATAATTTCAAATATAATAAAATGTCATAGTCTATCACTGATGGATGATAGTAATCTATCAGTATCTTCCACCGATAAATAATGATATTTTATTATATTTATAAATATTTTTATTCTTTTTTTATATTTGAAAATACGCTTTATTTTTTTCACCTAAATTTGACCAAATAAAATGACAGCATTTTATTAATATATTTTTTCTTAAAATTATTATTACGAATAAAAGTGATTTCATAACCTGAGGTTAAAAAATAAACAAACGACAAGACCTAACAACTCACAGTTTGAGAGCAAAATATAAGAAAAGGATCCTATGTTTTTGTTTTTCTCCCTAATGGCAATAATTATGGGATGAATAAATTAAAGAAAAAATATGAAATTAAAATTTATAAATTTTGAAATGAAATTAACAAATGGAACCATAACTAGATAGAGTTTAATTCTTACTTAAATCATAATTTGAACAGAAGAGAACATAAAAAGGTGTTTACTAATAGTAAAATCCACTTAATATGGTAAATAAGTTAGTTTAAAAGTTGTTTCAAAATTCCATCCCCCAATTCTGATTTTTAGAGGTCAAAATTATCCCTCTCTTTCAACAAATTATGTTTATCTTTTCATTATTATGATTTTTTTTTCTATGTTTAAGTAGTGCATATGTATGCCATTGCTTAAATTTTAGCCAAATTTGAAAAACAATATTTTTAAAAAAGTCTTTTCTGATTTTTTTTTTTTTTTTTTAGAAAAGTATGTGAACATAATTTATTTCAAGCTATCTACTACATTTTTTGAGTTTGGATCTTTAATTTCTCAGACCATTTTATTTATTTTTTTTAAAATTTTTTATTTTTATTTTTAAAATTTGACTAAAAATCTAAATATTCTTTTAATTAGTGAAAACTATAATAAAGAAATTAATAAAAAATAAGTCTAATGTTTAAAAACACAAAACTAAAATTTAAGACCCTTTTGGTAGCCATTTGATTTTTTGTTTTTGTTTTTTCAAATTAAGCCTAGCTACTTTTCCCAACTTTCTTTCTTTGTTATCTAATTTTTACCTATACTTTAAAAAAATTAAGTCAAATTTTAAAAACTTATTTTTGTTTTTAAAATTTGGTTAAAAATTCGACCATTATTCTTAAAAAAGATACAAAATCAATATAAGAAATAAGAAAGAAATAAGATTAATATTCAAAAAACTAAAAATAAAATAGTTAACAAATGAAATCTAAATTATTATGAAACCGAGCTTAAAACTTATTTAGAAAAAGACAAAGGAATAAATTTTAAGGCTAAATATTAAAAAAGAGCAAACGCATTCCAACCAATAAAAAACGGAGTCTTAACCTTTTCCTTTTTTTTCCCCTCAAAAAGAAAACACTTTTCTTCTCAAACTCTTTTTTATCCTTTTCATAATTTAACATTATTATAAAGTTTTTTAAACATAATTCAACTTCTATGTGTGCCTTTGAAATTAGAGATCAAATTCTCCACCAACAAATATTGTTGGAACTCAAAAAGAAAAGTTAAAAATTTTATATTCTTTAAACGAACACAACTCGAACATAAAAATGTGTAGAGTATTTTTGGACACTGAGTTAATTTATTAAGCCTAACATTGTTTAGTCTGAGAAGTTAATTAAACAGTAGAGTCAAATAATCTATGTTTTGGATATAAAGTTGTTTAGAATGGAGTAAAAAAGTATGTATTTTAAAGTGCATAGTTGTTTGACTTGAAAATTTTCTTCTTAAAATTGAAGGTTCGATTCTTCATTTACTAGTTGCTATACTGATTTAAAAAGTATTTTAAATTTTGTCTATATTATTTTAGGTGCCTTTTAATTTTCACTCAAATATGATTTGGTAACAATTTATCTTAATTTGAAATCAAACTCTATATCGCTTTGGTTCTAACTTTTTTTTTTAAAAAAAATTGACTAATTTGAAAATTCCAATTTAGTCAATTTATTTAATATAAATTCTTAAGAAAGGAAAGGGGGAGGAAGATGAAATTCTTCAATAAATTTATAATATCAAATTTTGAAAATAAAATGAAGAAAAAGGAAAAAGATTATAGAAGTTTTTAACCGGTCAATCCAAACCCTCCTTTTCACATTATCAAGAAACAAACGCAGTAAAACAATAAACACGTCATTGAAAAAGGGGAAACGAAAAATATAAAATCCCCACGGAGTATAAATTTTGATTTAAAATTGGATTTTATAATTGGAATTCATTACTATATAAATAGGAAGTCAGAAATATGACATAATAATAAAACCCAGAAACTATTTTCTACTTTCCTACCACTACCCCCAACTCAGTTAAAAACTTCCATAATTCTTATTTCAGAGACCAGAAAAAAAAAAAAAAAAAAAAAAAAAAAAAAAAAAAAAAAAAAAACCCTTTTTCTTTCTTTGACATAAAGGGCCTTTTGGTCAAGTTCTCAAATTCTCTCTTTTTTTTTTTCCTTTTTTTTTCTGTTTAGCGTTTTAATTGATTAATCATTTTTTAACAATGGGATTTTTTAGATGATCACACACTTACCTTTTTACATATGCGTTAATTTCGTACTCTATTTATATTTTGAAAAAAAATAATGTTTTATTTCTATATTCTTATGTATAAATTTTAATTATTTTTATGTTAAAAAAAAAAAAAGGAAAAACTAATGTAATCTAGAGGTAGTATATCGATAATAATGTCTTAACTTTTCACTTATGGTAATTAGGTTTAGACATTTAATTGAAATATAGTTTTGTCACCAATTTTAACCTCAAACATCGATTGGTGGAAATTGACGAGAAAAAACAATAAGAGTTAAAGTATGGGGAATTGATGGTTGTGAGAGTGAATAGGGTCAAGAGGGAGTTGCATGAATATCAAAAGAAGTCAACAAGTGATGTTAGTTTTGTTTAAAGAAATTTGTTTTCAATGACTGAAAATATTTTCACATATAACAAAATATCCCGATCTATCACTGATAGACAATTATATTTTATTATATTGAGATAAATTAAAGCATAAAGGTGATAATAGTCACTGATAGACAATTATATTTTACTATATTTATAAATACTTTGATTTTTCTATATTTGAAAATATTCTTTTGTTTTATTTATTTATTTTTTAAATTTATAAAATAAAATGACATCATTTTATTGTTTCTTTTTTCTTAAAATTATTATTTTATAATAAAAGTGATTTAATAAGTGAGGTGAAAATATAACCAAAGGACAATACCTAACAACTCACAGTTCGAGAGGAAAATATAAGAAAAGGATCCTATGTTTTTTTCCCCCTCTCCTTAATGGTAAGAATTATTGGGATGAATAAATTAAAGCATAAATGTGAAATTAAAATTTCTAAATGTAATGAAATTAACAAATGGAACAATACTAGATAGAGTTTAATTCTTACTTAAATCATAATTTGAACAGAAGAGAACATAAAAAAGTGTTTACAATACCCACTTAATATGGTAAATAAGTTAGTTTAAAAATTGTTTCAAATTTCCATCCCCCAATTCTGATTTTTAGAGGTCAAAATTCTCCCTCTCTTTTAATAAATTACGTCTATCTTTTTATTATTATAATTTCTTTCTGTGTTTAATGATGTGTTTGGTTTAAATTTTCAATGGTTTAATTTTGAAAATAAGTCCTTTTAGAAAAAATTTAAGTATTAAAATATTGAAGTATTTAACAACTACTCAAAATAGTTTTTAAAACAAATTTAAGTGTGTTTTAAACCATTCTTTATAGAAAGAGTTTAAATAATGATCTTTTTCAAAAACATTTTTTTGTATAGTCAATCTAAACGAATCCTAAGTAGTGTATATGTATGTCATTGCTTATATTTTAGCCCAAATTGAAAAAGGTCTTTTCTGATATATATTTAAAAAAAATGTGAACATAAGTTATTTCAAGATATCGACTACTATTTTTTCTTTTTTTTTTTTTTTTTGAGGATGTTTACTTTCTAATACCATTTTTTTTTTTGACAATTTATTTTTGTTTTAAATTTTTGGCTAAAAATCTAAATATTTTTTTAAGTTACATATACGTGAAAATCATAATAAAGAAATGGATAGAAAACAAGTCTAATGTTTAAAAACATAAAACTAAAATTTAAGACCTCGTTTGGTAACTATTTAATTTTTTGTTTTTTGTTTTTTTTTTTTTTAAATTAAGCCTATACACACTACTTTCACTTCCAAATTTCTTCTTTCGTTATCTATTTTTTACCAATTGTTTAAAACACCAACCCAAAATTTGAAACAAAAAAAAGTTTTTTTTTTTTAAGTTTTGGCCGAGAATTCAATCATTATACTTAGAAAAGATGCAAATCATTGTATTGGGAGGAAATAAGTTTAATTTTCAAAAACCAAAAATAAAAAATAAAATAATTACCAAACGAAATTATTATCGAGAGCTTAAAACTTATTTAGAAAAAAAAAAAAGAAAAATTTATTTTAAATGACAAATATGTTGAAAATATCTACAAATATAGAAAAATATCACAATCTATATGTGATAAACTGTGATAAACTATAAATAGAGACAAATAGTAGTCTATCGTAGCCTATCACAGTTTACTTCAAATAAACCGTAAAATTTTATAATATCATGTAAATATTTCGATTATTTTGTTATATTTAAAAATAACAAAAAAAAAAACATCATAAAGGAATCAATTTTAAGTCTAAATATTAAGAAAGAGCTCACACATTCCAAATAATAAAAAACCTTAAGTCTTGACTTTTTCTTCTTTTTCTTTTTTTAGAAAGACGTCTTAACACTTTTCTTCCAATCAAACTCATTTTTTTTTTCATAATTTAATTTGTTATTAGGTTTTTGTTGAATATAAACATAGTTCAATACACATGCATGTTGTGGAAATGAACATAACTCAAACATACACCATTGTGGAAATGAACATAACTCAAACATAAAAATACGTAGAGTGTTTAGTCAAAGATTGTTTAGTCAAATTATAAGCCTAAAGTTGTTTAGTCAAAGTTTTTTTTTTTTTTTTTTTTTTTTTTACTCTTTAAACGAACATAACTCAAACATAAAAATATGTAGAGTGTTTTGGGCATAGAGTTGAGTTATTAAGCGTAAAGTTGTTTAGTCAGAGAAGTCAATTAATATGTAGAGTTAATAATATGTGTTTTGAATATAAAATTGTTTAGTATGGATTTAGAAAATATGTGTTTCAATGTGCATAGTCATTTAACCTAGGAACTTTCTCTATAGAAGTTGAATGTTTGATCCCTATCTATGTAGTTGTCATACTAAAAAAATTGAATCCAAAAATTTTCTACAATATTTTATGTAACTTTTAATTTTCACTCAAAATCTAATCTATATTGAATATAAATATAACAAATTATCTTAATTTGAAATCAACTCCAAATCGCTTCGATTTGATTTCAGTCTTTTTATAGCCATTGGGATGAAATTTTGATTATACTCAAATTCAAAACAAATCAAAAATGAATTTTATCTAATTTATTTTTTAACTAAAATTTGACTAATTTACTTATTATAATTTGATAATTCCAAACTAGTAAGATGTTCAATATAAATTTTTAGAAAAGAAAAAAGAGAGGAAATGAAATTCTTCAATAAATGTGCAGACTTCAATAATAAATACGATTAAAATTAGTAGAATCTAGTTATTTAATACTATGCTATAAAGTATGTAGACCTTAGTTTAGTGGACTAAGGTCACGTTTATACTAGATGAAAAGTAATTCATAATGGTAATGTAAAAAGTACTCCTAGTTTATTATTTTTTTTTTGTTGTTTATCTACTTTTCGTAATTGTAATTAGAAGTGAGATCCGCCTTGAAATTTGTAATCAAATAGTGTAATTTAATTGAGGAATAAAAATTATACAATCATATTTGTTTAAAATTACATGAGACCCACTATCTTTATCTTTCTTGTTACTGTGATAGTATAAAAATTATGAATTTTACAAATTTATTATTGTCTAAACAATCTAATTGTGTTTGTAATTCTGTTGTGTTTGTAATTCAGATCTATTACAATTTATCAATTTTGATTGCGTCAACGCGGCTGAAATACGAAAAAAATCCTATACTGCGGAGTATGAAATTTTTTTTGAGACATTTATAATATCAAAATTTGAAAATAAAATGAAGAAAAGGGAAAAACAATTATTGAACTTTTTAAACACGCAGTAAAACAATAAACGCATTATTGAAAAAAGGGGAAACAAAAAAATATAAAATCCCCACGGAATATAAATTTTGATTTAAAATTGGATTTTATTATTGGAATTCATTACTATATACAAAGGAAGTCAGAAATATGACATAATAATATTTTAGGGGAAAAAAAACCCAGAAACTATTTTCTACTTTCCTACCACTACCCCCAACTCAGTTAAAAACTTCAATAATTCTTATTTTAGAGACCAGGAAAAAGAAAAAAATAAATCCTTTTTCTTTCTTTGTGAGTAAAGGGCCTTTTGGTCAAGTTCTCAAATTCTTCCCCTTTTTTTTCCACTTCACCAAAAAAAGAAAAAAAATATATATATATATATATATATATATATATATATATTTCTTCTTCTTCTTCTTCTTCTTCTTCTTCTTCTTCTTCTTCAAAAACCACAATATTGAAATTGCATTCGTCCGTACACTTCACCAAATTGCTTTCCTCTCATTGTTCCTTCTTCTTCACCTCCATGCAACCCTTCAATCTGCATTCAAAATTTAAAAAAAAAAAAAAAAAACTTGTAATTTTGAAAATAGCACAGGGAAAAAAAAACATTAACTTTTCATAAGAAATGACAAATTTTCTTGTTTTTTCTTTACTTTACTTTTAAAAAAAATGAAAATACTGGGATTCGAAACTTTAGATATTGATACCTAATCATTTGAGTTAAGGATGAAAATATGGTAAAATAGTTTTTTTTTTTTTCCCTAAAGTTTAAATCTTAGTTTAGTCCATTTTAATTTCTGGGTTTTTTGTAAGAAAAAAATAGTTAGTTTTTTTTTATGATTTTAAAAATAACTATTTTGATTCTTAATTTCAATAAATTAATGACTTGGCTTCAATTATGTAATTGAATTTTAGTATGTTAGTACGTGATTTTAAGCTAAATAAAATTAGAGATAAACATTTTAAAGTAGAAAACTGATCTAACAAAAAAGTAATTTTTTCTTTATAAAAAAATAGAACTAAAACAGTCATTTTTAAAGTTTGTTTAAAATTTAAAAGTTAAAAACTAAGAATGAGATTTAATTTTTATTTTTCAAAATTTTAAATCTGAAGTTCCTAAAATTGAGATGAGGTGGCAAAATTTGAAATTTTCAAAGAGAGAATCTCAGTTCTTCGTTGCCACCTCAGCTGTTTAAAAAGCTGATGTGGAAATATCCCGCAAAAATTTCCCTACAAAAAAGTAAATTAAATAATAATAATAGTGATTAATAAAATAAAATAAAATAAAATAAAGAAATTATACCCAGAAATCATCTTCGTCTTCTTCCCTGGTTGAACATGCAGCTTTGGGAATCTCTCCAGGCTCGTCATTGCGTGCAAATCTGCCACGTATTCTCGGCCGGTTGTCGGCTAGCGTTTTCCGACATGCATACTGTTAATCATAAATCATAAACTCACTTCCATTAATCCCCTCCGATCTTCTTCTACAGTTTCTATTAATCTTTCTTTTTTCTTTTTTGATTCTAACCTTTATCGTCTTGTTGAAATTTCTCTGTGTTCTTTTTGCTCTGTATTTCAATATCCTCTCTTTTCTCTCCTCTGCACTGTATCTTCCCACTTTGAAATTCCCTTCCTCCATTAACGAGCTTCCATTCTCCATCCTCCCCATCCCCGAATTCTGCCCCCCCAACATTAATTAATACTCATTTAAAACAAACAAACAAAAAAATCAGAGCAAGTTTAATAAAAAATAGAGAGATGAAAACCTGTAAATCGCCGGTGCTAAAGACGCGTCGGATTTGTGAGGAGAAAAAGTCGGATTCGGGGCAAGGGAGGGAGTGGTGATTATTGGGGAAATTTGGAGATTCCATTAGAAGGGATTCGAGTCGGGATTGGAAGCCGGGTTTTTCACTGAAGCTTCTATGGAGGAGTAAGGATTTATCGACGACGGCGGTGGCGGTGGCGGTGGCTGCATTTTCAGAAGGAGGGTCGAAACAGAGAGGTTGATTGAAACCCAGAAGGGATTCTTCGCTTTTGACATCGAAATTGGAGAGATTTTGAAACCCATTTGAGGAAGAAGAAGAAGGATGAGAGAGGAGATGGAAATCGGTGGGATGAGAGAGGGATAAGCCTTGCATCGGAATGAAATGGTCGATGGAATTTGAATTGAATCCATCGGGGAGTGGGTTTTCTTGAGAAGGAATGGAATTAAGAATATCAACGGCGGAATCTGAGAAATTTGGGGAATAATGATCGGAGAAGAATTGAAGTTCTGCATCAGAAGGGAAAACCAAATCGGAAGAGGAGCAACGAAACAGAGAAGAAGAAGAAGAAGAATCGCCATGAATGAACAGATCAGAAGACATGGAAATTAAAACTCTTCTTCTTCTTCTTCTTCTTCTTCTTCTTCTTCTTCTTCTTCCTCTCTTTGTTCTTTCTTTTCTTTTCTTTTCTTTTTTTTCAGTTTTTAATTTGTTTATATTGAGAGCTCTAAGAATGAAACCAAACAAAACCCAGAAGGAAATTGAGAGAAGAATTTAGACTATCTCTCTCTCTTTCTCTCCTCTGTGTTTGTAAGGAAATTGAGAGGAAAAGGAATGGAGAAAGAAGAGATATTTAAACAGAAGAAGCAGGGCAAGAAGGAGAACTCATTTCAGCTGGACTTATAAAAACACATTCACTAACCAAAAAATACCTTTAATTCATCATCAACCCAACTCTTTTTCTTTTTTTTTCCTCTTTTTTTTTTTTTTGCAATTAAATTAATCCATAATAGGGGACCTTTTTTGCAAAAGGAATAAATTAAAATTTACTTACTGTTTCTACGGTTTCAATATTTTGTTCTTTTAGTTGTGGAGATGAGAGATCGTTACCTTCTTTTAGAGGATGTTTTATGTATATGTTTAATAACCTTGGTTTGAATTTTGAAGTTAATATTCAGATTTTTTGTTAAACCAATTAGTAAATATTATAGGAACTAAAATAGGACAACCTAGAGTTTGTATCAATCCTATCAAATTATTTTAATTTGAAATAATAAAGGTTTTTTTCAAAACTAAAATTACAGAAAATTATCTTCAACTTTATACTTTTATTAATTCTTTTTATACTTTTAAAAATTAAAAGATATTCTTACCGATTATATGTGGTAAAAAATAATTTATGTTGTGAAATTAAGGAACACAATAGGATACGGATATAGAGAAAATATAATATAATAATAATAAAATATAATTTAAAATAAATAACTAAAATTATAAAATTGGATCATAGAAAATTTAGTGGAATCTGAAGTGGATTTCTTAGGTGTGCCATTTTAACTTCCACTAAATGCCACTATTTATAGGTAAAGTGATAAGTAGGATGTGGACTTACATAGACATCAAAGGCACATGGACAATATGAGGGTGACACATGGCTTTTGAGACACTAAGTAATAGACATCTATTTATTATTATAATATTCATAATACTCCCTCTTAGATGTCCATATATATAAGAAATATGTCTAGTTAAAACCTTACTAGGAAAAACCCAATGGAAAAAAAACCTAGGGAAAGAAAAAGAGTACATATTTTATATGATATATACTCTTAAAAGAATACAATATATTTACTCCCCCTCATGAAAACATCACTTAAGATTTCTAAGTCGCAGCGTTCCAATATTATGCACCAATTTTTCAAAAGTTGCGGTTGGTAATACTTTTGTAAATACGTCTGACAGGTTATCCTTCGAACAAATTTGTTGTATAGCGATGTTGACATTTTCTTCAAGATTAAAAGTGTAGAAAAGCTTTGGTGAAATATGTTTTGTTCTATCTTCTTTAATATATCTTCCTTTGATTTGGGCTACGCAAGCTGTGTTGTTTTCGTATAATATTGTTGGAGGGTTTTTATTAGAAGACAAGCTATATGTTTCACGAATGTGCCGAGTCATTAATCTTAGCCATACACATTCTCGACTAGCCTCGTGAATTGTAAGAATTTCAGCATGATTTGAGAAAATGGTCGTTATGGTCTGTTTTACCAATCGTCATGATATAATAGTTCCTCCACATGTGAACAATAACCTATTTGAGATCTAGTTTTGTGTAGATCAGATAAATATCCAGAATCTGCATAACCAACTAGATCAAAATTTGATTTATTTGAATGAAACAAACCCATATCAATTATTCCTCGGAGATAATGGAGTATATTCTTAATTCTGTTCCAATGTCTTTTTGTAAGAATAATTATATCTAGCTAATAAATTTACTGAAAATGCAATATCTGGTCTTGTATTATTAGCAAGATATATAAGTGCACCAATTGCACTAAGATAGGATACTTGACGACCAAGAAGTTCTTTATTATCTTCTTGAGGTCAAAATATATCTTTATTTATATCCAATGAACGAACTTTCATTGGAATCTTTAATGGATGTGCTTTGTCCATATAAAATATTTTCAAAATTTTTCCTCTATAAGTTGACTGATGAATAACTATTCCATCTGCTAAATGCTCAATTTGCAAACCAAGGAAAAAAAAAAGAAAAAAAATCGAGATCTTTCTTCAGATATTTTATTGCCTTTGAAAGCTCTTTAGGAGTTCCAATTATATTCAAATCATCAACATATACAGTTATAATAGCAAATCCTGATTGTGATTTCTTTATAAAAACACACGGACATATTGGATTATTTTGATATCTTTTTTTCAATAAATATCATCTCAGGTGATTGTACCACATCCATTCTGATTGATTCCATCCATATAATGGTCTCTATAACTTTATTGAATACCATTCCTGGGAATTTGATGTATATGTTTCAGGTACCTTAAATCCTTCTGGGATTCTCATATAAATATCATTATCAAAAGATCCATATAAATATGTTGTGACTACATCCATAAGATGCATATCCAGACTTTCATACGTAGTCAAGTCAATTACATATCTTAGAGTAATTGCATCCACCACTGGAGAATATCAAGAGCAATATTATACGCAAAAATGTTGTCAATAATTACATTAGTTCGATTCCATCTTTTTCTTGTCATGACATAGTTTATTAAAATCTCATTATTATCTTTAGGTATTTCACCTTCCTTACTAGTCATGTCGAAGATTTCTTCATGGGTATTTACGTCTTCAACCAAGTCTTTTTCACTATCAATTATTTTTTATTTTCAAGGATTTTTATCTTTGGAACCCACTGGTCTACCACGCTTCTGGCATGTTCCAGACTCATTAGTGACAACTTGTTGTATTGAGATATCAATGTTTGATGGAACATTTGCAGCTGGTATATGTGACCTAGTTACTTTCTTTGCATCTGGTAGTTGATTTGCTATATTTTGCAAATGAATTATATTCTGAACTTCAAGTTCACATTTATCTGTACGGGAATTTAAATGAGACAATAACGATACATTCCATGTAATTTTTTTTTCAACATTCTTAATTCCTCCCCCTAATGTTGGGAAATTTTGTCTCATTAAAATGACAATCAACAAATCGTGTAGTAGATACATCACCCGTCAGGGGTTCAAGAAATTTGATAATTGATGGGGAATCATATCCAATATATATTCCTAACCTCCTTTAGGACCCATCTTAGTGTGTTTTGGTGGAGCAATTGGAACATATACTGCACATCCAAAAATTCTCAGATGGGAAATATTTGGCTCATGACCATAAGCTAATTGTAATGGCTAGTACTTATGATAAGCTATTGGCCTAATGCGTACAAGTGACGTTACATGCAAAATAACATGTCCTCATCCAGATGAAGAAAGCTTAATTCTCATAAGTAATGGACTTGCAATTAATTACAAACATTTTATAAAGGATTATACTAAACCATTTTGTGTATCAACATCAGTTATAGGATG
This sequence comes from Benincasa hispida, assembly GCF_027475165.1. Lineage (NCBI taxonomy): Eukaryota > Viridiplantae > Streptophyta > Magnoliopsida > Cucurbitales > Cucurbitaceae > Benincasa > Benincasa hispida. Next base: position 6,173,723 of record NC_143489.1, on the reverse strand, counting down.
TTCAACAATTATCTCAATTGACATATAATAATTATCAAAAGCTTGAGATGTAAATTCATCAACATTATCAAGACAAATAGTCTTAATTGTATAGTCAGGAAATTATGCTCTTAACTTAATTATTTGAGCAAATAATCTTGCAAATGCAAGATTTCGACTTGATAATAAGCACACGTGTAACCATCTACTGGATGCATCTATTAATACCATAAAATATCTAAATGGTCCACTTGATGGGTTAATAGGTTCACATATATCGCCATGAATTCATTCTAAAAATGTAGGTGTTCAGTCCTCGCTTTAGTTGGTGATGGTCTAATTATCAATTTTCTTTGAGAGCAAGCATCACATGATAATTCATTAGATTGAAGAATCTTCTGACTCTTCAATGGGTGTCCATTTGAATTCTCAATAATTCTTCTCATCATTATAGATCCTGGATGACCCAGTCGATTACGTCAAATTGTAAATATGTCTAGATTCATGAACTTCAGGTTCATTGTTGCATATGTTTCAATTACTCGTATATAAGTATAATACAATCCAGAAGATAAAACAGGCAACTTTTCCACATTATTCTTACTATTAGTCTCAATATGATAACCATTGCAACGTACATATTTAAAACTTAGAAGATTTCTCTTTGTTTGACTAGAGAACAATGCATTGTCAATTGTAAATTTTGTTCCACTAGGAAGAATAATATTTTCTTTTCCAAAACCTTCGATCAAGTTTGCAGAACCCGATATTGTATTTACTTTTGCTTTCAGTATTGTCAATTTGGAAAAGTATTTTTTTTTTATTTATAAGTATTATATGTGTAGTTGCACTATCTGCCAGATATAGATCTTCTTTACTCATTTTTTAGTCACCCAACATATGAAAATGATCCATTTTCTTCATTAAAAGAAAATATTACAATAAGAAAAACAACACTTAAAATATACAAAAGTTACTAAAAAACATGAAGATAGATAAAAGAAAACAAAAATATTAAGTCTAGATATTCTCAAAATCAAAAGAAACACTTGATGTTCAATCAACTGTGTCAATCTTCTCTTCAGGAGATTCAAAGAAGTCTGTGATGACATGCAGAAATGCATGTCATCTTAGGTCTTTATTTAGAATTATGAGGGTTGTTTAGCAAAATATGCGGCAATTATGTTAGGAATTCACAAGAAAATGAGCTTGCGTTATTCAGCATGATGAATCTCGGCTAACCCATTATTATGCATTATTATGCGTTCAATGTTCTATTTTTGTAGCTAATGCAGGAAGTGGATGCAAATGCGGAAGCCGGACCACCACATAGATGATCGCATGCGGAGAAACTCTCCATCGTAAAGGCGAATGTGTTCGAACAACGCATGGGTGTTGCGGTAATCAGCTGCATGCATCCATCGCATGGGTGTTGCGGTAATCAGCCGCATGCATCCATCGCATGGGAGTTGCGCTCGTCAAGCGATTGCGGTCATCGTGTAAAGTTGCGAGCGAATGCGGTCACTACATGATTGCAGCTACACGATAACGCATACTAATGGGATCAACGCAAGGTTGGTGGAAAGAACGCATCAACACATCTCTCCGGAAAATAAAAAAGATGATGTTGACATTTCACCTACCATGCCGTTAGCAGCAGAGATTCAGAAAGGACTAAATGCGCCGCGAATGTTAGAATCAGAGCAGTCCATTAATGCTATCGGCGATCCAGACTCTATATAAAGAAGCCGATGAGCAGAATTTCAACTGATCAAGGGTTTTCGCCTGAGGTTGTATCCAAGGTTTTCGCCTGAGGTTCGCGTAGGGCGGATTCTTGTGATCCAAACAAATGCGTGAGAAGAAGCTTGAGAGTTCTTCACCTCCTTCATCCATTCCGAGTGACGACTGGAGCCTTCGACTGGAGCTAGATCTCGGAAGAGTCAGCTCCACCGCCCATCCATGGCACCACGATAGCCTTGAGGCACATCCGCTGGGAGCAAGTCTTTGCTTCCAGCTAGTCATTTCATTGTCTCTTCTTTTCTTATATTGTATTGTATTACATTTTGTGATTAAGGAATTGATACATTATGTGTTCAATGCATCTCTGTGTTTCCTTCGATTCCATCTCCATCTTTCTTTACTTAGCATTCATAACTTCATTGCATCACTTAGTGAGATTGCTAGAGTATCGCATATTTAGTCATGTGGATTAGAGATATGAAGCATGTAGCAAACCACCAGAAGGTGTGTGTTACGTGAGTGTGTGAGAAAACCTTATTTGTTTAGTATGAAGCTGTAGCACGCTTGTCCATGAGTAGAGTTAACAACAACTAACTGCCCGGGAGGGTAAGTGGTTGGTCGCATTAAGCAATGTAAGCAAGTATTCACTAAAGATAGGAATAATCTTACGTTAGCCAAGTTCATGCAGTTACCTTATCTTATGTTTGTGTCCATTGCACCTTTAGAGCTACTTGGGAGAGAGTCTAAAAAAAGAACCTGACTCGAGAGAGCTAGGTTAGAATCGATGCTCGGAAGAGCTAGATTAGGTTTGCATAAGCAAGAATGGAGACTTAGGAATAAGTTTCGTTTGCCATCACACAGCGTATGCACCCTACGGATAGGATATTGCATGCATCCAAGAAGTAGGATATGGTGGTGATATGCGGCCATCAAGCTCATGCGGCAAAAGCACGTGAACGGGTTATAGAGGTTTAGGCTGGCATAGGCTTCTCGGCACTTTGGCATATACATCGCATACGTCCTAGAGTTAGGCTCAAGTTTGTGTCGCATGATCGCATAGCTTGCATTGACTAAGGTTGCCCTTGAGGTCACTCTTAAGTATTGCAATGAAGACATCTCCACATTTTATTTATTTTTCCATCCATTTATTTCCTGTCAATAGTTGTCGTGTCTCTACCTCTCATTCTCATTCTCATTGCGTTGTCTGTTACTTAGGAGTAAGAGTAGTGTTAGCATAGAAACCTCCCATCCATTCTTTTATTCAACCGCCGCATGCACATTACTGCATACATCTCGCTATAAGTCCCTATGTTCGACCTCGGATCACCCGAGAAACTTGCGTTCATGTTATACTTGGCGTGAGCGCAAGAAAACTTGTGATAGGACATATGGTCATCGTATACATTTGTTAACGCATAGTCATTCCAACGCATGACCATCGACGCATGATAATCAATGCATACCTTAAGACATGCATCGCATATTGCGTCCACGGAATTTTAGTTGTTGAGTAATTGACATCTAATTTTCCGTCATCAAGTTTTTGCCACATCCAAATTTTTCATATGGGATGAGTCAAATATATCATTATCCGTGTTTGCAAAATTTGCTTCCACATTTTTCTTTTTTCTCTTCGGGGAGGCTTGATAGAAGTAAACTCATTTTGACGTATAAGTACGTGACCAATGCTCAATCATTCCACATCAGAAGCATTTATTTTTCAACACTTTTTGAACTCTTGTCTTGTGGAGTTTTTCCTTTGTGATCATCATTTTATGTCATTCTTTTAAAACCTGAATGATTAAAACGACCACCACGAAAATAATAATTATTTCTTTCTCTATCACGGTCACGACCTCAACTGTAACCACGACTTCGACCACAATTATTATTAAAATTCACAGCATTCATTTCAGAGAATGGTGTCGTTCTGGTTGGTCGAGATTCATGATTTTTCATTAATAACTCGTTATTTTGTTCGGCCATGAGAAGACATGAAATTAATTCAGAATACTGTTTAAAACATTTTTCTTGATACTGATACTGTAGGAGCATATTCGAGACATGAAATGTAGAAAATTTCTTCTCTAACATATCTGAATCAATAGTTTTCTCTCTGCATAATAAAAATTTCGAACTAGTTTTAAATAATGCGGAGTTGTAATCACTTATTGATTTGAAATCTTGTACCCTTAAGTGCATCCACTCATAACAAGTTTTAGGAAGAATAACTGTTTTCTTTATGATCATACCTCTGTTTCAAAATTTTCCACAAGATATGGGGGTCTTTTATTGTAAGATACTCCATTTTCAATTCCTCGTGGATATGATGATGAAGGAAAATCATAGCTTTTGCTCTGTCCTGACTGGATGTCGTATTTCCTTCTTTAATAATCTTCCAACGATTCATAGCATCCAGGTAGATTTCGACATTGAGTACCCATGACAATAATTATTGTCATTAATATCAAGGGCGACAGATTCTAATTTTGTGAAATTTTTCATAGAAGCATTATCATAAAATATTATACTTATGTTAGAAATTTAATAGATATTGAATATACAAAATAACATTAAATTTATTAATAACAACGAAGAGGGAAAAACCGACATACATTTGGTATGCTTTGTGGTTGCAGCATTGTTTGAACATCCACATCATAAAAGAATTTTTGAAATGGGTTGTGGTATTGTGAATAGTGTGGGTTGTTCACTATTTGCATATTTGCTAGGAGTGAAGCAGATATGACAAGTTTTATGAGTTCATTAAAGTTTGATGTGGAGATATTTGATGGAAGAATCAACTTCTACTTGTAGCAAGTACAAGTCAAGGATGTGCTAAAACAACCTAGGTTACACAAGATCTTGAAGGGAAGACCAAGAAGTGGCACTTCTAAATATTTAAGCAATGGTGATGGTCCAGTGAAGTCTAGTAGTGGTTCTAGCAAAGATTTTTAGAAGTAGATGATAGATTGCTAGAAATGCAGATAAACTGGGCTCATGAAAAACAAAGTAGGTTTGTCAAAGGGTTCTAAGTTGGATGCTAATGTAGTCTTTTTTGTCAGAGGATACGATGACTTCCTTTAAAGAGACAATATCATCCTCATGGTATGTCCACTTTATTATGATAGAGAATGTAATATTAGTTGTTCCACGAGTTTGCACATGTACATTTACTTGGTAGTTATGCAAGGTATGTGGTGAAAGTTATGTTGATGGTTGAAGAACTTCCAGGTGAACCAAGTAGGTGGAAGTTCCACTATAAATTTTAAGCAAGGATTATCAGCATGTGACGAAAAAGGAAAATCTTGAAAGGTGGTATTCCAAGTGATCTACTATTTATAATGGAATGAGTTGTAATTCTTTAAGTTTAGAATATATCTATCAGTGAAGATAATGGATGTAGCACAAGTTGTAGATTCTTCAAATATATTGCCAAGGTGAAATTTGTTGAGTTTTGGCAAAATATTAGAAGTGTAATTGTCACACGTTGGAATTAAGGAAAGTGATGGGCTCTAAGCACTATAAAAGGAGTTTATACCTTTGATCTCATATCGTCCTAATTAGAAATACTTTGAGTTTTGGTTACTAACTTTAGTTAAATTTCCTTATGTATTCTTTAGTTTGAGAGTGAGAAAAAATGTGTGAGTAGTCAAAAGCTTTGAGAGTGTTTTTTTTTTCGTAATTGAGGTTGAAGAATGATTTGTGTGTGATTATAATAAATTTTCACATAGTAGAATTTTTTTGGTCTATGGTTTTTTCTCCGGTTGGAATTTTTTCATTTTTGTGTTTTTAATTTTATTGCTTTTTTTTTTTTCATTTCCATTTTTATGTTTATTCTTGTAGTAGTGGTAGGAGGTTTTGCTCAACAAAAATATGTAGAAGACCCAACAAGTGGAAATCAATATTAATTCGGGAGGAAATAACAATATATGCATTCAAATGAAGGGATTGAATCCCATGCAAAAGTGTGTGAATGCTTACCTCAATTTTGTTTTAGGATTTATTGTGCAGAACAGACATACATGTACAGTGTTAAGCATGCTTCTCTACAAGCTAGGGACGAAAACTAATTACCTTTGTAGATCAAAACTTCAAAAATCTTCTCCTAGTCTTATAAAATCAACACGAACAATCTCGAATACCATAAAAAAGCCTCTATGTTATTCTCTTGGAACACGGAAAATTGTGGGATGGAAGTCAAGAGAAGAAAATTTGGTAAAAAATTGTTCTCTATGATTTTAGAGAACAAGAGAATGAGAGAAATATTGAGAGAATTTTTCTTAAAAAAATGTTCAACCCTAAAAAAGTGCATACTTCTCTATAATTTTAATATGTGAGGGAAGTCGTTAACCACTTCCTGCAACTGCAGGGGAGTTATTATAGTTTAATTAATTTAATAAATCAAATTTAATTAAGACTAATTCAATTAAATAGAAAAAATTACCTTTTTAGTCCTTGAGTTTTGATAAATAAGTGCATTTAGTCCATCGTATTTTAAATTAGTCATTTTAATTCTAGATTTTAAGAATATGTTTAAAAGGCCCCTCTAATTAAAAAAATCATTAGATTTGAAGTAAATGATAATTAGATGGTGAAGTGGCAAGATCAGTTGGACAAACAATAATAATTTTTTAATCTTTCTTTCATCTATTTTCTCTCTCTCTCCCCACTCTTCATCCATTCTCCTTTCTCTCTCTCTTCCGATCTTTTCCCCTTTTCCCCTTTTTCTTAGTTTTTTCCTCTGTCATTCATATCCAAATTCACCATCCCCTTCTTTTATTTCTTCTTCATCTTCTTCCCTTTTTCTCTATCTCTTCAATTTCCTTCACTTGAGTTTCTCTTTTTTCCATTTGGGTTCCTTTCCTTTCAGAGTTTCCTTCCTTTTGACATTAGATTCATTTTCATGGGTAACATTGACAGTAGCAGTTTTAATGGCCAGAGAAGACATCGCAGTCATCTGAGTCACCGATCTCCACCACCACCAGTGCGCACCCCAATTGAAATTACAAGTATCCAATACATTTTCATTGTCGCTATGCCTTACCCATCGCATACCTGAACCATCCGAATCATCTGTCGTCGTACTACCATTATCCTTGTTACTTTCCAAATTGGTCTTGCCAATGGAATGGATGGGTTTTTGAGGTGATGTTGTTGTACAAGAGCCATGGGAGCCATGGCGAGGGAGGAGATAAAATAAAAGAGAAGAAAATGAAAGAGAGAAACGGGCATGGACGAAAATGAGGGAAAGAGAAAGAAGAGAGATGAAAGAAATATTAAAAAAAATTATTTTTTGTCCAACTCGTCTTACCACCTCACCATCTAATCATCATTTTTCTTTAAATTTAATGATTTTTTTTTACTAGAGACCTTTTAAACCTATTCTTAAAAACTTTGAAACTAAAATGACTAATTTAAAATATAAATGACTAAATGCACATATTCATCAAAACTTAGGGACTAAATTTTTTTTTCAATTAAATATTAATTATATCTAATTTAATTAACATCATATATTAATTTAATATACATATAAATCATATTCTAATGTATATAATCTCTCATAACATATAGTTTTAATATAAATCCAATTCATATTAATTTAATACTTGAATCTTATTCACATATTAATACTCTCATATAATATACTTTGAATTTGAATTTTATTCAAATAAACCTTACATTATAATGTATCTATATACATTATATTAATTACATCATATATGATTGATGAATGGCTAATGCGAAGAAATAATGGTGAAGAATGCGATGGTGGAATATGCATTGCGCATGCAAGTTTTCTTAGCAAGATCCTAGCAAGATCCAAGTATAAATCCTACTAAGTTGCCTGGTAAGCTCAGGGTCGAACACAGGGACTATGGAAACAGTATGCAATGGTAAATTCAGTTCTCTTTGGATGACAAATAAAACAATGCGTTGGTTGGTATGTTGTTTAAGGTATAAAGTCTATGCAGCAGATTTGAGAAAAGAGTTAATAATATGAAAGTACAATGAGTATGCAAGGGAACGGGTTGAGAACGGATTTAGCTAACACTTCCTAAGAATGCGTTCATGTTATGTGATCATGCTACATACATACAACAACAAGTCATCTCTCAATGCAAATCTAGAGCTTCTAGTTTTATAACGCATGCGATGTATGCGATGATGTCTATAGGATTTACATCTAAGCCTCTATTCTTGTCTATGCGATGACGAATGACACACACATACACAAGGCGACCGCATACTACCATAACCTATTTCTAGGGTACATGCGATGCATGTTGGCAAACAGAACTTATCTCTAAGTCTATCTCTTGCTTATGCAGATCTAATCTTACTCTCTCAAGTCTAGATTCTAACCTAGCTTTCTCAAGTCTTAGGTTCTTTCTTTAGACTCTCTCTCGAGTAGCTCTAAAGGGGTGATGGATGTAACATAAGACAAGATGATCGCCTGTAATGAAGATCCTAGGTCATGTTAACTAAGTACTTCTCAACCCATTCGAAAGTTTAGTTACTCATGCGTAATGTAAAGAGAGTGAACAGATGTAAAAATGCATTTTCCATTCTATAAATGAAATCAAAATACAGAATGACAATGTGAAATAAAGATAAGGAGTCTGGTAGCAATTTCTTGCTTCCCAAGGCTTTTACAATGTTTTTCTCTACTTTTCTCAAAAGATATTCTTGCTTTCACAAGAGTCGACCCTCTCTCTATTTTTCACATTCCTTGGCACTCTCTCGAGCTAACCAGGACGATCTTCCGGCGTCTTCTCTCTTCTCTCGCCTCCACCTTCTAAGTATAAGAAAACTATGAACAAAGGCTAGCTATCTTCTATATGGTGAACTCCCGAACTCCTTTAACGAAGGTGGCCTTTGGTATTTATAGAGCTTCAGGGTAAAGAGCTTTTCTCTCAAATGATTGCACTGATGGGATGTCATTAATTCTCTGTCTGATGCGCCGATTAATTGTCATCGAAAAGTTGAGTGTACTTGCTACAGTGTGGCCACATTCTTAAGCAGATCTTTGCGAAAAGTTAAATCTCCATCTTGATGTACCGTCTCTATGCGGCAACCTTCTTAAGAGTTTTTCGCGAGCGCATATGATCGCATAGCCTTGCGATCGCAATCTCTTAATGCGCTCGGATGCTAAATTCTTTGGATCACAATTCCGCCTTGCGCCAACACATTTTCTACACAAAATACATAAGTTAGCTGTTTTTAATGCAATGGACGCATGCGATCGCAATGTTATAAACTTAATGTTTTTGGATACAATTTTATATATTTTTACCGTCGCAATCCTTCATTGTTTTATATCTTTATGTTGTAATAACGTGCATTTCTGCCCGTTATCAATGATCAACATAAATTCCCTTAAACAATTTAAACATTTCAAATTCTTTCAAAACTAAAATTCTTTATTTAACCTGTTGTGAGCTAGCAGAAGGACCTAATAAACCTATAATTATAAGTTTCAATAATGCGAGATTAATTAATTAAACTTTTTAATTAAATTAATCAACATTCATTAACTATGAGGCACTCCACTAAAGACTCATAGCTGCACTCCTGTGAACTGTCGACTTTTTTTTATCCATTCATTTAACCAATTTACGTAAGTCAATCCTTCACAAGTGTTCGTAATTACAGTTGGATCAAATTACCGTTTTACCCATGTAATTATCTCTTGTTTCTTAAGTATCACTGATTCTTTTATGAACAATCTACTTATAGTCCAACCATAAACAGAGTCACTCTCAAGCCAGTGAGAGGGTGAGACCCCATTGTTCAAGTTCTGGAGTCAACACTTAAAGAAATAACCTATCTACTTACCCTTAAGTCGAGAAGGAGTGAATTCTTGTTGGAAATTGTGCCCTAAATCTCGTGGTTTGTAATGTATAAACGACAATATTCATTTATTTAATAAAATAAGGAGTCATTTTATTTGACATTTAGAATTGTGTAACTCAATCCAATAAACAAGATTTGATGTTATTTAATGTAACTTAAATAAGTATGTGGCTGACATACAGGTGGATCATGTTTAAGTAATAACATAAATGCTCTGTAGTATATGGATAAGGCGTTGGATGTCTTATCCTGGTGACACTATGGATACGATCTAGTTCATAATTGTTACAATAGTTGTAAAATGTTACAAACGGTTTAATCCTAATCGTTCATGTAGAGATATGTGAGTGGAGGTATCCTATACAAAGAGCTTGTATAAGATCGGACTGCAAAATTATTAGTCTTTCTTTATAACGTCGTTACTTGAAAAGGCTTACATTTCACTAGGATGGCCACAAGTAACTTGACCTCAATCCTAAGTGAGTTGTGAACTTTTTCTTATGAGGGCAATCCTTTGATCTGTATGGGTGAGAGTGGCCTGATTCGCTGACTCAATATGTCTACCATTTTAAGATTTGTCTGAGTGGAGAGTTGGGAACAAAGATACACAAGATGGAATTCGCTCCTTCTCGATCATAGAATAAGTAGATGAATTGCTCCCTTAAGAGCTAATTTCGGATCTTGAACCATGAGGTACCTCACTTTCTCTCAGTCATAGGGTAAGTCGATGAATTGCTCCCTTAAGGGCTGATTTCAAATCTTGAACGATGAGGTACCTCACCCTCTCACTGGTCAGAGAGGGGTTTAGTTTATAGTTGGACTATAACTAATTATTCATTAGAAGGATCAGTAGTACTTAAGGAGTTAGATATAACCATAGAGGTAAAACTGTAATTTTAATCCAGTTGTAGTTACGAGCAATTCGTGAAGGGTCAACCCACTATAGGTTAATTATATCCATAGACACAAAAATATATCTACAGGGCGAAGAGTGTAGTTGTCAGTCCTTAGTGGAGTCACTGGCAGTTAATAAATGTTGGTTAATTAATTAATCCCGTATCATTGGAGCTTCTAATCTGTAGGTCCATTAGGTCCTCTGCTAGCTCTGTAAGAATAAAACAAAGAATAAATAGTTTTAGAATAATTTGAAGTGTTCAAATTATTTAAGGAAAATTTTATATTAATGTGATTAATATGAAGTATAATGTATATTGATACATTATAATACATAGTTAACTATGAATATGATTTATAATTGATACTATATATAAGGGAACTAATATAGTATATATTGATACATTATAGTGCATTATGAATCTGATTTATAATCAATAAGAGAGATAAATGTTTGAATGAGATTTAAATTGATATAATGTACATTATTACATTATAATATATAGTTAATTATAAATATGATTTTATAATTAATACAACATAATATAAGAGAGTGATATATTTTAATAAGATTCAAATATTATTTATATAAATATTATAAAAATTTAACGTGAATATGATTCATATTAAAATTCTAGGTTATAAGAGAGATGTGCATTTTAATGTAATTAAAATGCATATTGTATGATTAATTAAGTTAGTTAATTAATCATATAATATACCTTACTATATGATAATAATGTACATTAAATAACTCCTCATTACAAGGCAGTTAAAATAACTCTCATCCTCCCTCTTTCTTCACGATCTATATTGTGAATAAAAAAGTGTAGATTTTAAATGTGCAAAAGGATTCTCTCAAGCTCTCTCACTTCCTCTTCAACTCTCTGTCATTTCCTTTTTCTTCCAAAACAAAGGATCCTACAATCTTTATTCCTTGTTGGAGAATAGCAAAGAAGTCATCTTGGTGGTGTCCATTGTTTGTGGTCAGTGCTGTTCGTGGAAGTTTTGTTTGAAGGAGATCAAGTTTGAAGTTGTTCGGGACTTGGAGAGGAAACACTGTGAAAAGGAGTCTTCAAATGTAGGTTTCTCATGATCTCTTCTCAAATCTCAATAGCATGCTTATTAAGTTGTTTTATTTTGTTTATTCTTCTCTATATTTCGCAATTTTCAAATTGTACAGTATTCACACGGTTCCACGAGGAATTCGATTCCTTCAATTCCAACTTGTGAAGTTATGTTCTCAGCTCCTCACTCGATATCGTCCCCAAAATCATAGGTATATTGAATCGGTAACTTAGATCACTCTCATCCATACAAACCAATGAACGACCCTCATGAGCAGGAGTTCATAACTCATTCAAGATTGAGATCGAGTTACATAGTTATCATTTGTAATATTAATCTCTTCAATTAACAATGTTAGAAAGAGAGGTTATAGATTTCATCGTCCGGCCTTATATAGACTCACTGTATACGATGCTCCCACTTACATGTATTCACATGAACGATTGGATCAAATTGTTTGTAATACTTACAAAGTGGATCATATCTACAATGTTATCAGGATAAGGCACCCAACCTTATCCATATATTGTAGACCTTTTGTTGTCTATAGTGAGGGAAGTTCAGCTATGGGCTTTAGTGAAATCACCCATTAGTTAATGAATGGGGGTTAGATCGGTCTAATGAGTTTCGTCGATTAATCTCGGATCGTTGGAGCCCATGATCTGTAGGTCCGCGAGGTCCCCTTACTAACTCGTAAATGGATAAGCTCTAGAATAGCGTGATAAGTTAATTTGAAGTGTTCAAATTAGAATTAAATGAATTTTGAGAAATGATATTTAAATATGATTTAAATATTTGAAGATGGAATTGTGTTAAAAATTAATATAATATTTGATATTAAATTAATTAGAATTATTTAAATTGTTTAAATAATTATTAAATTTATTAAAGAAAATTAATTTATGAAATTAATTTTGTAAAATTAATAATATATTCAGTTTTATTAAATAAAATAGATAAAATTGAAAAAGATAAATATAAACACAAAAATTGGAAAATAGTTTTTCCATTGTCTTCTTCTACTAGCTCACCAACAACTCACATTAACTCTTCATTAACTCCAAGCATGAGCTGCATCTCATGCAATAAATTTTTCTTGAATATCTGTAATATATTGAAGAAATTGGAGTGTTTTGAAGTGATTTGCAACCGAAATTTTTTTTGGAGAAAATTTAAGAGAAGAAGGTTGTTCTTCTACTTGGTTGCTGTTGTGAGCTTCTCCAAATTCTCTTAATTCTAGCTTACTTTGAGTCTCAATACTCAATCTTGAGCTCCAAGAGGATAGTAGGGAAGATCTTGGGGTGGTTTATGATGACGGAAAATTAGAAGTCAAATTATTTAACAACTAAAATCCCATGGATGCAATATGCGATACATGTTCTTAAGATATGCGTTGATAGTCATGCGTCGATGGTCATGCGATGACCATACGTTCTGTCACAAGTTTTCTTGTGTTCACGCCAAGTGTAACGCGAACGCAAGTTTCTCGGGTGATCTGAGGTCGAACTCAAGGACTTGTAGCAAAATGAATGCGGTAATGTGCATGCGGCGGTTTAAATAAAAGAATGATAGAGGGGTTTCTATATTAACACTACTTATACTCCTAGCTAACAGACAAAGCAATGAGAATATGCATGAGAGGTAGAGATACGACAACACTTGATATGAAACAAATGAATGGGAAACATAGATAAAATGCAGGGATGTTTTCATTGCAACCCTTAAGAGTGACTGCAAGGGTAACCTTAGTAAACTCAAGCCATGCAATCATGCTACACACACGTGAACCTAACTCTACGACGTATGCGGTGTATCTGCGATATTGTCGAGAAGCCTATGCCTGCCTAGACCTCCATAACCCGCTCATTAGCTCTCGCCGCATGAACATGGTTGCCGCATAACATCATATCCTACTTCCTAGACGCATGCAATATCCTATCTGTAGGGCACATACGCTATGTGAAAGCAAACGAAGCTTATCTCTAAGTTCCCCGTTCTTGCCTATGCGTTCCAATCTGCTCTTTCGAGTCTTAGATTTGGGTTTTAGACTAATCTCTCAAGTATGCCTAAATGATGAATGATGCGCTCATAGAACAAGGTAACCACATGAACTTGGCTGACCTAAGATTATTCCTATCTCTAGTGAACAATGCATATATTGCTTAATGCGACCAACCACTTACCCTCCCGGGTAGTTGGTTGTTGCTAACTTTACTCATAGACAAGCAATGCGTTAGCCTATAGACAGACGTTGTTGTAGTTTCACACTAAGCAAATAAAGTTACTCACACACTTATGCAACGCACACCTCTCGGTGGGTTGCTACATGCTTCATATCCCTAATCCACATGACTAAGTATACGATACCCAAGCAATCTCACTAAGTGTTGCGATGAAAGTAAAGATGCTAAGCAAAGAAGATGGAGATGGAGTCGAAGGAGACAGAGAAATGCATTGAAAACAAATTGTATTAATTCTTTAATCACAAAATATCATACAATACAATATAAGAAAAGAAAGAAAAATGAAATAACCGGCTGGAAGCAAAGACTTGCTTCCAGCGGATGTGTGTTAATGTTGCCGGTGGTGCCATGGATGGGCGGTGGAGCTGAGTCTCTCGAGATCTAGCTCCGATCGAAGGCTCCGGTCGTCACCCGGAATGGATGAAGAAGGTGAAGAACTCTCAAGCGTCTTCTTACGCATTTTTTCTAGATCACGAGGATCTACCCTAGGCAAAGCTCAGGCGAAAACCTTGGATTCAACCTTGGACGAAAACCCATTATAGAGTTTGGATCGCTGACAACATTAATGGACTGCTCTGAGTCTAACATTCAGCGCGTTAGTCCTTTTCTGAACCTCTGCCGCTAACGGCGTGGTAGGTGAAATGTCAACATCATCTTTTGATTTTTTCAAGGTAAATGCATTGATGCGTTCATTCCACCAACCTTGCGTTGATCCCATTAGTATGCGTTATCGCGTAGCCACAATCATTCAATGACCGCATTCACTTAATACTGCAACTCTACACGATCACCGCAATCGTTTGATGAGCGTAACTCCCATGCGATGGACGCATATGACTGATTATCGCAACATCCATGCGTTAGTCGACGGGTTCGCCTTTGCGATGGAGTGCTTCTCTGCATGCGGTTGTCTATGCGGTGGTTCAGTTTTCGCGTTTGCATCCACTTCCTGTATTAGCTACAAAAAATAGAACATTGAACGCATAATAACGGGTTAACTGAGATTCATCATGCTAATCGATGCAAACTCATTTTCTCATGAATTTCTAGTACAATTACCGCATATTCTGCTTAACAACCTTCATAATTCTAAGTAAGAGGCCTAAGATGACATGCATTTCTGCATGTCATCAGTTTACTACAAGATTTTGTGGAGATTTGCAGCTGAATTAAAGCTTAGAGGAAGTTCTTCAAAGGTATGTCATGAAACCTATTTATTTATGTTGAAGCATGTTTTCTTTTCTACCAAAATTAATGAATTAGAGTGCTTATGGATCATAGTTACTTCCGCTGCGCATTGGTACCTTCCAACACCTTTTAGATTATTACTTGAGCACGATTCATTTCTATGTCAATCACATACTATTCAAGTTATATTAAATAACCATGGATCTCAGTTTATTAGATTTGAGTTATGCAAAAAATAAATAACACTTTATTTATTTGAAATAAGTAACACTTTATTTATTTGAAATAAGTAATACTTTATTTATTCAATAGTTTGTTTACAAATTTACAAACTACGAGATTTAGGACATAAATCCAAACATTAAACACATGACCTCTTGCCTCTAATACCATCTTAAATCACCGATTAACTTAAAAGCTTAAGCTAATGGGTGAAGTGTTGGGATTGGTGTCCTAATTCTCCCAGAGTTTCGTAGTTTGTAAACATGGTACACGTTGTTATTAATAAAATAAGAGGTATTTTATTTGCATTTACTCATATCCAATAAAAAAAGATCCGTGGTTATTTATGTAAACTTAAGCATATATAAGTGGATCATGCCTTAGGTAATAACCTAAAAGGTTTGTAGTATAAGGATAAAGGAAGGATACCTTATCCTGATGACACTATGGATACGACCCGCTTTGTAGAGGTTTACAAGTGTTGTGAATTACTACAAATGGTCTAATCTTGACTATTCATGTGGAGACATGCGAGCGGGGGTGTCCTATACAAAGAGTTTGTATAAGACCGAACCACGAGATGATTAGTCTCTTTATATAACATCGTTGATAATTGAGACTTACATCTCACTAAAACAACCATAGGTGACATGACCTTAATACTGAGTATTTTGGGAATTTCTACCTATGAGAGCAGTTCTTTGATTAGTATGGGTGAAAGTGGTTAGATTGTCAACTCAACAAGCCTACCTTTTTAGGGATTTGTCTGATTAGGGAGCTGGGAACTCAGTAACACAAGATGGAATTCACTCATTCCCCGAAGCAGGTGTAAGTAGATAGATTCCTCCCTTAAGGCTTGATTCTAGATCTTGAACATAATGGTCACACCCTCTCTTTAGAAGAAAGGACCCAGTCATAGTAGGACTATGACTTATTGTTCATTAGAGAAATCAGTGGTACTTAAGAAGTTAGATATAACTATAGGGACAAAATGGTAAATTGGCCCAATTGTACTTACGAGCGATCTATGAAGAGTTATCGCACTATTGATTGTTTGATTGGACACAGAAAATATTTGTAGCGAGAAGAGTGCAGCTGTCGGTCTTTAGTGGAGTGTCTGGCAGTTAATGGATGGTGTATCTTGCGACTAAAAAGTTTAGTCAGTTACTCACGTACCGTTGAAGATTCAAGCTACAGGTCCATAAGGTCCCTTTGGTAGCTCAATGGATTCAAGTTGAGAATCTGATTTTGGGTTTGATTTGAAGTGTTCAAATTAACAAGAGAAAATTCAATTATATATGATATAATTGGTGTGATGTATGAGATACATCAAGTGGGGGAATTAATGTAAATATGATTTACATTAAGTACCATAAAATAGAAAAAGAACTATGGTTTTGTATGTTTCATATGATGAAATATTAAACTATAGGTTATAAATATAATATGGTAAGTTGGTTATTATATTTATTTATAATATATTAATTATATGATAATTAATTTCTTTTTCTCTAATAACCGATTGAGTGAGAGGTTATTCGAAGTTTTATGGTAATTGTGAGATAAAAGGAAAATGGTTTTCCTAAATTTGGAAGTTACTTCATTCGGAAAAGAACTCACGGAGATAAGCTATCAAGTGAAAGAGTTAAGTAATAGTTGTTCAGAGACTAAACAATCGTGTAGTGTTGACTATACGATAGTCAATCAGCTGATCATAGCTACACGATCGAGTGGCTAAATCTATACGATAGGCTGCCATTTACTAAACGATCGAGCACATCGTCCATATGATAGACAATGTCATTTCTCCTACTTGCTCGATCGTCTATTCAATCGTAGTCCTCTAGTCTCTTCCTTAAGCCAAGATCATACAGAGCCCACAACTTCTAGATTCTCACACCAAGAATACCAAGGTAACCATTTTGGTGGTGTCCTCACTCAGTTTGGGGATCGAGTTAGACTCGATTGGGTTCAAGGAGTTGTTGGTCATGTTGTTGGAGTTTCTATTCGTTGCATTCGTGTTGCTAGTTGGATGCATTGTAGATTCTTCAAGGGATTCTTGATTAATGGTTCTTCAAAGGTATGCATCCTCTATCCCTTTTATCATCGTTTAACATGCTGTAATTTCTATTGTTGTATAACCTGTTAGTTTCTGTTTTAGATTATAATTGTTAGTGTTCAATTCGAATGGAATTTGGAACGATTTTTCCACTACTCATGGAAATCCTCGCGTATGATTTCCTTCAATTGGTATCAGAGTCAGGTTGTTCTGATATTCCAGATTTCACTTCTGTTTTGAACTTCTTTTATAGTTATGGTGGGTTTTAAGGTTTCTACATTGCATTTAAGTGTTAAATGCATTTGTGGATATGTTGATGAATGTTTACGGGGATGGTTATCTCTGTTTAAAGTTTTCTTTACGCTTACAAGGATTTGGTACATGATCAAGGAGACGCGTTTCTTCGTCCAGACGATTCAAGACCCGGTTCACCTATTTGAACCAAAGACTCATTGTGCTTTGTAATAGTTAGCTTAGTTTTTTTAGGACTTGAGGCTAATTATTCTGGTTCATCAACTTTTATTTAATGTACATGAGATATATGTTGTTTATATGCCATAGTGTATGACATATAGAATTAAAACCCACCTCAGGTTATGCATTTTTCATACATCATATATTATAAGTGTTATAACATAGTTTTTGGCATGATGAAATTACAAGAAAGCATGCGCATGCATCATGAAATATAAGAGTTATATTTATGCATGCATTAATCATAGTCATGCATCGTCTTTATATGATAAGAGTTATAGTATAAGGGTATATGGAAGCTTGCTTGGTTGTATAAGTGTTATATAAAAGTAGCAATAAATGAACAATGCATGGAGCATGACACTTAGGCTTGTTTATAAGAGCTATGAATGCCTTGTATGTGTAGCTTTGCATTATGTTGGTTTTAGTTGTTTCCTGTTATAAGCGTTATAATGAAAATTAGAACTAAAATCGATAAGAAAGAGTTGCATGTGAACTTAGGCGAACTTATGTTTTAAAAGGGTTTTAAAATTGGATTGAGATAAACCTAAGTTCAAGGTTATAATGAGATTAGGTACCTAAGTTTAATCTTTTGAATCGGTTTAATAGGATTAAATTGATTGGCATAAAAGATTAAATTTGTATTAAATCTATCTATAAGAGACTTTTTGTCTAAGGCGGGTTCTGTCTAGGCTGAGGTATTTAAGCTGATGGAAACAGAACACCCCTACCTGGGAACCTACCTGGAAAGATGAATTAGATAGATTTGCTATGAGCATGCGACAGTTGATCAAAGACTTCATTAAAAAGTGTAATGAATGACGATCAAAAGTTGTTTCAACTTTCCAAGGTAAAAGTTACTCTTGAGCAAACCTAAAAAAGTCACTTAGTTAAAATTCTTAGCCGTGTTTTTTCTAAGTAAACTAAACCTTAGGTTATAAAATATTCAGTGGGAGGAAGAGATATATATGATATGTCAATGACTCCACTCACATTTCTCCCTGAATGTTTACACTGTGAGACTCATGCTTGGCCTCGTGGTGCCCTGGGAGCATCCCCCTTTGGATGGCATTTGCATGAGTCAATATCAAGGTGGATGGAGAGAGTGTTTATAGTAAGTGGGTGAAAGGTGTGTGTTAACACGTCTTGTGGTCTCCTTCATTAGTTCGCACCGTGAGAT
Organism: Benincasa hispida; assembly: GCF_027475165.1. Classification (NCBI taxonomy): domain Eukaryota; kingdom Viridiplantae; phylum Streptophyta; class Magnoliopsida; order Cucurbitales; family Cucurbitaceae; genus Benincasa; species Benincasa hispida. Next base: position 6,154,816 of record NC_143489.1, on the reverse strand, counting down.
TTTTTTGCACTCCTTCTTGGTGCCCTGGGAGCATCCTCTTTAGAATGGGTTTTATGCAGTTGGTCAATATCAAGGTGAACTCCATAAATGGATAGAGTCACTTTAGTTTTTGCAATCGGATTTTTTTCCTTCAGATTGGCTGCTTGGAGCGGAACTCTAGGGCCTAAAATGAAGGCTCATACTTACGAGAAATTGTTAAGCAAATTAATGATTTCTTGATCAAATCAATGATGGCTAGTCATTATAGAAGCAAGGGTTGTTCTAGTACTAATGACTGGTTGAGAATGTCTCAATTCGAGGGATAAATTGACTACCCTTCGGTGGATTTTTTACTAAACCTTTGAAGCGTCATTGCGAAACTAGATGTCATATGGGGTTCATTTTTTCAGATTTGCTAAACTGTATTGGATGTTGTTTTTCAATGAGTATTTGCTTAAAATCTAATGTAGATCAATGTGTTTATTTTTTTCAGCAAGATGAATGATTTTTCGTTAGTTGCCTCTAATTTGACCGATTACATACATTGAAAAGAGTTCGTTAAAATATATTTCGTGGTAAACGACCTCGAGTTTGTCATGGTTCAGGAACGTCCTCAAGTCCTAACCCTTGATGCACCACGAAATGTTCGTAATGCATATAAGGTGTGGATGAAGGCTAACTCGTTGGCCCGACTTCACATTTTGACTAGCATACCTAATGCATTGGCCAAAAAGGGTTGAGAACATGGTCATTGCACGTAAGATCATGGACTCATTGCAAGATTTATTTGAACGTCAGTTCTTACTTTTTAAGTACAAAGGGATGGATGACAAAGAACCCGTGTCAGTTCCCAAGATAACCTCCAGTTAGAAAAAGCAAGTGTTGCTGACTCTGATGAAGTTCATCGACGAGAAATGTTTTCTCAATTGGAACTTGGAGCTTATTTAGGTTCTGATACTGATCCCACTACTCTTTAGAAGAGGAAGAAGTCTAAAGACGGTAAATGTGATTTATTGGTCTTGGAGACGTGTTTGGTAGAGAATGATGACTCTGCCTAGATACTCGATTTATGTGCTACTAACAATGTTAGTTCTTCTTACCAAGGATTTAGTTCCTGGAAAACGTTGCAAAAGAGAGAGTTGACTCTTCGACCCGGGACTGGTGAGGTTCTTTCGGCTGTTGCTGTAGGTAGGCTGAAGCTATTTTTGGACAAGAAACGTTATCTATTACTAAATAATGTTTTTGTAGTTCCTCATATCAAGAAGAATTTAATCTCGATTTATTGTTTAATTGAACAAGGTTATACCGTCTCCTTTTCTAAGAGTAAAGTATTTATTTTCAAAAATAGTATGTGAAGGAACTCTTATATAAGAGTACCTATGAGTGAAAGCGGCTCTTTCCAATTCATTATGACAAAATTTCCACATGTACATTCGAACAAACAGATATGCATTGATAACTCTAAATTACTGGCATGCTTTCAATGATAAAAAATACAAAAGATCGAGAGAACATACCAGTTGAAGGCTTTTCTTCACAAAACCTTGTCTCAGCATGAACGAACTCTTCTCGCTCTTTCTCGTCCAGCAAGCAATTGCCTAGCAACACCATGATCGTCTATACGAACAACAACGCACGAACAATAGGCAACAGGGACGACACCACCTCTCGAAGCCCTTAGTATTCTAGGAGTGAGAATCCAGAGGGTGGACTTTAATGGAATTGGTAAAGGGGAGGAGGAAAGGATATCGTGTACTACGATCAAGCAAATGGGAGAATAGGAAGACTATTGTATAGTCGGGTGCTTGATCGTTTAGTGTGAGGTACATGATCGTGTAGTAAAAGCTAAGCGATCGTTTATACGATTGTTTAGTTTAGCTCAAGCGTTAAGCGATCATCTATGAAAACGTGAGTGATCGTTTAGGAAATCGTGGGTGGGCTATTGTTTAGGAAAGAGTGGGTGTGCGATCGTTTAGTAAGCGGGCGTTATCGTATAGGCTCTCAAACACTAAGCGATATAAGGCTTACACTACCTAAGTGATTATGCATATCTTTTGCAAAATGAAAACCATTTTCATGTTATTCTTCAGTTACTAAAACTGAATTGAACTTCCCACTAACACACTAATTCGGAGAAAACAGTGGCCAATTATCTCATAACCGTCCAATTAATAAAATAATGAATATAATCATATTATATTCTTAACCTATAGTTTGATATCATATATCAACTATAGTGTTTTCTCCTCTACTTAATATAAATCATATTTATATCCAATTTCCTCCAAATTAATATATATCATACATTTAGTCAATAATATCATATATAATTAACCAATTCAATTATATCATATATAATCAAACTCCCTCTTGTCAATTTGAACATTTCAAACTGACCCAAAAACTTATTCTCAATTTGTATCCAAGCTACCAAGGGGACCTAATGGACCTATAGCTCGAAGCTCCAACGGTACATGAATAGTTGACTAAACTCTTTAGCCACGAGATCCACCATCCATTAACTGCCAGACATTCAACTAAAGACCGACAGCTGAACTCTTCTTATCACAGATATATTTATGTGTCCATCAGATATAACCAATCATGAGTAGGATAACCCTTCACAGATGCCCGTAAGTACAGCTAGGCCAATTTACCGTTTTGACCTTGTAGTTACATCTCACTCCTTAAGTAACACTGATCCCTCTAATGAATAATACAACATAGTCCAACTATGTGTGAACACCTCTCGGGCCATGAGAAGGTGTGTGACGCCACTTGTTCAAGCCCTAGAATTAGCCCTTAAGGGAGCCATCTATCTACTTGCCCCTACTTCGGGGAAGGAGTGAATTCCATCTTGTGTAGCTGAGTTCCTAGCTCTCAAATCAGACAAATCCTCAAAGTGGTAGGTTTGAGTCGGCAGCCTAGCCACTCGCACCCATGCAAATCAAAGGACCACCCTCAATGGCAAGAGTTCCCAACTTACTCAAGATTGAGATCATGTTACCTATAGTCATCTTAGTGAAGTGAAGTCTCTGTCATGAACGGTGTTATATAATGAGACACTAACACTTCGTGGTCAGGTCTTATACAAACTCTTTGTATAGCCCCACTCGCAGATCCCCTACACGAATGATCAGGCAAACCATCTGTGACAAGTCACAACATTTGTGACCATTCCACAAAGCGAGCCACATCCGTAGCGTTACCAGGATAAGGTTTCCCTCCTATATACTACAGATCATTTTGGTTATCACTTAAGATATGATCCACTTGTATGTCACCACATACATGCTTAGGTTACATAAAGACAACCAGGGATTTTAGTTTATTGGTTTGTGGTAAAGCAAATAAAACATTCAGATGAGCAAAATTAAGAAGTAAAGTAAATATCATATATTATACAACATCTGTACAAACTGTTTACAAACTACAGGACACGAGACTTTAGGGCATCAACCCAAACAGTATGGAGATTGGTTCTGGTTTAATGGAAAATAACTTATATGTACTAAGGTCGTTAGTCATAAAATATTTGCTTAATACTGAAATATTTAGTATAACAACAACCGCAAAAAGACCAAAGGTTTCTTTTAAGGAAAGCACCCATCTTTCACATCTAAGATTAGATCACATCAACCTCAATAGGATTGAGCAGTTGGTGAAATGTGGACTTCTAAAGAACTTAGAAGAAAACTTCTTGCCGGTATGTGAATCATGTCTTGAAGGCAAGATGACCAAATGACCTTTTATTGGAAAAGGTTATAGAGCCGAGGAAACCTTGGAGCTTATACATTCAGACCTCTATAGTTCGATGAATGTTAAAGCTCGAGGTGGGTATGAATATTTCATCTCTTTCATATATGATTATTCAAGATACAGGTATCTCTACCTAATGCAACGTAAGTCTGAAGCTCTTGACAAGTTCAAGGAGTATAAGGATGAAGTTAAAAATTTTGTTAGGTAAGAAGATAAAAACACTACGATCTAATCGTCGTGGAGAGTATATGGACCTCGAATTCCAACACTATATGATCGAAAATGGAATCATGTCTAAGCTCTCGACCCTAAGTACACCTCAGTAAAATGGTGTATCAAAAAGGAGAAACAAAACCTTGTTGGACATGGTTCGGTCTATGATGAGTTATGCTCATCTTCCAGACTCATTTTGGGGATTTACAGTGGAGACTGTATGTTATATTTTGAACATCGTTCCCTTGAAAAGTGTTTCTGAAATACCTTTTGAGTTGTTGAGAGGCCGTAAAGGTAGTTTATGCCACTTTAGGATTTAGGGATGTCCAGGCCATGTGCTTGTGGCTAACCCTAAAAATATGGAACCGTATTCGAAAGTTTGCCTCTTTGTAGGCTACCCCAGGGAAACAAGGGGTGGATACTTCTATGATCCGAGTGAGAACAAAGTGTTTGTATCGACAAATGCTATCTTCTTGGAAGAAGATCACATCAGGGATCATAAACCACGAAGCAAGCTTGTTTTACATGAGATTTCTAGTGAAACTACTGAGGGTTCAACAAGAGTTGTTGAACAGACTGACAGATCAACAAGAGTTGTTGACGTCAGTTCATCTAGTCAACCATCTTAAAAGTTGAGATTACCTCGACGTAGTGGAAGGGTCACGAATCCTCCAGAACGCTACATAGGTTTGATTGAAGCCCAAAACATCATTTCTGATGATGGAGTCAAGGATCCATTGTCTTATAACCAAAAAATGGAGGATGTTGATAAAGATGAGTGGATTAAAGCCATGAACCAGGAAATGGAGTCTATGTACTTTAATATGTATGGGAACTTATGGATCTGCTTGATGGGGTAAAACCTATAGGGTGTAAGTGGATCTACAAGAGAAAACGAGGTATAGATGGAAAGGTGCAGACCTTTAAGCCTAGACTCGTGGAAAAGGGTTATACTCAGGTCGAGGCAGTGGACTATAAGGAAACTTTCTCACCTGTTGTCATGTTGAAGTCTATCAGGATACTCCTATCCATAGCCACATTTTATGATTATAAGAAATGGTAAATGGACGTCAAGACTGCCTTTTTGAATGATAATCTTAAGGAGACCATCTACATGGCTCAACCAGAGGGGTTCATTATTCTAGATCAAGAACAAAGAGTTTACAAGCTTAATAGGTCCATTTATGGCCTGAAAGAGGCGTCTAGATTGTGGAACATTAGATTTGACAGTGCGGTCAAATCGTTTGGCTTTTATCAGAATGTTAATAAGCCTTGTGTTTACCAGAAAATAATTATCAGCTCAGTAGCTTTCCCAGTACAGAATGTGGATGATATCCTATTCATTGGGAATGATATAGGCTTTCTGACTGACATTAAAAAGTGGTTAGCTGCCCAATTCCAAATGAAAGATTTGGGAGAGGTACAATATGTTCTAAGTGAAGGAAATCGGAAGCAAGATTTCCATGAGCAGCGAAATAAGATTATTCCAAATCACAATCATGAATGAACATAACATTTACAATCGACTTCAAACAAGCAGTTATACAATTCACAGAAAAATTAAAAAATGAAAACTCAAATGCACAAAGGGAAAAACAGTACGAACATGTGCAGATGCGTCTCCACGCTCCGTTGCGCACGAACGCTCAAATAATAGCAACCTCGAACACTTGATCTACATGACCACAACACCGCACGAACTCTTCGCGCTCGTCCTCAACGATCACCTAGGTTACGAAATTCTTAGCAACAGCACAAACGGCCTCCAGAAAAACTCGAGGGTGTCGACTTGAGTCTAACACCACCAACAAGGCTACCTTGGTATTCTCAATGTGAGAATCCAAAGGGTGGGCTTTGTTCGGACTTGGTATGAGGCAGACGAAGGAGGAAACATCGATCGCGTACACGACTGAGCAAGTGGAAGATGGCGGAGACCTATCGTAAAGGTTGATGCCCAATCGTTTAGATAAAGCTAAGCGATCGTCTAGCAAAATCTATGCGATCATTTAGCTTAGTCTGTCACCTACAGACTCTACACGATCATTTACTTTGGGCAAGCGATCGTCTAGCAAAACTATGCGATCGTTTAGTAAATACTGCACGATCGTTTAGATCGCACTGCATGATCATTTAGCTCGCCCAGCCGTCGTTTAATAAATCCGTATTTACTTGACGACTTCGTGAGTTTCTTTTGCGCGAGAGAGAAAACTCAAAAAACTTTTTACGAGTTTGCAAAAAAAAAAAACTCTTTTGTAAAAATCCTTTTCAAAATAGAAAAACCACTTTTCTTTTAAACTCACAGTTACCCTGAATCCAATAACCACCCACTCATATGGTTATTTAAAATAAAAAGAATTAATTACCCAATAATTAATATTATTATAAATATAAATGATAACCAACTTATCATACTATATTTATAACTTATAGTTTTAATATTTCATCTTATGAAACATATAAACCATAGTTCTTTTTCTATTCCGTGGTATTTAATGTAAATTTCATTTACATCAATCCTCCACTAGATGTATCTCATACATCATACCGATTATATCATATATAATCAAAATACCTTTTATCAATTTGAACATTTCAAATCAACACCAAAAACTGATCCTCAACTTAATCCATTGAGCTACCAAGGAGACTTTATGGACCTGTAGCTTGAATCTCCAACGGTACGTGAATAACTGACTAAACTCTTTAGTCACAGGATCAACCATCTGTTAACTGCCGGCACTCCACTAAAGACCAACAGCTGAACTCTCCTTACTACAGATATATTATGTGTCCATCTTAACCAATCATCAATGCGACAACCCTTCACATATCGCTCGTAAGTACAATTAGGCCAATAATCGTTATGCCCTTGTAGTTACATCTGTCTCCTTAAGTACCATTGATTCTTCTAATGAACATAAGTCATAGTCCTACTACGACCGAATCTTCTCTTCTAAAGAGAAGTTGTGGTCACTATGTTCAAGCCCTAGAATCAGCCCTTAAGGGAGCAATCTCTCTACTTATCCCTACTTTGGGAAAGAAGTGAATTCCATCTTGTGGATTGAGTTTCCAGCTCCCAGATCAGACAAGTCCTATAAAAGGTAGGCATTTTGAGTTGGCAATCTGACCACTCTCACCCATACTAATCAAAGGACCACCCTCAAAGGTAGGAATTCCCAAAACACTCAAGATTGAGGTCATGTCACCTGTGGTCGTTTAGGTGAGATGTAAGTCTCTAGTATCAACGGTGTTATATACAAAGTCTAGTCATCTCGTGGTCTAGGTCTTATACAAACTCTTTGTATAGGACACCCCTACTCGCACGTCTCCACATGAATGGTCAGGAATAACCATTTGTAGTAGTTTACAATACTTGCAAACCTCTACAAAGCGGGTTGTATCCATAGTGTCACCAGGATCAGGTATCCCACCTTAATCCTTATACTACAGACCTATTTAGATTATAACTTAAGGCATGATCCATTTATATATCACATATACCTGCTTAAGTTCACATAAGATAACTAAGGAGCTTTGTTTATTGGATATGAGTAAATGTCAAAATTAAATAACACTTATTTTATTCATTAAACAATGTGTATCTTTACAAAACAATGAGACTCCGGGAGAATTAGGACACCAATCCCAACACTAGGGATTCAGATCATTCGGGATCATAAGAATAGGAGGTTATGAATGCAGAATTCCAAGAGGGGTTTGTCTCAGGCATCGTACATTGATCAAATATTGATCAGGTATAGGATGTAGAATTCCAAGAGGGGTTTGTTACCTTGAGGCTTAGGATTGTTTTGTCTAAGGATCAATGTCCTAAGACTCCTCAAGAGGTTGAGGAAATGAGACGGATTCCATATGCTTTGGCTATTGGAAGCTTAATATATGTAATGTTATGTACTAGACCTGACATTTGCTATGTAGTAGGGATTGTCAATCGTTATCAATCCAGTCCAGGATTAGATCACTGAATGATGGTCAAAACAATTCTCAAGTATCTTCGGAGAACAAGGGACTATCTGCTCGTGTATGGAGATAAGGATTTGATCCTTACAGGATACACAGACTCTAACTTTTAGACTGATAGGGATTCTAAAAAATTGACATCAGGGTCAGTGTTCACTCTAAATGGAAGGGCTTTAGTTTGGCGAAGCATCAAGCAAGGATGTACCGCGGACTCCACTATAGAAGCCGAATATGTAGCCACTTGTAAAGTAGCTAAAGAGTTTGTTTGGTTTAGGAAGTTCCTTACAGATTTGGAAGTTGTTCCAAATATATCTTTGTCGATCACTCTTTATTGTGATAACAGCAGGACTGTGGCAAATTCTAAAGAACCTTGGAGTGATCGTAGAGGCAAGCATATGGAACGGAAGTATCATTTGATCAGGGACATTGTGCATTGCGGTGATGTGATAGTCATGAAGATCGCGTCGGAGCACAACGTTGCTGATCCTTTTACAAAGACCCTCACAACTAAAGTGTTTGAGGGTCATCTGGAGAGTCTGGGTCTACATGACATGCAGCATTTTGTCTAGGAAAAATGAGAGATGATACTGGGGTATAGAGTATGCCCTAGTTTATTGTATATTGTACTTGTTTTTTCATGTATTATATATTAGTCTCTTGAAGCATTAGAACAAGTAGCAAATTGTTGGGACTGATGTCCTAATTCTCTTAGAGTCTCGTACTTTGTAAACATTATACACATTGTTATTAATAAAATAAGAGTTAGTTTATTTGCATTTACTCATATCCAATAAACAAAAATCCAAGGTTATCTTATGTAAACTTAAGCACGTATATGAGATATACAAGTGGATCATGCCTTAAATAATAACCTAAAAGGTCTGTAGTATAAGGATAAAGGAGGGACACCTTATCCTAGTGACACTACAGATACAACCCGCTTTGTAGAGGTTTACAAGTATTGTGAACTACTAAAAATCGTCTGATCCTGACCATTCATGTGGAGACATACGAGTGAGGGTGTCCTATACAAAGAGTTTGTATAAGACCGGACCACAAGATGATTAGTCTCTTTATATAATGTCGTTGATAATTGAGACTTACTTCTCACTATAACGACCATAGGTGACATGACCTTAATCTTGAGTATTTTGGGAGCTCCTGCCTATGAGGGCGGTCCTTTGATTAGTATAGATGAGAGTGGCCAGAATGCCAACTCAACAAGCCTATCTTTTTAGGGATTTGTCTGATTGAGGAGCTGGGAACCTAGTTACCCAAGATGAAATTCACTCCTTCCCTGAAGCAGGGGTAAGTAGATAGATTGCTCCCTTAAGGGCTGATTCCAGGTCTTGAACATAGTGGTCACACCCTCTCTTTAGAAGAGAGGACTTAGTCATAGTAGGACTATGACTTATTGTTCATTAGAGAAATCAATGGTACTTAAGGAGTTAGATGTAACTATAAGGGCAAAATGGTAAATTAGTCCAACTGTACTTACTAACGATCTGTGAAAGGTTATCACCCTATTGATTGGTTTATATGGACATAGAAATATATTTGTAGTAAGAAGAGTGCAGTTGTCGGTCTTTAGTAGAGTGTTTGGTAGTTAACAGATGGTGGATCTCGTGACTAAAGAATTTAGTCAGTTATTCATGTACCGTTGGAGCTTCAAGCTACAGGTCCATAAGATCCCTTTGGTAGCTTAATGGATTCAAGTTGAGAATCGGATTTTGGGGTTGATTTGTAGTGTTCAAATTAACAAGAGAAAATTCAATTATATATGATATAATTGATGTATGAGATACATCAAGTGGAGGAATTAATGTAAATATGATTTACATTAAGTACCATAAAATAGAAAAAGAACTATGATTTGCATGTTTCATATGATGAAATATTAAAACTATAGATTATAAATATAATGTGGTAAGTTGGTTATCATATTTATTTATAATATATTAATTATATGATGATTAATTTCTTTTTCTCTAATAATCGATTTAGTGGGATGTTATTGGAAGTTTTATGGTAACCATGAGATAAAAGGAAAATTGTTTTCTTAAATTTGGAAGTTACTTCATTCGGAAAAGAACTCACGGAGACAAGCTATCAAGTAAAAGAGTTTCACTAAGCGATAGCTGTTCAAAGACTAAATGATCGTGTAGTGTTGACTATGCGATAGTCAATCAGTTGATCGTAGCTACATGATCGAGTGGCTAAGTATATGCGATAGGCTGTTGTTTACTAAACGTTCGAGCACATTGTTTATACGATAGACAGTGTCATTTCTCCCACTTGCTCGATCATCTACTCAATCGTAGTCCTCCAGTCTCTTCCTCAAGCTAAGATCATACAGAGCCCACAATTCCTAGATTCTCACACCTAGAATACCAAGATAAACATTGTGGTGGTGTCCTCACTCAGTTCGTGGATCGAGTTAGACTCGATTGGGTTTGAGGAGCTGTTGGTCGTGTTGTTGGAGTTTCTGTTCGTTGTGTTCGTGTTGGTGTGGTGGACGCATTGTAGATTGTTTGAAGGATTCTTGAAGAATGGTTCTTCAAAAGTATGAATCCTCTATCCTTTGTATCATTGTTTAGCATGTAATTTCTATTGTTGCATAACCTGTTAGTTTTCATTTTAGATTGTAATTGTTAGTGTTCAATTCGAATGGAATTTGGAACAATCTCTTCCGCTGCTCATGGAAATCCTTGCGTATGATTTTCTTCATGAAGGTCAATTTACTATTATATCATCTAACACATTTGCTTCAACCACATGACTTAACACTTCCTTAATTTCCTTTTCTTCCATTCTCCAGTCTTTAAACTACCCATTCGAATCAAGGTTTATAGGCTATAACATTAATATAGGAAGTATGATGAAACCACCAGTAGACCTTAGAATTTAAATGTTTTAATAAGGTTGTATGATAATTAGTTGTTGTGTGAGTTAAGATTTGGATTTAATATACAAAAAATAATCATATTGAGAATTTGGGTCATAATTTTGAGGGCAACCAGTAGGAAATAAAAGAAAGAAAATAGAAGCATTACCAATTTGTGGGATGAAATTTGTTGATTGTTCATGTCGTTCAAATTAGTTACTATATTGTGGTTAGTTAAGAAGATTCTTCATGATTGAATATGATATTCCTTTTTGTTGACACTTTTTATATTTGGTGATTCATCATTTTGTGGAGTTTCATGCTTTGAGATTTTGATTTTTCAGATTTTTCAAATTTTGTGGGATTTTATAATTTAATTGAAGTTTTTGTTGGGTTATATGCCGTAAATCCTCGTAGTGTAATGTTATTTGAATCAATGGTTGATTAGTTTAATATGCGATAATCCATTAAACAAAAATCTAAGATTATCTTATGTAACTTAAACACGTATATGGAGACATATAAGTGGATCATGTTTAAGTGATAATCTAAATGGTCTGTAGTATATGGATAAAGTTGGATGTCTTATCTTTGTAACACTATGTGATACGACCTGCTTTGTAGTTGTTATAATTATTGTAAAGTACTACAAATGCACTGATCCTGATCATTCATGTAAATACATGTAAGTGGAGGTATCCTATACAAAGAGTTTGTGTAACACCAAACTACGGAATACATAGTCTCTTTTTATAACACTGTTGCTAGAAGAGACTTACATTTCACCAAGATAACCACAGATAACTTGACCAGAATCTTGAGTGAGTTGTGAACTCTTGCCTATGAGGGCGGTTCTTTGATTTGTATAGATGGGAGTAGGTAGATTCGCTAATTCGATAAGCCTACCATTTTAGGGATTCGTCTGACTGGCGAGCTGGGAACACAACTACACAAAAAGAAATTCACTCCTTCCCTGTTAGGGTAAGTAGATAAACTACTCCCTTAAGAGTTGATTCCAAGGCATAAACAATAAGGCGTGTCACCTTCTTCTGACCCAAGAGGGGTTCAGTTATAGTTGGACGATAATTAATTGTTCATTAAAGGGATTAGTGGTACTTAAGAAGTTAGATGGTACTACTACATGGGTAAAACGATAATTTGACCCAGTTGTACTTATGAGCAACTTGTGAAGGGTTAACGAACTGTTGATTGATTATATCTAATGGAAACAGAAGTATATCTATAGTGCGAAGAGTGCAACTGTCAGTTTTTAGTAGAATGATCAGCAGTTAATGAACCTATGGTTAATGTATATTAAATTCAAAATTTGAATTTGAATTTAATTTAACAACTCCCTTTGGAAGTTATTCTCTCAAATGTTTTGGTAAAAATAAGGGGAAGTGGTTTTCCTTATTCTCTTAATCATGTAAAAACAACAGAGAGAATGAGTGATCATTTTCTTCATCCCTCTCTATTTTTTTGTGTTTTTTTTTATAAGAAAAATCTCTCAAACTCTCATTCTTCTCCTTTTACCAAAATTGAGTGCAAACCCACAAAATTCTGCAAGATTCTCATCCCTAAGATTAACAAGGAAATCCCCGTGGTGGTTTCCTCTTCATCACTATTGTGTTTATGTTGATGCCAAGTTCAGGAGATCGAGAAGAGTAATATTGTGTTCGTGATTGGGAAAAGAAGCAAGAAGACGGTATTCTTCAAGGGTATGTGATATCCTTTCCCTCTTCTCCTCTCTGTATTTTCTCAGTAGAAACATACTTAAGTTAAAAATTTGTTTATTCATGAGTTTTTGTCGCTTTGAATTATGTTGTATGTTCTATAAAACGAAATCTAGAGATCGATACATTCAATTACTTTCGCTGTAGGGAATTTCAATCCCTTCAGTTTTGTGGTCATAATTGTTGAGATACTTTGCGTAAGAGTTGGACAAATCTAACAGGAGAATTTTTAGCTTTCTATTTTACCCTTGACTTTCAAATATATTCCTATTATACCCTCCTTTAATAGTTAGTTATAACATCTAATCTTTTTCCCTAAAACACTTCTCCCCAAAGGAGATGAGTTATCAAACACATACCATTAGTCTTTTTCTTCTATTCGCTGCTTCTGCACCAAAAAGTAACCATCATCCCATATTTGTTATTGTACATTTACTATTTTTTTTAAGGAAATTTTTATTTTCCCTTATGATTTATATTTATCTATGAACACGTTGTTCCTCTTCTTTCTTTCCTTTTGTTTTATGTATATGTTTTCTTCCCTATATTTTTTCTCATCATCCCCGAAAAAACATTATCAAATGAAAAATATGTAAAGTTCCCATATGTGTTTACTTCAATTCACCACCAAAACATTCTATATTTATTTTTTATGAAATTTTGAATTTCTTTTATTTTGATTTACATTTGTTTGTAAACACTTTGTTCCTTTTCTTCTTTCTTTTGTTTAAGTTTTTGTTTGATGGTTGTTTTTGTGTGTGTATAATTGTAGGTGTTTTCTTCCCTACATTTTTTTTTTCTCAGCATCCTCAACAAATGCATTATCAAGCAAACAAAAAACGTAAATCATCGTTGATATACTTCACTTTTTTTTCTTTTAATTCACATTAGGAGTTTATTTTTAGAATTAATTTAAAGTAAGAACTTTATTTTGATGAAGATAAATGTGAGAATGATTTGGAAATATGAGAGATGAGAATAACTTGTGAAATTTAGGGAATAGGAAGATATGAAAGAATTGAGAATATTTTGAATATTTTTTCTAAAATAAAAAACATATTCTCTACTTTGATAGAGAATAACGTGATATGATTATAGTGAGTAAATCAAAAGAAAAACCAATTTAAGAAAATTGGGAATAAGGAGATATGGAGGAAAATTCGAGAATATTCTAAAAAAAAAATGTAATTACTTCTTTAGTTTACTTAATTTTTTTTTCTAAGTTCACATGAGGGAATTTTATTTTCTCAAAATGGGGAAAGGAGTTAAATTTGAGAAAATTAAGGGAGGGAGATATGAGGAGAATATTAGTGAGATATTAGGTTAAATTTGACTTTCTCATTTTAATTTCAACTCAATTCTAAAAGTTATCTCTTCAAATCACACTGTGATTCATATTGATATTTATTTTCCTCTTAGTTTTAATTTTTCTTCTATTTTTTATCGCATCATAAATTTATGACTCTAACTAATACAATGTTAGTTTAACCACTTTGTTAATCTCCTTAATTAATTAATGAAATAGAATAAACTATTATATCTTGAAAATAAGAAGATTTATTTGAAAATAATAATGATAAAAGAAATTGGCCTTTTCATGACCATAAAATATTGGCATAGATATTGAAATTGAAATTGTTGAGATTCATGGTACAAAAAGTGTTTAATATTTTGCTTATAAATGAAGCTTTTATTTTACTATTTTAAATATAACACAAAATTGAAGTTATTGGTGTATATATAATAATAACAACAACAACAAGATTTTGTTCTTTTCAAAATCAATTTAATTTTTTATATAATTTTATAGAACAAACAAGATATTTGAAATAAAAAAATCAACTACCCAGTTATTCTTAAATTTAATAAACTCGATAAATAAACTATTTTTTCAAATTATAAAATATTAACATAAATAATAAAATTAGAATTTTGAGATTTGTAGCAAATAAGAGTTTAATATTTCACTTAAAAATTATAAATGATGTATCTATTTTAATATTTCAAATATAAAAAATTGTTGCAATTTTTTTTAATAATAACAAGTTTGTGTTCCTTTTAAAAAATGATTTTTTCCATAATTTATAAAACCAACCAAATCTTTAAAACCAAAAAGATTAACTACTTAAGTCCTTCTTACCTTTAATAATACAGATAAATAATACTATCTTTTTCCAAACAAAAAAATAATTTTAACCGAACCTTTTGAAAAGGTTTAAAGAAACAAAAATTTATTTTAGGAAGATAACAAGGACAAACTTCACTAGTTAAAATAAAAATAAAAATTATAAATTTAAGATTTCATAATGATTTTTTTTAACCATTTAAATGTAACCCATAATATCTTTTATGAAAACAATGTTTAAATTATATGTATCTATGACATATAATCCTAAAACAAAAACTAACATTCTTTAATTACTTTGAATTAAAACTATACGATTTCACATATATATATATATGACGATACATATTCCTTTTATGTATGAGAGTAACTATAATGGCAAATATGTGATGACATTGAAATAAAAATTGTTGCATTATATTAAAATATCAAAATGTTGACATATTTATTTGATCACTTAATTATGAGTACAATTTTTATGGAAGTAATGATATATGAAAACATTAAAATAAAAATTCTTACATTATTCCTATTATTGTTGTTGACTTCAAACAAGAAACAACTTAGGAAAAACAACTATCAATTTATAAACGAGAATCCACTCGTGGTGGGTGATCTTTCAGAAAAATGGATATCAGTCGATGTCTGCAGACATGTATAGCGAGTTCGTGCTTAGTGGAATTATAATTGTGATTAACAAAGAAAAAACCTTGGATTTCCCCTCTATGATTTAAATCACACAAAAAGTCCACGAAATACTAAATCTCATTACCATAATGTGATAATTTATTTAGAAGCAACTAAAATTGTTATATTATCTAACTTTCATATGTTGTAGTAATTAAAATTCAAAACAAACGTATATAATATTTATTTATTAGATGCTAAAAAACCTAATATATTTTAAAATTTTTAATTAAAACAATACGATTTTACGTGCATACGTGTGTTTTTATTAGTAGGGAAGAAATGAGAGTATCTATATAAGTTGCAGTAGAGTGGAGAGAAGTGGAAGATGGGGCTGATGGGTATGATATAAATAATTTTAATAGATATTCAAACAATAATGACATTTTTTTAAACTTTTAAAGGTCTATGATATTAATACAACATTTAAAAGTTTAGCTATATTTTTTAAACAAGGTACTTGGTTTGTGTCTATATACTAATAATAAGGGTAATTTTGATTTTTTTTTTTCTTTTAAAAGTTTAAGGATATAAATGAAACATTTAAAATTCAGAGATGTTTTGAAATAGAGTACTATCAATTTCTGTAAAAAAACTTGTAAAGAATTCTTAAATTTTTTTAAAAAAAGTTTAAGAGTATTAATGAAACATTTGAAAGTTCAAGAGTATTTTTTAAACAAAGTACAAATTTCAGAGATATTTTCTATAATTGAGCTTTCTTTTTCTTTATTTTATTTTAAAATATTCTACGAACTTTTATACATATGAGCAAAACTTGGGTGCAATCTAGGTTACACTCATCTCCATGCATCATCTTCAATCACAAATAGGAAAGAATTGATATTGAAAAGATATCTTTTTTAAGAAAAGAAAATTAATTTTTGCCACGTGGTAGCTTATGATTGAACACATTTGGATGGGATGCACAAAGATAGATGAGATACATCCAAATATTTTTTTTCTATATAAAAGTATTTAACTCTTTTACCTAAATGCAAACTATCGTAAAAATTTGAGAGAAAATAAGATTAGCTTTTATGAACTAAAAAACAAACAAATGAATACTAAAGTGGTCTAATTTTTTTTATTTTTTACTTTTTAAAACTTAACTTGATTTTTTGAAAACATTGATAGGAAGTAAATAACAAAACAAGAATTTTAGAGGTGAAACGAGTGTTTACTGGACTTATTTTTCAAATACTAAAAATCAAAGACCAAATAATTATCGAACAATTTTTTTTCCTGATAATATGTAGGGTGTGGAATCGAACCTCAAACCTTGAAGTCGATAGTATAAATTCATGTGATTTGAGCTATGCCATGTTAGCACCAAATGGATCTTAAGTAATCTACATTATTATTTTAAATATATATATATATATATATCAGCATTATTATTTCTCATAAATGAGTTCAGTTATCTAAACTTTAATAATATTTTCCTTCATTTTTTTATAATTAAGTTTAGAAACATCGAGACACAAAAAGGGATAATAAAAACTTATTCTCATGAATAGAAAATATTTAGATAAATACTACTTTTAGAGATCAACAAGAATGTATTTACAAAAGAATATTTTGTTCTTATTTGAGTTTATTTTTTAGAAAAAGAAACCAATAAAGAAGTTATTTTCAAAGAAACGATTAGGACGAATTAAAGATTCTTTGTTGACGGTCAACATGTCTTGTTTTTATTGGGCAAATTTTTTTTTTTAATTAATCAACGATTATAATCTGATGACATGGTTTTTTAAATGTGGGTACATATATTGAGAATATAGCTTTATAATAAAAGCGAAATTCAAAATTTCTAAATTGTAGAAAAAAAAAGTACTATATGTGGTGGGGTAATTATTTTAAATAGTAAAACTACCGTGAATATTTTCAAGTATATAGTGTGTAGGATAATTAAATCGATGTGAAATATATTTTTCTTGGTTTTTTCCAAACAAAACAATTTTTTAGACCTCGTTTGATAGTTATTTTATTTTTAAAAATTAAGTTTATAAACATTACTTCTACCTCCAAATTTCTTTTTTTATTATCTTCTTCTTACTAATAATTTAAAAAAACCTATCTAATTTTTGAAAACTACAAAATGTACTTTTTAAATATTTGTTTTTGTTTTTGAAATTTGACTAGGAAATTAATCATTATATTTTTAAAAAAAAATTAAATCATTGTAAGAAATTGAGAAAAAATAGACTTAATTTTTAAAAACTACAAAATGACTAAGAAATTAAAAAAACAAGGTTTCTGTTTTATTTTTCAGTTAAACTTATACATATTATTTCCACCATTAACTTCTACTCTTATTTCCAATAACACACAAAATTTGTATCCAATTCTAAATCACTTGAATTGGATTGGGGTTATAAGGCTTGTTTAGTTTGATTTCAATTCTTGAATCTTTTAAAATTATATTATAGATTTACCTAAAATTATAAGTTTGATAGAACAAACCAACTTTAATAACTTTTTTAAGTTAAATTATAAATGTAGTTCCTAAATTTAAAAATTATAACTATTTAATCTTTAAATTTTTTATTTTGTGTTTAATACATCTTTAAACTTTAAAAAATATCTAATTGACTATTAAGGTCCCATTTGATATCCATTTAGTTTTTTGTTTTTAATTTCTTTTTAAAAATTAAGCCCGTATCCTCTCTAAATCTTACCATGGTTTTTCTCTTTTTTAAGTAAAGAAGTTGTATTCTTATCCAAATTCTAAAAATTAACCTTATTTTCTTTTAATTTCCTATTTATGTTCAATGAGTTTCTAAACTTTAAATTTTGTGTTTAATAGGTTATTGATTTCTTTCGATATTTTAAAAAATTAACTGATCTTCTAAACACAAAATTAAAAGATAGAGTTTCATAGAGATGTCCAAGGGACAAGGGCAAAGATATAGATGACTTCTAATTTCATGAGACATAAATTTCAATTTTATATCTAATAGATCAAATTCTAGAGAATTTTTAATGTATCAAGTACATCTTTGACACAAAATTGAAGGTTTAAGAGTCTATTAAACATTTTTAAAGTTAAAAAATCTATTAGATACAAAATAAAAAATCTAGAGACATTATGGCCCTTTTCAAAGTGTTAGGATCCAATAAACACTTTGAGGGACATAATTAAACATTTATAATAGAACAATATGATCATAACTCAATAGATTTGATATGAGTTCAAGAGTCAATGGTTCAATCTCCTAAACTCTAGGATTATTGAATTATAAAAAGATATGTTAGCTTATTAAAAAAAAAAATCATTTTTACCGTGTTAGTAGGTAGTTAATTGTAAGATTATGATATTTAAAGGGTAAAGTTGTAAATTTCTAGAATCTCAAATATAATATAGGTTAAAATATTATTTTGGTCCCTCTATTTAAAGTTTTGTTCAACTTTATTCCTTGTACTTCTAATAATTCTTAGATTAAGTCTCTTAGAGTTAATCTTTACTGAAACGGGTTATTTAAATAATGAAATATTGTCAAATAGAAAAGTTGGGATGAATAATAATTTGATGCCTTCTTTCCATTTTACCCCTAGATTTCTTTTTTTTTTTTTCACATTTTTTTTTTTTTTAGTTTTGTTTGGATTACATTCCTTAATATTAGAAGACCATTTTCATTTTCAAATATAGAGTTTACCCTTCAAGTCAAAGATAAATGGGAAAAAAATAAAAGAAAAGAAAAAGAGTTGGGCTGTTGTCCACTTGATTTGATTTGAGAAGTTTGGGCCAAGACTTAGTAAAGAAATGGGCCAAGATAGGGTTTGGGCCAACTCTCACTAAAGAAATGGGCCACAAGTGATGGCATCCCACCACATATCTTTCTCTTACTCAATTCAAAACAATAAGAGAAGCTTATTAAGATTTTATAAAAATATCAAATAATATCAAATAATTTGTAAATTAAACCCTTTGTTAAATGAAAAATAACTTTTCTAGATTTGAGTAAGTATTCTTTTTTTCTTTTTCTTTTTCTTTTAATGTGTGTAGCTAACTTTTTTTTACTATCATAATTAGACAGTAAATTAATAATATACAATCGATTAAAAAAATGTTTATTTAAGTAAAAATTGATTAATTATAAGTAATAATTTAATTTGTTCTTATTATGCATATAATCATTATCAAAGAAACGGGATAAAACACAGAGAATTGATGCATTTTCAAACATTTTGTGAAACTTATAACTTATCATTTGGGAACAATTACAATTTAGATATTTTTAGTATCATTGGATACCTTTAAACTTTGTGAGTTGTATTGATTAAAATTATGAACTAATAATTACATCAATTTAAATTTTGAATTTTCATAAGTGTATTAATTTACACCTCCTTTAGATTTTATTTGAAAATTACGTATGAAACTTATAATTTGTATCAATTAAGTTTTTAAACTTCCATAAACAATTCAATTTAGAACCTTCATCATGTTTACTTTTGAAAATCATCAATGAATCAATTCTCACGTGTGTACCCTTTTTCAAATGTCGGTTTTATAAAATTGACTATTAAATTTGATTCATGGATAATTCTCAAAGGAAATCTTTAAGGTTGTTACGGTAAAAAAAAGCTTATCTAACACACCACGTAATAAGTTACCCATAATGTCACAGCAATCCCAAAAAGCCTACACCCTCAAAATTGGTAACTCTATAACACAAAAATATTACCCTTAAATATGCATGAAAGAAAAGAAAAATCGGATCAATGCTATAACCAGTCGAGTCCCAAAGAAGGAAAAAAAAATCCTCAAGCATAAACTCTCATAATTTTTTAGATAAGAAAAGAATTTTCTGACAAAAATAACATTGTGAAGGACATCATAGAACATCTCCTGGGATAAGATTAAGAACAAAAGTGCCAATATCTATGGATCACGACTAAAAAAATATAGCTAAGATCAAAACACTAACAATTAAAATTGTATATTTCGCAAGGTGTTTTTCCAGACTGAATGTAATAAAGGGTATAAGTTGATACACATATAAAACTCCCATATTCAAATTAATACAATTATTAGTTTAAGGTTTTAATTGCTGCAATTCTCAAAATTGACTGATATAAATTGATTGATATTTTTTGTTATTAATTTTATGTGACATACTATTTAGAGACTTGGTAAAAACATAGAGGTAGGGATGGTCATTCAAATTGCAAAAACCGAACCGAACCGAAAACTTAGTGAAACCGAAAAATTCGGTTCGGTTCGGTTTCACTTTCGAAAATCGAATTTAAAACCGAACCGAACCGAACCGCTTTAATTAAAAAAAAGAATATAACATGGATTTTTTAAAAATGTCAAAACCGAATTTATTCTAGGAGATATTCTATATGCAGTTCGAACCAAACTGTTTCCACTCGTACATAGATGAAGGTCAAATAAAGGAGAAAATATTTTAATATCTTCTCTAAATTTGGTATTAATGTCTATTTAATCCTTGAAATTTCAAAAGATATACTTTTAATCTTCTAAACTGTTATGTATTGATATAAATCAATTTTAATATTCACCAAGAAGGAGGTACTAAGTTGAAACATTGGGAATAATATGGACTAAATTGAAAAAGCATTGAAAGGGGAAAAAACATATTAATTGAAGAAAAAAGAAAAAAGTTATCCATTGGATGGGAAGGGGGAGGGTGGCTTTGGAAATGGATTGTCCTTTGGGATGATGCTTTTTAACAAGTCTTTGCAGAGATTGCTTCTTCATTTAACAGAGCATCACATGTGTCACATGTCTCACCCTAACTTTTTTTTTTCTTTTTTCTTTTTTCTTTTTTTTCATCATTCATTTCACCTTTCCTTTTTTCCCTCTTTCCTTTTCCATTCAACTAACTCATTTTTCAAAGTTATATCTATTATTTTTAAGGACATTATCAAAATTTACCACTAAATTTCAATGGTTATATTAACTATATCATGCTTGGCCTCGTGATAGTAGGAACGTTAAAAAAAAATTAAAAGACTAAGAGATCATGAGTTCAATCCATAACGATCACCTAGAATTTAATTAGGATCCGTGGATTATCTCGTGAGATAGATAATAGTAGTATAATTACAATTGAAAATTAGATGGGATTCACTATCTTACCAATTCATCAATCAATGAGATCGAAAACTCCTTATAAAAATGGTCCATTGTTTTACGCTAGTAGTGTATCAATTTTGTTAAAAATTAACCATCTCATTTGACAAAAGAGCCAAAAATTAAACCATGAAAGCATTGAGAAAATGTAGAAATTGTGTACTTATCATCATCTCCAATTTTTAAGCACCTACATTCTAGACTCAAAATTTCAATTAATCGCACACAAGCATATATATATATCAACTAAGCAAACCCATATAAAATTTAGCCATAAAATTAGCTACAAACCCAAGCATAAAAATCCTCAAAATCTAGACTCAAAAAGTCGAGCAAAGTAAAATACCACTAAAATCAACAACAAAAATATCCAAATTAAGAACCCTTATAAACACATCCCCATGGCCCAAAGAACAATCTCCTTCAATAGCAAGAATGAATCCCCACAGCCTAATTTTAACAATTTTGTTCAAGCAAAGTAAGATTCAAGACTTGGAAGCTTTTCTGTTTGGGTATACAACACAAACAACAAATGGGTAATTCACAATCATATATACAAAAATCTAAATCTCATATTATATTTGTATCAATTTCAATTTCTGTTGTATTGTTAAAGAGAAAGAGTCAGAGGAATTGGCAAAATCAGAAGAAGAAGATGATGATGAACTAATTCTGAGACCTGTAATTGATTTTGATTTGATTTGATTTTGATTTTGATTTTCCAGTTCCTTTTAGGAACGTTTTTTTTTTTTTTTTTTGGTATGTACAGAGAAGAACAACAAACATATTCCCTCCCCATCAAACTCAATCATCTCCATCTCTCATCTCTGTTTCCCCTTATTTTATTTATGTTTTTCCGATATCGATTGATGAGAGGCAGAGCAGCAAAATCAACAAAAAGAAAAATCAATCAAATCTCCAAAAGCTACAAACCAGCGGAGAGAAGACTTGAAGAAGAAGAAGAAGAAGAATCGGTGTGGAGAGCTTCAAAGATTTCCGAATCCTCCCAAAGCCTATCGTCAAAATTACAACCACCACTCCGCAAATCGGGAGGAATAAACACCGTCCGGCACAGCGGGCAGGTTCTCTGACCGTAACCGATCCACCGATCGAGACATCCGCGGTGGAAGATGTGGCGACAGTTAGCGAGGCGGCGGATCTCATCGTCGGCCTCGAACTCGTAGAGACACACAGCGCAGCTCTCCGGTGGATCCAAAAGCTCGGAAAACTTGACGACGGGGAGAATCTCACGGAGAACGGCGGCGGAGAGAGGGTCGAGGTCGGTGAAGGGTCCGGTGGGGAAGGAATCGGGGTGATTGGGCCAAGGAATGTCGGGTTCGAGGAAATCTTGGAGACCCAAGAGGCGGAAGAGGAGGGAGATCAGCTTTCTGAGGAAACCGAGGAAGGAGAGTACATGAATGAAGAGCTTGGGAAGAAGAAGCTCAGTGTAGCTTGCAGGGAAACCCATGGCGGAACTGTAAACAGAGGAAGAAGAAGAGAGAAATTTGGAAGAGATGATTAATGGAATTATGCCGTGAGAAAGACGGCCAATTCTTATTTATAGACCAATTATTTACAATATCAAAATAATTAAATATTTTTTATTCTTTTTTTTTTTTTTTAAAAAAAAACCTTTAATTTTCTTTAAAGTAAAGAATTTCATCAAGGACTATAACATTATATTATATGCTCTCTACTTTAAATGAAATGTTCTCCGTCCCGCTCCCCATTTCATTCCCTATTTAGTGAAATTTTCCATGGATCAGAGCGAAGATTCCCTGCAGGGAATTCGCGAGATTGGATTCCCTAAGGAATTTTTATCCATATTTTTTTTTTTTTTGTAAAAAATCAATTAATTTAAATCATTAATGTGAGCAAAATTTAATTAAATAATTAACTTTATCATTAAATTGTTTATTATGATTAGTTTTATATGACAATTTGAATTTAAAGATAAATTACTCAAATTTTGATGTAAAAAAGCTAATTATTTTTTAGTAGAAAGAAATAAAAATAAATCAAATTATTCGCATATATAATCTAAATTTAAATATTCAATTTAAACATATTTATTACATTTCCCAATAAATAATCAAATTTGAAATTTAAATGTAATATTATATAAAAATAATAATAATAACATGACATTAGATAACTATACTAAATCGTCATCGTTTAGCTCATGGAGAAACTTTTTCTCCACCCCTCCCCTATTCCTCGCCTAATAAGGGAATCTGTCCCGTTAATAGCTAACCTAAGTACATAAATAGTAATTGATATGTATTTTTTTTTTTATTTTTTTTTTTGACTCTTAGATTTAAATTTTTAAATTTCACGTCTATTGTATTACATAGAAATAGAATCGCAAACAGAATTATAAATCGATAATATTATTCAGAATAAATTTTACCACAATAAATGAATAACCAAAAGAAACTCCAAAAAGAGGTATTAGCTAGGATTTAGGGGTTTAAGCAAATTAGTTTAAGTTGATTTTTGATAAAATGGATGCAAACCTACGGTGCCCTAAAAACTTAAAAAGGTTGGTTTGATAGCTATATGGTGTTTTAATATTGTATTTGTCTTTCACAATTTTTCTACATGATTTTCACATTTTCTTAAATAAAGAAAAAAAAAAAAAAAAACTCAACCAAAAAAACCTTGACCAAAATTTTGAGACTCAAATCTCTCACTCCATGTATTGTACTGAAAACAAAGACGTAAAATGTTTATAAACTTAATTTTTAAAAAGAAAAAACTAAAACTTAAGGTCCCACTTGAGAAGCTGACAAGACCAACTACTATATGGACAAAAAGTTTATACTAAAATGGACAGAAGAGTAATTTAATTTTACAGGTCTCACAACATCATTTTAAAAATCCTTGACCTAATACCATTCTATTCACTCAAATAGGATGTTCAAATTAAATAAAAATGACAATTATATAGTTAGTATTATTTTCCGAACATTTTAAAAGAAGAAAAATCTTGAAATTTCATAGACTCTAGGAAAGACCCCTCAAGAAATAATGTGTACAATCTATGAAGAGAGTATGGGCCCAAAAAGAGAAAAAGAGATGGTGAAGGTGTTTGAAAAGAAAAGTCCTACACACAATAGGGGTTGTAGTCCTAATGGGTAGCCCCACACACCATCATCTAGGAAGGTCACTATAAGTAATTTTTGTGGGGGCACTACTTTGAATTAACAAATCAATTTGAAAACTATGTATTATGTTATCATTATTATCTCTCTCTCAAACTACTCTTCATATATTATATGTCACCATCAACTATACTCTATAATTTCAACAAATCTTCCACATTTTTCCTAAATTATTGAACATACATATATAATCAACCCTCCAAATATATACCAATCGGTTTTTAATTTTATTTGTGACAGTTATAGTTTTCTTGTTTAAAATTATTAAAAAAAATTGCTTAATAATGTTTTAAAATAAATAATCATTATACCTACCCTTGTATTCACTCGATCTTTTTTAGAGGTATTATTTAGATTTAATTTCAAATATTTTTTTTCTCAAAACCAAAAATGGTAGCGGAAGGGAGAAAAAACAATAGGAAAAGCAAGAAAAAGAAAAGAAAAGAGGTCCGTAGAGTATTTATTGATAAGATATAGCTGGATGAAAAATAAACAAAAAAAAGTAAAGAGAAGTTAATGTAATGTGTTGTAATATATAATAATTATGGAAAAGAGAGATGAAAGTGGATGTTTTGAGGGTACCCCACAAAAGGGCATCATACCTCATACTGCCAAACCCCATTTGACATTAGTGTCTAATATGGCCACAACATTGGGTGCCCTACCTAATTCAACATATTGCATCCCACACCCCTCCTTTACTTTCCATTCACATACATTCCATCTAATCCCTCTCTTTCTCCTACTTACCCCATTCTTCTCTCAAGTTGCAATGAAACAAAATTAGGGTAAGAGTAGGATCCACTCTCCATTCAACTATACCCATTATTACAATTGTTTATTCAACTTGTCTCTTTCACCTATCATATTCTTACTCATCTATGCTTAATTATTACTTCTTTACTCTTTACTCTTTCTCCTATTGGAATGCTTTGAATCTGTTATCTCGCGCTTCGAACAATCTAGTATGAGAATTTCGTTACCTGCTCAGCGAACTGTAGCTCAGGAGCGGCGTGTCCTAGTGAAAGTTCGTGGCAATACCACTTAAACCTAAGTTAAATTCGTATTTCGCATTCTTTAAATTACTTACGGTTGGTTATTTACGATTATGACCCTAGGGTTTAGAGAAGTGCACTATATAATCTCCCAACCCTAGAGACGCCACTAACATTTTCTTTAATAAAATTATTCTGATCTCTTAACACACTGTTAATGAACCACGTGAAATCTATGTGTTGATTCTCTACTCTTTTTACGTTTTATGTTTTTTTTTTTTTTTAATTGTTGATTTTTTTAACACCACTTAACATCCCCATGCTCGTGATTACTCTTTGAAAACACGTTTCGCGGTTTTAGGCTTGTTTCATAATTACTCTCGCACAAACTCTGTTTCATAGGTTAAGCTTTGTTCCCATTTTGCTCTCTCGATACGACGAGAATCAAACTTTTACTTTCTTTTCCTTAGGATGCTACAATGTTTAAGTTTGTTTGACTCAACAACAATTTGAAAGATCAGATATGTCTAAAAATCTCTGTTTTTATTTTCAGTTAGTTCACCAAAGTACTTTGTTGCTTACTACTCCCTTTCTCGTGCAATATTAAGATGCAATAGAGAATAAATAAGGTATAGTTAGAGAGGAATAAAAAAGATAAGATGATAAAAGAGAGAATTGACCGAGTTGGTGAAAATTTGAAATGAGGGTGTGGAGCGTTGTTGTAGGAAGAAGAAACGTGACAAAAGAAGTGGAAAGAGAGATAGATGTAGGATATAAGATAGGAAAAAAAGGTGCAATATGATTTGAAAAGTTTGTCCAAATGGTTTGTGTTATAGGACATTGCACATATTGACCCACACCCACCTCCAATGGTTGCTTCATATTCACAAGTGTTGTTCAATACAAATAAATAATTAACCTAAAGTTTAAAATGGGGTTTAAGTGGAGAGCCCATATTTTTGCCTCTTGCATCTCTGTCATTATGGCTCTATTAGGGACATGGATAACATGTAGGCCACCTAAATCCAACCATATTATATCTTCTATCTCTCTATCTTTGCTTTCATCTATACATGTAGATGTTACATTTGATGTGCAAGCAAATAAGAATGTGAAGTTTGAGAATGTGATGTTTCAAAGATAAAATTACTGTGGATGATAGATATGTGGAGAGATACACTTCTAATACACGTCTATATCATTTTTTAAAAATTAAGACTCGTCAAAATACCATTTTGATCTTATACCCTTGGATTTGCTCAATTTTAGTACGACTACTTTTAATAAATCTTCAATTTTAGTCTTTCAAAGTTGATTTTCATCGAAACTGGTTGAATAATAATAATATTTTTCATGCAAAAAAAAAAAAAAAATACAATATGTGAATACATTATCAAAATTTATAGTGAAAATATTAAAGAAATAATATTTTTTCATTTAAAAAAAAACAACAATCATCCATTAATAATTGACAATAAAATTTAAGATTTATTGAATATATATAGAATAAAATTAAATAAACAAGGTATATTTAATATCACTCATTTTTATATTAGAACTCTAAGAGAAAATACTTCTGGAATAAATAGTTAAGTTAACGCACTTCATTTTTTCTAGGTTTATTGATTTTATTATTAGAGAAAACTACTTTTAGATTTTTTTTTTTTTTTTCCTTTGAGTTCAATAATATGTAGGATGAAAATTTAAAAAACCTCTATAGTAAGGAAGGTGATACAATTATGATCGAGCTAGTTCATTTTATACTTTGACGTTTGATCTTTTTTTTAGCTCTTTAATTCGGGTATTTTTTGATCGGTTTGATTTTATACCTATATTTAGGTGTTTTAGTAATAATTAGCTTTAAAAATATTATTATGGTTCGATTTTGAGATAATTTTGAAATTTATAAGGTTTAATTTCTATTATAAAAAAAAAATTTATGGTCATCTTCTAAATTTATTTTAAGAAAATATTAATTTTATTCCAAATGTAATTAGATGAAATTGAAAGTTTAACGCATAAAATTGAGTAACTAAACTCACCCTTAAATTTAATGGAAATGTTTAATAAATTACTCCCGGTTAAATTTTAAATAATTATTCATAATTACTTTAAATCTTTCAAACTTTCAAACTTTATCAATTTTGTCCTTTTGTACTTTTAAGGGATGTGGAGCACGAGAATTAAAAAAGAATTGGATCTTAGTTTATGAAAAACCCTAGATTATTATGATGTAAACTAATTAAATAATTGTGGGAAGAAATGTTGGAATGGCTATTCGGTAAAAAGTGACAGGAATGAAAGCTCGAAAATTAGTAACAACAAAGAAAACCTATAAAACAAAAACCATCTAATTGGATGAGCGGCAGCAATGCTCGCATGTGGAAAGATCATCAAATCCTCATTTGCCTACTTCCTTACCCCTTCTAAAATTTGGGTACCGCATGGGCCCAAACCCACAAGGAAAGGGTATGGTAAATAAGGAGGTATCTTCTTGTCGTTCCAACTAACGTGGGATTCTCCACTTTTCTTTTTCTTTCATTTAAAAAATAAGAATATTTCACCAATAAGAAATGTAATTAACACAAGTTAAATTACAAATTTAATCTCTATGGTTCGAAAATAAAATTTAATTAGAATTTAGTCCTTATAATTTAATACAATCTCATAGTCTTTATAATTTGATAAAAAAATTTATAAATAATCTCTACAGTAGGGACTATTTATGAGGATTTTATCAAACTATATGGATTAAATTAAATTCTAATTATAAATCATGAGACTAAATTTTAATCTTCTCCACAATTATAAAGATCAAATTTATCATTTAACCTTCAAGGAAATATATGAAGTATTTATATATATAACTCCTAAACCAGCATTCTAAAGTTTCATAGATTAGACTTTCTTTTTGGTCCCTCTTTGTTTTTCTTTTTTTATTGATTTAGGATGTTAACATATTACTATTCGAATTTTTTACCAGATAAAAAGTTACTAACGCACTTAGCTATTAAAATAACTTTATGAAATACTATTTGAGTATATGCTTTAAAAATAAATATAAGGACTAACACGAGCATAGTTGAATTAATATAAATTTATACTTTCGACATCAAAGTCGGAAGTTTAATTCTCTCCCACCTTGAATGGGTGATCTTCTTGAGCATAAAAAAAATATACATATTTAAAAATATTTACATTTTATAGCAAAAAATTTTAAAAGTGTTTGTATTTTTAAAACCTTTTACTATAAACTGTAAATATTTTTAGAATTTTTCTATTTATAAGAGTTTCTTTAAAGGACATCATATATTTAATTTGAAGGATTGTAATAGCTAAGTGTATTTAAAGACATTATTTATTTAATTTGAAGGATTTTAAGGCATGTTGAGAGTTATTTTAAAATGGTTAAAACTACTTTTGTTCTTTTTAAAATTACTTTGAAACATGTCATTTAAAATTATAAAATTAAATATTAAACTAATTTTGAATGACTTAGTTTTGAACGTGACAAACATGATTTAAACAATTTCAAAATTATTCTCAAATATACACTTAATTAATCGAACCATTTATAAATAATATATATGAGAAATAAATTACCATAAATAATACATAATCCAAATGTTGCAATAGTCAAAATACAAGAATATTTTGTTTTAAGAAAAAGAGAGGGAATATATTTTCTTTACCTTTTGTAAAATGTGAAGTGGTCGATCAATTTTTATTGAACTTGGATTTAAATATGCGGTATAAAACATATATATACTTTTTCAACTAGAAAAGGAGAATCAATAAATCAATCAAATATCTTTTTAAAAAAATAAAAAATAAAGTCAAAGTAAAATCTCTAACACGAACACCAAACTCACTCAAAGTAATCAAAACAAACAGTCAACGTTACATAATTCAATTGATTAAGGCAGTCGAAGATTCAAATTTCTTAAACCGTACTAGTTGAACTAAATATGTATATATATATATATATTTATATAAATCTAAAGCGTTAAAATGGAAAAAAAAAAAAAAAAACCAATACAAACAAAAAATGGTCTTGTAGTTATATATTGAATCACTCACATACAAATGAACATCTCTACCGCTAGTTCGTTATTGAATATTTCACGGTTTATTCAAATTTAAGAAATAAATAAATTAAAAAGAGTAAATTATAAGTGTTTAATTCTTTTAACTTTTGAAGTATGTGTTTATGGTCCCTGAAAATTTCATCTTGAAATTGAAGATCCTATTAAATACAATATTAAAAGTTTAAAAATCATTATATATATATTTTTTAGTTTAAATCATGATATATTGAATATAAAATTAAAAGTTTAGGAATCTATTAAATATACCTTTTTAAAGTTTAACTATCAAATAGTCTCAAACTCAAGATTCAAAGATGTTCCGATAAAAATGAATTAAAAGAGATTAAATTACAAGTTCAGTCCAATATCTTTCAAGTTTGTGTTTAAAAGGGCCATGAACTTTAAAAAGTGTTTAAAAGATCCTTAAACCTTAAATATGTGTCTAAATGATTCGTGAAATTTGAAAGAAAAAAAAAATGTAAAATAAGTGATATGAATCAGAACACCCTTGTGTTACCTCCTGGACCAATCATACGCTCAAGAGCCAAGAAGCTACATTTAGTGTTGAATTCTCACGTTCAACCAACTCAATTGAGAATATTCAAGCAGGAATATCTCATCATAAGCTTTATAGTTGGTTTCAGTTGATGCTATAAGATGAAACTGACTGAACTTTGTTAATTTATTTTAATTTGAAAACATGCGTTAATTTTTTTGGGTATTTACATTATTGGATCCATATATGTTTTGTTTGGGTTTTTAGTTCTTTTTAGTTTGGGGTAGAATGGACTTTTTAAGTCACTTTGTTTAGTAGGATGGGTTTAAAGGATAGGAGAAAAAGATATTACCACTTTTGCAATTCTTGAATCAAGGTTGCATGCCAAGAAAATTCAGGTAAGTTTCATCATCTTGCTTGTGCAGTGTTCGAACTTGGAGTAAGGAACTAGTTCTCTTTATCTCTTAGTCTTCGATCAAAAGGTAATCTAAATCTAATCATTCTCTTTGGGATTGTTGTCAAATTGATCGGGGGTTTTAGAATTTGATATTGGGGGTTTTAACATTTGGAGTTTCTAATTTTCAAATTCTAGGTTTCATATCATTTGGTATCAGAACCTAGGCTCTAGATTGGATATATGTTTACTTTGATTGTTTTATTTATTGAGCATTAATTTCTAATTAGGATTAGGGATCTTGTTGAGTTTGAATTGGAAAAACAAAAAGTGTTTGAAGGCTTGTGCGACGGGGTTGGTGGACAGAATCAAAATTGAGAAGGCAATTGAAAAAAAAAATGGAGAAATCAATTTGCATACTTCAATTGGAAATCTGGAATTGGATTTTGGTTGAGAATTGAAAAAAATTTTAAAAAAAAAAAGAAGAAGAATTGGGTCCGAAGATGAGAAATTGGAGAACAAAGATAGAAACTCGAAGCAGGCACGTCAAATAATTAGGTTAAATTGGCACATCAAGCAAGTAGCTCATTGTTCATGAGTTTTAAGGGGCTGAAATTCATATGAAAGATGAGTTGTTTCAAAAGCACATTTGTTTATTGAGATTAAATTGAGGTTTCGGTAAAATTAGTATAATTGGTTTTATTTTATTTTATTTTTTATTTCTAATTCTTTGTTTCCTTTTTATCATTGATTGTCCGGTAGTTTGCCATCTTTGTTCATATTGCATAATTATTTGAATTTTGAATATTAGATTCTTAATTCTTGATATCATATTCTTGTTGTTTCGTCTCCTAGTTTGTTGGATCTTGAATATTAGGTTCTTGATTTTTTGTTTCGTTTTTGTTGAATTCAACCGGTTCTTTGCTTGAGTTTGACATTTTATAGTTATTCTTGCTTGATTTTTGTTTTTTACTAACTCTTCAAATCTTGATTGCAAATTTTGGCTCATTACCCTTTTGAGAGCATTCCTTTTTGTGAGAGAGCGCCTACATTAAAGAGTGTAAACACGAGTGAACATCGCCTATCGAGTGAAACACATGAGGGAGTGATTGGTGAGATCCACTTTTCTTTCACATGTTTTTTTGTTTTGTAATAATGTTGGACAATGGAGTTGTTCCACAAGGACAATTACAAAAAGCACTCATTGAGGGAGTCATGCAAAATTTGGAGACTTTGATCTATGCGAGATTGGATAGAATAGAACAATGGTTTCAAGTTCGGGAAAGGAAGTAAGGAGGCGAGTTGTAGAGGCTCAAGCTCTTGAGGAGGAAGATGACTCAAAGCAAAATGAATCTGACTTTGACCATACTATAGATTGGCCTAGAAAAGGGAGCGATATGGGTCAAGAGGAAAAGGGGTTTTCATAATAGAGGTCGCAAGGTAGAAGAGAAAACCACCATGGAGATAGAGGTTTTGGAAGCATTAAAGTTAAATTTCCAAAATTTTATGGTACGTCTGATCCTGAAGATTTTTTCCAATGGGAACATGTGGCAGAACATATTTTTCGTGGTTACAAACTCTCTGAAGAGAAAAAGGTAACTGTCTCTATAACACATTTTAAGGGGTATGCACAAACATGGTGGGATAAAGTATGTTCTAAGAGGATAAAGCATTAGGAGGGTCCCGTGGAAACATAGCTAGAATTAAAAGAGTTGATGAAGAGGCAGTTTATGCCAAAACATTACTTGAGAGATTGTACACAAAGATTTCAGGCTTTACGCCAAGGGAGAAAGAGTGTAGAAGATTATTTCAAGGAGATGGAGATGTTAATGGAAATATTGGAGATAGATGAGGATAAAGAGAACACTATGGCTAGGTGTCTTCATGGATTAAATATTGATGTGATTGAACGTATTGAATTGTAATCATACGAGGATATGGAAGAATTAGAGCACCTTGCAGTGAAGGTTGAAAAGAAATTTCAGAGGTGCAAATCAAGGTACACTTCTAAAAATTTTTCCAATTCAACTTCTTGGAAACAAGGTGAAAAATCCATCGACTCTAAATTTAAAGCCAAGATAGGAAGTGATAAACCTAAAGATAAGGGGAAGTCCTCATTGAAAGCAAAAAGGTGGAGGCACCCAAAGGTAGAAATAGAGACCTTAAATATTAGAAATCAAGGAGTGAGACACATAAGTCAAGAATATCCTAATAAGAGGACAATGATCATTGGAGAAAGAGAGATAGTTATTGATGTGAGAGAAGATGATGAAGAGATAGAAAAATTGAGAAGTGACCAAGAAGGAGAGGAAGAAGTGGAAGATACTTCACAGTTATCCCTCGTCACTAGAAGGGCCTTAAGTACACATAGGGATAATCTTTTTTTTATACACATTGCCTTATACAAACCGTACCATGTAGTGTAGTGATTGACAGAGGGAGCTATACGAGTGTGGTGAGCTTTAGTTTGATCTCGCGATTAGACTTGGATATTACACCTCATCCACGATCTTACAAACTATAGTGGCTTAATCCATGTAGTGTAGTGATTGGCAGTAGGAGCTATATGAATATGGTGAGCTCTAGTTTGATCTCGCGATCAGACTTGGATATTACACCTCATCCACAATCTTACAAACTACAGTGACTTGATGATTGTGGGGAACTCAGAGTGACTAAGCAGGTGAAGGTTCCTTTTGCCATAGGGAGATACAAGGATGAAGTACTGTATGATGTGGTGCCCATGCATGCAGGTGACATACTCCTTGGTAGGCCTTGTCAATTTGATAGAAAGGTTATTTATGATAGTTTTCTTAACCGTTACACTTTCACACACAATGGTAGGAAAACTATACTTGTACTTCTATTCCTCAAAGAAGTGTTTATCGATCAAGAGAAGTTAGAAAAAAAAAAAAAAAAAAAGAAATGTTGCAGCAAAAGCAAAAGAAAAAGGAAAAGAAAATGAGAGGTTGAAAGAAAATGAGAGATTGAGAAAAGAAAGAGAGAGCTTGAAAGAAAAATGAAGGATTGAGAGAAAAGTAGGATCATAGCTCACGGCCTAGAAAGGAAAAAAAGAGAAAACTAGCAAGTTGGAGTGCTAAAAAAAGAACCATACTCATGGTTACATTTAAAGAAGCTTGTCCGCTCACCGAGGACCTTGACTCTTTTTTGCCTAGTATTTTTGTATCTTTTTTGTAGGAATTCAAGGAAGTCTTTCCTGAGGAGTTACCTAAGGAGCTACTACCCTTGAGGGGTATAGAGCATAAGATTGACTTTATTTCAAGTGTTCAGATTCCAAACTGACCAGCCTACCGAACCAATCCACAAGAGGACAAAGAGATTCAAAAGCAAGTTGATGAGTTACTTACTTACGGGTATGTATGTGAAAGTTTAAGTCTTTGTAGGGTTTCCATCTTACTAGTACCTAAGAAAGATAGATCTTGGAGAATGTGTGTAGATTGTAGGGCTATTAATAAAATTACATTTAAGTATAGGTATCCTATCCCTAGGTTGGATGATATGCTAGATGAATTGTATAGTTGTAGCCTGTTTACAAAGGAAGACTTAAAACCTGGAAACCATCAAATTAGGATGAATGTTGGAGATGAATGGAAAACCGCTTTCAAAACTAAGCATGGTTTATATGAATGGCTAGCTATTTGCCTTTTGGCTTAACTAATGCACCTAATACTTTTATGAGACTGTTGAAGTATGTATTGAGTGAATTTTTAAGAAAGTTTGTAGTGGTTTATTTTGATGACATCTTAATATGTTCTAAGATACTAGAGGATCATGTTATGCATGTCAAGTGTGTTCTAGAAGCACTTAGAAAGGAAAGGTTTTATGCTAATCTCAAAAAGTGTTGTTTTTGCATGGAAAATATAAACTTCCTAGGTTTTGTAGTATCTAAACATGGAGTGGAAGTTTATTCTGAAAATGTTAAAGCAATTAGGGAGTGGTTTACACCTAAGGATGCTAGTGATATTAGGAGTTTTCATAGGTTAGTTGGGTTCTATAGGAGGTTCATTAGAGATTTTAGTCGTATAGTTGCACCACTTACTGAACTTATAAAGAAAAATATAAAGTTTGAGTGAGGACAAACATAAGAATGTGCTTTCAATGATTTGAAAGATAAATTATGTAATGTGTCTTTACTTGCCTTAGCTAATTTTGAACTAACATTTGAAATTGAGTGTGATGCCGTAGATCGTCGCCGGGATCATCTCCAATCTGGGCCTCACCTCTCTTTCCTCCCTCAAGAGGTTTGATGGCCCCTTCGGGGTCTTCGGGAGCATCAAGCTCGACTGCAGCAAATCTTGTTGGTCAAGTGGTGGTGTAATGCAGCTGAAAAAGGTAAGCTCATTTTATTTTATTAGTAAGGTATAGGTTGGGGAAAACTCGGATCAAAAGGAGATTGTGGAAATGATCAAAACATATATTGTCCATCGGTTCGGGATACCCGAGACCATCGTAGCTGACCAGGGGACAGTGTTTACCGGGGGGCAGGTAAGGGCCAAAAAGGGAAGGACTTTTCCCTCACTCAGTCGCTTACTTCTACTAATGTAGGGCTAAGTAGCACCTTTTCCTTTAGGTCCTTGCTTCTCTTATGATTTTTGCTATTTTCTTTTTCTTAGAAAAGTGATTGATATCAAAGAGAGTCTCAGTCTAGTCAATCAACTAATCATCTTTTGTAAGAAAATATCCTTCTCGAGTCTTGGGAAATTGAAGCGTACCGAATCCCCCACTGGCCATCGGGGACCGAGTGGTAAGGCCAAAGAAACTAAAACCAGAGACCAAAGTTGTTTTCAACAAAACGGAAAGTATCATGGTACGTCGTCCTTTCCTCGTAGAATCAGTTCTATCTTGTTATTTTTCCAAATGCAGGATCATCATTAAGACCATCATACTTGCCGACCATCTATGAATTGATCGGATTAACCAACCAAAATTAGCTTCCGTCATTATATATTGAACAGAAGCAAAAGCCTCAGTCACGGTCCGAAATTTTTTTTTATTCTTTCGTTTATACTTATTTTGGTTAAAGGATAAACGTTTCTTTGTGTGGAATGGGAATTGAAGTTGTATTAATGCAGGATCAAAGACCATTGATGTACTTCAATGAGAAACTGAATGGAGCTGTCTTGAAATGTCCCACATATGACAAGGAACTTTATGCCGTAGTGAGAGTACTATAAACTTGGCAACATTACATGTGGCCAAAGGAGTTTGTTATCCATACTGACCACCAAAGCTTACAACACTTGAAAGGCAAACAAAAGTTGAATCAAAGATATGCAAAATGGTTGGAGTTCAATGAAAATTTTCTTTATGTGATACAGTATAAGAAAGGTAAGGAAAATGTAGTTGTTGATGCACTATCTAGGAGGTATGTCTTGCTAAACGCCATTCACACTAAGTTGCTTGGTTTTTTAACATATTAAGACATTGTATTCACAAGACACTTATTTTTCACCTATTGTTGAAAATCTCAAGCAAAAATATGTTATGCCTGATTATAAGATGTTTCATGGGTTTCTGTTTAGGAAGAATAAGCTTTGCATTCTCACGTGTTCTATTCGTGAGTTATTAGTTAAAGAAGCACATGAGGGAGGTTTAATGAGATATTTTGGGGTTATTAAGTCATATGACATGTTGAATGAACATTTTTATTGGTCTAGAATGAGAGATGATGTACATAAGAAGTGAGAGATGTATTGCATGTAGGGAAGTAAGTCTAAGTCAAAACCACATGGACTATATTTTCCTTTACCAACTCCTAGTGGACCATGGTTAGATATTTCAATGGATTTTGTGTTGGGTTTACCTCAATCTAAGAAAGGGAATGATAGCATTTTTGTGGTAGTTGACAGATTTAGCAAAATGACTCATTTCATTGCATGTAATAAAACTAATGATGCTAAACATGTGGCTGACTTATTTTTTAAATATGTGGTTAAATTGCATGGCATTCCTAGAAGTATTGTTAGTGATAAAGATGTGAAATCTTTTAAGTCATTTTTGGAAAGTACTTCGAGGCTTGGTACTAAGTTAGTTTAATTAACTACATGTCATCCTCAGAATGATGGACAGACTGAGGTAGTCAATAGGACAATGGTGACTATGTTTAGGGCTATAGATTGAAACACCAAAACTTGGGAGGATTTTCTACCTATTGATTTGTTGCCTTTGCCGTCTAATGAGGTTGTGAATTTTTAAGCTGATGAGAAGGCCATGACCATTTGGGGAGCTACATAAAGAGGTTAAGAAATGATTGAAAAGTAAAATTCCAAGGTAGCGGAGAGGGTTAATCAACATCAAAAGCCTATTCTATTTAAAGAGGGACATTGAGTTTGGATCCACCTTCGAAAGGAAATATTTCCACATCAACGAGATTCTAAGTTAAACCCAAAGGGAGATAGACCTTTTCAAGTGATGAAGAAAATCAATGATAATGCCTATCAGATTGATCTTGAAGGTAAATACAGTGTAAGTTCTTCTTTTAATGTTTCTGACTTAACTCCTTTTGATGTAGATAATGAATTTGATTCGAGGACGAATTCTTCAAAAGGGGAAAAAGATGATATGAACCATGACATCCTTGTGTTACCTCTGGGACCAATCACATGCAAAAGAGCCAAAAAGCTATAGTTAGCATTGAATTCTTACATTCAAGAATAGGTGAACTCAATTAAGGGGACTCAAGCAGGAATATGATCATAAGCTTTATAATTGGTTTTAGTTAATGCTATAAGATTAAACCGATTGAACTTTGTTACTTTATTTTAATTTGGAAGCATGCATTAATTTTTTTGGGTATTTTCATTATTGGACCCATATATGTTTTGTTTGGGATTTTAGTTCTTTTTAGTTAGGAGTAGAATGGACATTGTAAGTATCTTTATTTAAATAGGATGGGTTTAAAGGATGAGAGAAAAAGATAGTACGAGGGTTTTTTTTGTTTGAGTTTTTAGAGTTTACTTTGAATTAAAATTCTCTGGTAGATGACAGAGTTTCATCGCCACTTTTGGAATTCTTGAATCAAATTTGCATGCCAAGAACATTCAGATAAGTCTGATCATCTTGCTTGTGGAGTGTTCGAACTTGGAGTAAAGAACTAGTTCTCCTTATCTCTTGATATTTGATCAAAAGGTAATCCAAATTTAATCCTTCCCTTTGGAATTGTTGTCAAATTGATTGGGGGGTATAGAATTTGATAGGTTCAACAGTTGGGGTTCCTAATTTTTAAATTCTAGGTTTTCATATCAATAAGTAAAAAAAATATTAAACACAAAATTAAAAATTCAAGAATTTAATAGATAAAACAATCTATTGACACTTTTCAAAGGTATTTAGTTCTATTAGCTCAAATCAAAAGTTAATATACTAAACTTGTAACCGAAGCTTAAAAAGATATATATTTGAAGGTTTTTATGGATATGAATATCAAACCTTTGTAATGGTATGTTATTATCCATTTTAAGCATAAATTCTCACATCTTTGATTTTTAGAAGAATTAGTAAAACCTCATATCAAGAGAGATAATTGTCCTTACTTATATATCGTAATAAATCTCTCTAATTTAACCAATGTAAAACTTTGTTTGTAGCACCGTTTAATAAGTACACGTGGAGGACAACATGAGTAGAAAGAGAAGTGGATGCCAATGTACAACAACAAAGATTCAGTTTGATCAAAGTTAAAAGGTAAACTGACATCAAAGTCTGAAAAGCAAAGCCAGTGTTTTGGGACAAATTATTTTTTATTTTGTGGGAATTTGTGAAAGGAAAAAACCAAGCAAAAATAAATTTGAAGAGCATTGGAAAAAAAAAGGGGCGATTCTGAGAAGTTTTGCCATGGAATTAGATTGTGAATTTTTTATTTTATTATTTTATTTTTTAATTTCTCTTGTAACACAACTGTCAGCAAAAAAGACCAAAAAAGTATAATAAATATGCTGTATTTTTATTTATTTATTTTTGTGTGTGTATGTCAGTAGTTGTCTTAATATTACAGCAATGTGATGTCTGAAAAATGGCATCAAACAAACAAAAAAAGCCCAAAAACTAATGAGTTTTTAGGGTTTTAACAAATTAAATAAACCCCAAGTCGTGGCTAAGCTCAGACTTTGTTCCACATTTACACTCTATACTGATGAGGATGTCACATGCTTTCCCTAATTTCTCTATTTAAATTTACACTAATTAGGATTAATTATGTGCCTGTCCGTACGTACCTTACTGTTTTCATTATCTTGGTTGTTTATAGTGTTGAAGATGTGATTATATATTTTTTAAGAGAAAATATATTAAAAAAAACAGAACAACATCTTCTTACAAAGTAGACGATGTATACATAAAAATCCAAATAAAAAAGAAAAAAAAAAAACTCTTTTAACCTCTCATTCAGGGAAAAGACACTACAAGAAATATTACGGGGAAGTCAAGTTTCTACCATCACAAAGGCATGAATGATCTTGTTACAATAACTTGAAAGTTCATTTAGAATTGAAAAATGATTCGGGCTGGTTTTTAAGTGGTGTGGTGAAACTTAGGTTCATGAAGAGGGATTGATTGTCTTAGTATTGTGTAACCCATTATAAGAAAGGAAATTATGTTATATATATAAACACTTTAAGCTTGAACGTGTGTTAATTTTAGTTAAATTCTTTATGTATTTTCTAGTTTGAGAGTAGAAATTAAAATGGTATGAGCAATACAAAAGTTTTGATTTTTATTGAGATTGGGGAAAGGATAATTTTGTGTGATTGTAACAATTTTTTCACATAATAAATTTCTTCTCTCCTTAGTCGTGGTTTTTCTTTGATTTTTGAATTTTTCACATAAATTATTATGTCTTATTTTTATTTTTCAATTATTATCTATTTATTCTTGTAGTAGTAGTGGGAAGTTTACAAGTTTATGTGATCTATTAGATGTCCTTATTTTCTAGACATTTTTTTAGTACAATAGAGGTATTAGGGAGATTTGAACCACAAACGTCGTGTTCAATAACACTCTCGCATGTCAATTGAGTTATACTTGTTTTGACATTGTTTTCTAGACTTTAGATGCTTATTGATTAGATATAGAATTAGAAATTTAAAAACCTCTTAGCCACATAAATTAAAAGTTTAAAAGGAAGTGTTAGATATATAAAGTTTTAAGGATTTATCAGTCAATTTATAAGAAATTAAAATAGACCTATTACACAGAATTTTGAAAGCTCGTGACCAAACTTCTAATCTCATGATCACGCTCCAAATTTAACTTAATAAAAAGAAGAAGAAGAAAAAGATAAGTTGTAAGCTAATTATTTAGTTTTATTTACAACTACTGACATACACACCCAAAAGACTTCATACTATTAGAGATAGTTATCATTTCTTATAAATTCATAATTATCCCCTTATCTAACCAATATGGGACTTTGATCGTATTTCCACCGAACAAAGTTTATAAACAATATTTCTACTTATAATTTCTTTATTTTGTTATCTATTTTCTGTCAATATTTTAAAAAAATCAAATCAAGTTTGACAAATTTTAAATATATATATATATATATATATATTTGTAACAATTTTAAAAGTATTTAAGTAGTATTATTTCAAATGACTACAAACAAGACCCAAATTTCTTCAAATTTGTAAATATAATAGCCAAGTAAAGAAGAGACTAAGGGTTTTTTTTTTTTTAAATCATTTATTTACAATAAAGGAAGCTGTTGAGTAATAAAAGAATGATTTGTTATGAGTTTCTTTACTTTTTGTAAAGTCTTGAAACCAGACAATGTATAACCTAGAGAACTTTATTAGGTTATAATTAATTTAGTGCCTATTTGATCACATGTTAAGATTTCCATTGAATTTAAATTAAAATATTAAGGAATTCTTAAATATATATAACCCAAACAAATAAAACCAACATATACTCTTTCCTCTTTCCTTCCTTTCAAAGTAAAAAAATATTCCAAATGCTCCAAAAAAAAAAACCCAATCATCTTTGGACTAGTTTTCTTTTCCACATTTTGAATTTAATTTCTTTTATCTTATCATAGAAAGAAAATATGCATTCAAACACTACATAACAACAAAAATAAAAATAATGAACAATATTTTTTTAAAAAAAGAAAAAGGAAAAAAAAAAAAGGCAAAATGAAAGAACATAGCTTCACCCAGCTAAGAGACCAAACTAATAATCTCTAAGTTCCAATTTAATGAAAATTCAAACTATATTCACTCTAGGACAAATTTTTATTTTTATTTTGTTAAATTACAATTTTAATTAATACTTAACTTTAAGTTTTATGCAAAATAACCCCTTTTTAACTTTTAAAATTTTATAATAAATCTCTAAATTTTTATTTTTTTAGATATATAACAGGACTCTGGAGTTTCAGTTTTGTATTTAATTGGTCCTTTACCTATTTAGAATTTTTTTTTTTTAATTTATGAACCGATTTAGATATAGAATCGAAATATGAGTTTAACGACCTATAAGAATCAAAATTAAAAGTTTTATGACTAACTATTTAACATCATTGTTGAATTTTATGAACTTAATGAACATAAATTTGAAAATTCATGGACTTTTTAAACACTACCATAAAAGTTAAGCTTCGTTTGATAATTTTTGGCTTTTAATTTTTGAAAATTAAACCTATAATAAACACTTATTTTACCTCTAAATTTCTTATTTTATTTATCGACTTTCTACCAAAATTTTAAAAAATGAAGCCAAGTTTTGTATTTTTCTAAAAAAAATAGTTTTTAAAAGATTGTTTTTATTTATAAAATTTGGCTCAATTTTTTTATTCAATAAAGATGAAAATCATGGTAAGAAAGTAAGAGGAAATATTAACTAAAAAAATTAAAAATTAAAAGACTAATATTATTTGACATCTGGAAAATAAATATTAAAATTTAGAGATCAATTTTAAAATTTGACCCAATTTAATTTCTTCTTAAATTTGAATTAACTATATTCACAGTATCAATTTAATTTTTTAAAAAAGAAATAATAATACAAAAGAGAAGGGAAAAAATACAAAAAATAATTTTTTTTTAAAAAAATGATAATATTCAAAATATAAGTAGAGGTTTGATTGAAATAATGAAAATAATATTAAAATTAGGTGTCAGAAGCGAAAAGGGGTGATGGTAGTTGTAGAGACATAGACGCCTACAAGTCAAGAAAAGTGGGTCAAATTGGCACGTGCCTTGTCTGCTCCATGTTTCCTCTACTTTCTTTCTATTTCTTACAATTTCATTATTGTCCTTCTTAATTCTATTCTTTCTTTTTACATCCTTTTCTTAATTTAACTAATTACTATGTGTGTATATATATATATATATTAAAAAAATTGTTTCATTTCTAGCCTATTATTCTTTTTATAATTTTATTACACTCAATTTTTATTGAAATAAGTTACTTTACATATGTTCTTAGGACAAAACACTAGTTTTCTTTTTTATATTGACATGCTCTCTCATGTCACATCTCTGAAAAATTATTTAAAAAGATTGATACTATGTGGTTGACAGTTTTATACTGTTAGATATATGAGAGAGAACTTGTGAACGTACTTTGAATTTGTATTTTGTTTTATTAGGAAGCATGTAAATTTTCAAGTCTATATTTAACGTTGCAAATTTGACAGTCATATTGTGGCGGTCTTATTGAATAATTTTTCATATCTTGTGAAATTATTAATTATTAATTCAATTATATATCACGTAAAGATTTAGGTTGTTATGAGTGAATTTGGACGCAAGGAAATAATTGACATCTAGCAAAAACAAAAATAACAAAATTAAGAAGATAGCATGATTCAGGTTGAAAGTGGCAACTAATGACCAAAATAAGCATAGGAAAAGACTCACGCCAGTATGCTTGGCCTCGGCTAAAGTTGAGGTTGAACCTCACAAAATGCCTAATGGGGTATGCATCACAAATGTTCCGACCTAAGGGATAAGCTTAGGCTCAAAATATATCTTAAAAAAGGTGCTCAGTCTCTGCCAAAGCTAAGGCCTAGCTTTGCAATAAATACATCATGATAGCTCTAAAAAAAAAGTAAATTCATTCTAATACTTAAAGTTTATATTTGTGCATAATTACACTTTATAACTTAAGTATTGGAGCCGATGTGATTGGCACTATCAGTGTGTAGAGCTTTTTATTTTTATAGTTATGCTCTTCTCCATATTACAAATTTATCGTTATTGTCACGTAAATATCAGATATAGTCTTCTATCCAGATTTTGGTATCAACATAAATAACTATGCTTAAAAATGGGAGTTTATTAGTTTCAAAATTACAAGTTTAAGGATAAAATTCAGTCCAAATTGCCAATGGGTTTTGGAGATGATTGAAGAAGGTGATGCATGACGGAACACTTCTAGAATTTTCTTTATTTAATCAAGTTTTAAAATATTAGAAAAAAAATGGATTTTTTTTTATGCTCGAGGACCAAATGATAAATTTGGCCTTTTGAAGAATTATTTCAAGAGAACTGTTATTGATAATTTATAATTTATTTATTTATTTATTTGTGTTCCAAGATTCCTCCTCCATTTCACTGAAACTAAAATAATTTAAATTATAATGTTACTATTTATCAACGTACATGAACAGTAATAGTTTTACTGTTAAAAGAAGATAATGTCCCAAAAATTAAAATCATATTTATTTAAATAAATAAAAATGTATCACATACCATTTTCTTTAGAATAAAATATAAAACATAGTGGTCGTGTAATCAGGAGGATATATGACTTAGTAGGGGTGTACCCTTCAATTCAATCAGATTTTGGGTCCAACCATGAATTGAACTAAAGTACTCTTGATTCTCAGTTAAACAAAATTGTTGAAAATCGATTTCCATCAGTTTTGGTTCATGAACCGAACTAATCTAGATCGGTTCAAGTCAGTTCGATTCAGTTATTAATCGATGGTTCGGTTTTTTTAAACAAAATATCATTTTCCACTACTGCGTTGTGCCTCCTGTTCAGTTAGATTTTTACTATTCCTTGTTACCAAAATCTCAATCGAAGTTCATCTAAATCTAAATTAAAGTTCATCCAAAATCTCAATTA
Organism: Benincasa hispida; assembly: GCF_027475165.1. NCBI lineage: Eukaryota > Viridiplantae > Streptophyta > Magnoliopsida > Cucurbitales > Cucurbitaceae > Benincasa > Benincasa hispida. The sequence goes on along the minus strand of NC_143489.1, from coordinate 6,111,123 downwards.
AAGTTCATCCAAATCTTAATAAAATTTCATCCAAAATCTCAATTAAAGTTCCCGACAAAGCAAGCCCAAGGTTCCTCCCACTCCATTCTTTAATCATCTTGATTAACTAGTAACTACAGTGGATGTGTCGTCTTCTTCACTAATGACTTCAACAAAAAAACAAAAAAAGCAAATTAGTTTATGAAATATAAATAAAAAGATATTAAAAAGTATATTTAGATTGAAAAATTATCCAACTCAAGCTTTTTCAATACGGTCGATTGTTATCTCAATTGTCTCATCTCTATGTATAATTGGTGTAGAGCACATCCAATTTTGTGTACAAACAAGAGCTTCAGTCGTTTTTGAAGACAATGTACTCCGATATGTCTAAAACCCGACCTCCTATGTTGAAAGCGGACTCTGAAGCTACAGTTGAGATAGGAATGAAAAATATATCCTTAGCCATTGTTGCTAGAATCGTGTACTTTTTAGGATTTTCTTTCTACCATGTTAAGATGTCAAATTGACTATCTACGAGGGGATAAACCTATACTTTTAGAGTCTTTGATTTTCCACATGGCTCAATGATATACTTATCGAACTCAGTCTTACTCCTTTCACTACCTTTTATACTAAAGTGTTCAACAAATCTATAATAATTGCAAGCAGCTCGAGATTCATCATCATTGTTCTTCTTCATCAAAATCTCCAATTTGTCAATTTGATCTGTTGCGCTATCCTCCTCTTTATCAACACTTTTATACTCATTATACGTTCTTCTAATCACATCTTCAATTTTTTCCCAATTTCATTTGTCATTTCTTCATCATATAAAGTTGTAAGCATAAATATCATAAATTCCAACTTATAACGAGGGTCTAAAATAACAACAACATGCAAGAGAAGATTTATCCTATCATTTTCCTTCCAATATTTATCAAATTTTGCTTCCATTCTTCTCGTCATGGTAGACAACAAAGGATTACCACATATTGAATAATCTTGAATTTGTTGTTGAATTAAACAAATTTCATGCAAATAGAGATTTGATGTTACATTCAATGACGCAGAAATTCGAACAGTAACATCATGAAATAATTTCAAGAACTTGATTAAAGCACATGCATTATCCCAATCTTCACTCATATTAGGACCATTTTCTTTTTTCTTGTCGTTTTCCAAGAATTCTAAAGCATATTGTTCATCCTCCACTTCTAATCTTTCAAATGCTTTTTGAATTTTTTTAGCAACATCGAATACAACATATGTGGAATTCCATCTAGTAGGAACATCCAAACAAAGCAAAATTTTACTGGTTATTTTCTCATTTCTCACGCAATTTTGAAAAGTAGCTAGTCTAGATGGTGAAGATCTTACGTATCGAATTGCATGCTGGATTTTAAAAATTGAATCATTGAGTACTTTCAGAGCATCCCCCACAATGAGATTAAGAATATGAGCACATCTTACATGCAAATATTCTCCATCTAAAATGGTCCCATTTCAATTTCTCATTTTTCTTATCAAATAATTAATGACCACATCATTGGAGCTATCTACCGTCACACTCAAAACATTATCTATCCCTCAATCCAACAAACATTTCTAAATTTTTCCCCAATGATTTCTCTTTATGATTTGGAATCAAACAAAAGTTTAAAATTCTTTTTTGTAAATTCTAATTATCATCCATAAAGTGTGCTATGAGAACCATATAACTGACATTTTGAGTTGAGGTCCATGTGTCCGTCATCAAGCTAACCTTCAACCCTTTCTTCCCAATAAATTCTTTCAACTTTTTTTGTTATCCGTGTAAAGTTGAAGACAATCTCTTGTAATCGTCCATCGTGATAACACAATAAATTTAGGTTGCAAAGTTCTAGAATATTCCCGAAATCCTTCTAACTCAACCATCCTAAATGACATCTCTCCAACAATAACAAATTTTGCAAGTGCTAGTCTACATTTCTCGGCGCTAACATTTTTGGCAACCAAACTAGAACTTCCTTCTCCTGAAAAAAAACAGTAGTTTTTGTTTAGCATCATTTATTCTTCCAAGATATTTTTTGCACTTAGTACAAATATGCTTTAACATGTTTGTGGTACCATTCTTTTGAGTATCACATGCATAGGTAACACCACAATAATTACATTTTTCTCTAGTGAAATCGGACTTATCTTTAATATTTGTAAAATGTTTCCACACACCGGAGGTCTTATTCATAGTAGTTGCCTTATTCTTCCTCACCACTTTTGTTTCAATGGATGGTGAGTTGGGTGGTGACTTTCTCTTGTCATTTTTCTTTGCACTCGAACTTGTATTTTCATTCACACCCTCTATAGAAAACATCTGTTTAACAAAATAAAAATGACATTAAAAATTTTCTAGAATTTGGTATCCTAAAATCTCAGTTTTTTCCCTTAGACAATTTCCACCAAAAACAACAGAAAGAATTATACCAATCTTGTAAATAAAAAATATTAAAATAAATAGATCCATTAATTTGGAGAACGATACATGAGATGGAAGATAAAACTTGGAAGTTGGAGAAAATGAAAATGGAACTTCCGAGCGGCGGTTAGATGAACGACTCCGACCAGCAGCTAGATGTACAACTCCGAGCAGTGGCTGGAAGAATGAACGATGAACAACTCTGAGATCGAGCAACGGCTGATGAACGTGGGTTCACGCATGGAGTCAACGAAATGAACCTGAACACTTTCGCTTGGAGTCGACGGCTAGGCTGAAATGTGACGAACGACGTTGACGGTTGCGTGCTTGGAGTTGGAGTAGAGTGTCAACGGCTGGATGGAAGAATGAATGGGAGGGAATGGAGTCGACAGCTGATGGAAATGGAATGAAAGATTAGGGTTTTTTTTAGTTTTCTTTTTTAATAAATATTATTTATATTAATAAATATTAATATAATAGGGCTGGTTCGGTTCGATTTTTGTCAATTTTTTAGGGTAGTGAATCATGAACCGAACCATACCGACTGGTTCTGCTGCGTAGTGAAATGTCGGTTAAGTTTTTTTCAATAAAATTAGATCGAACCAATTTCGTCAGTTCCTGCACACTCCTATGACATAGTAGGAAAAGAAAAAATATTGTGCTGAGAATATTTAATTATCAATTATTCATCACCTCATGGTTTAATCAAAATAATTGATAATTCTAAATTAGATTTTACTAAAAAAAATATTTTTGGTAACTTATGATAATAACAAATCAAATTTAGTTTAAATATAACTTATTATGAAACTGTTTTCTTTTAGTTTATTTGAACTGAAGATCGTACCAAGTTTAGTCTTTGTATTATTAAGTTTGTGTCTTGATTTATTTAAGTGTCTAATAAGTTTCTGAACCTTATAATGTATCTAATAGATTCTTAAACTTCTAATTTTATGTCCATTAACTTCCTTTTTTTTTCTTGAAAAAAAAGAAAATGCTCATCAACTTTAGAAGTATTTGACAAATCTTTTAAACTTTCAATTTTGTGTCCAATTGGTCCCTAAATTTTTTTAATTTTGTATCTCACAGATCGTTGACCTATTTGACATACATTTTTTTTAAAAAAAGAAAAATCATGCATCTACTCAACATAAAATTATAGTCGTAAGGTTCTATTAGAAATTAAATCAATTTCACGTATCCTTTTCCAAAAAGAGAAATTATATCAATTTTATATTTAATTGATCAATAATTTAAAAAAAAAATCAAAACTTCAGACACATAATTACAATAAAATTTGAAGTTTAGGGATTTATTAGATACGTATAATTAAAATATGGGTTATGTATATGGATTAATATTTTATCACTGCGAAATGATAAAATTTGGACCAATCACAATTGCCACATCATTCATGACGAAATTCCAAATCATCAAATTTAGGACCAATTCGGAGTTGACATATGTCTCAAATTGAAGTTGAAAACAAATTCTGATAACGCCACTAACTTCATCATGATCATTGAATCGGATAAAATTAATGACCCAATTTGATATTATTATTCGAGTTAAAGTCCTACTAAGCCCAAAAAATGGGCTGAATTTGACCCAAATGTCCAATCAAGCCCAAGTTCAACTAATAAGAACCAAGGACTAGACCCATGGACTAACCAAGCCCAAGTCCAACTAATCAGGCCCAAGGAACAGACCCATGGACCAACCAAACTCAAGCCCACAAGGCTTACCAGAGAACTCTATAAATACATGAGCTCTCCCTATTTATGGAGGTTAGCAACTCTACACTTCAGAAGACCTAGAGAGAATTCTCCCAACAATCAGATGTCCTAACTTCTGAAGCTGACCACACTTGAAGACTGAAGTATTTTAAAGATATAAACATTCTTCCAAGACTCCAAGCTCAAGAACATCCACACGCTCTGATTCTATACATCAAGCGTACGCATTCAACCAAGAGAATCAGTGGATCAAGTATTAGAGATCGAACCACGTCGCATCGAATCAACACCAACTCAAGTTCAACTCCATGAAACAAGTTTCTCTGGAAGCCTCGTGTAAACATTAATCCTCTAAGAAGATCATCAAGCCCAAGGCTGATCATCCAAGAACATCAACAAGCCCAAAGGTCGATCATCCAAGACCAAGAAGATCAACAAGCTCAAAAGTCGATCATCTAAGAAGGTCAACAAGCCTAAAGGCCGATCATCCAAGAAGATCAACAAGCTCAAAGCCAATCATCCAAGAAGATCAACAAGCTCAAAGGCCGATCATCCAAGAAGATCAACAAGCCCAAAGGCCAATTGTCCAAAAAAATCATCAAGCCTAAAGGCCGATCATCTAAGAAGATCAACAAGTCCCAAGGACCGATCATCCAAGAAGATCAACCAATTCAAATATTATAGTTTATTTTGAAAGCTTCAAATGATTATATATTAAATATTGTACTTACTATACTGAAATTGATACAAATACGAAGTTCAAATCCACAAAACAAGTTTCTCCAGGTCCTAGATTCCTAATTGAGTATGGACTTAATGGGTAGAATCTCATTTCTAGTTAATTAGTATTTAATGGAACCTTATTTGAACTAGTATATAAAGAGATCTTAAGCCTATGGTCCCAAAATACCATAACAATACACACTAAGTCTTTCTTGAATCCCATCTAGAGAGAGATCCCCTAAGGGCATTCAGAGTTTTGGTTGAGGAAGACAATAGCCATTTTATATCCATCATCAAATTTTCAATGAAATCTTGTATGTTACTCTTGCCAATTTGGCATGAAGGATTCTAGGGTTAATCTATTCAATATAGATTTAAAGTATTTTTGCTAATAATTGGTATCAGAATATGTGTTCATGATGAATTGTTAGTTTACATTTGTTTTTCATTGGTATTGTGATTTAATTATGTTCTTGGTTAAAGAATTAAAGAATATTTAAAGAATTATTGAAAAAGAAAGAGGGCTGAGACCCTCTTATGTGCATAAAGTTCTCACCGACTGTAGGTATGTTTGGTGTCACGGTCATGCTTGTCCAAGACCTGTTGCCCATAGTCGCATGCCCACTCAAACCCCTTTTTATCATGCTTTCATGTTATGTATTTCATTAGTTAAGTTAGTTTGCTTTCTTTGTACTTTTTATTGTAAGTGACTGCTCGCCCTTTTACATATGCAAGGGTGCCAGTTGGCTTTTCGTTCAGAATGTACTATATGGGGATAAGACTAATATCACTTCATCATACCACAGTGGTATGCTATAGAGTCGTTGTTGTTTCTTATTGCTTTCTAGCCTACTACGATCTTTCTCTTCTCTGTTCATACATTCACACATTTGTGAAAACCTTTTTTCTAAATCCGTTTTCTAAAATCGTTTTCTCTAAAATGGGGGTAGAGGTTGCAAAAGGCACCTGGTGTGTTATCACCGATGACGAGCGGTGGAGCATGTTAATGCATCCACCCATCATGATGAAGAATTCAATTGAGAAGGAAGTCGCGCAAATTCTGGACAAACGTACACACCATATTGGAAGACCAAGACGAGGCCTGACAGAGTTTTGGTGAAATAGAAAGATCTCCCTGACGAAGAAATCAGTTGGGAGCGTGTAGAAGACCGAAGTATGCTGCTCCAACGATCACTGTGTTCGAGTAGAGTCGGTTGACGGGGACGTCAACCAATTAAGTGGAGGAGAATGTTAGGGTCATGCTTGTCTCGGGCCTGTTGCCCATGGCCGCTTGCCCACTCCAACCCCTTTTTTATCATGCTTTCATGTTATGTATTTCATTAGTTAAGTTAGTTTGCTTTCCTTGTATTTTTTGTTGTAAGTGACCGCTCACCTTTTTGTACATGCAAGAGTGCCAGTTGGCTTTTTGTTCAGAATGCAGGATAAAACTAATCATCACTTCCCCATACCCGGAGTGGTATGTTATAAAGTCGTTGTTGTTGCTTATAGCTTTCTAGCCTACTACAATATTTCTCTTCTCTACTCATGCATTCAAACGTTTGCGAAAACCTTTTCTCTATTATCTAAACCTGTTTTCTAAAACCACTTTCTCTAAAATGGGAGTAGAGGTTGCAAGAGGTACCCTTGTGCCATCGACGTTCCATATTCAAATGACTTGTTTGTGAATGGAAATAAGTGTCGTACAACCGCTAAGTGAAGCTTCCAAAAGTGCGATTGTGACATTTGACGTGAGTTTCATTTGCAGGTGATGCAGTTGTTGTGGGTTTCAGTTGTAGGTTTTACGGGCTAGAAGGGATTGGATTTCTTATGTTGTCCCTGCATGGCATTGAAGAAGTGTGGCCCACATAGTGCCAGTTATTGGCTTGAATTGTCAATGCTTTTTTGTTTTTTTTTTTTTCCTTTAAATTTAATTCTTAACAAATAACTTTGATTTTTTCTTTTAAAATCAAGTTTTTATAATTGATAATCTGTAGTTTTAAATCAATATTTTTTATTGATAATTTTGTAAATCTGATTTTAATTTGATTAGTCATTTATGAATTTACGTTTAAATTAAATTACTTATATTGTGAATCTGATTTAATTTTTATTAATCATTTGTGGATTTAAGTTAAATTTGATTAATCATGTTGTGGATTCAAGATTAATTGATCATGTTGTGGATTAAATTTAAATTTGATCGATATTTTATGATGAATTTAAATTTAAATTTGATTGATATTTCAATGAATTTAAATCTAAATTTGATTGATGATATTTAGTGATATTCACATGTTTGTGTTGCTTTAATTGTATTATGTGCGTGCAATTATTGGGTGAATTTTAGTAAAGACTATATGGTGCTCTTCTTCTATTATTTCGTACAATAATATTGTTATATTATTGTGTCTTATATTTTGGATTGAATTGGTCAAAATAATATGTTATCAAAGTAACATCTATTATCTAGATTAATTTAATTATAAAATATAAGATGTGCATATTCATGAATTTATGCGAATAATTATTGGCCCAAAGGAAGATAATTATTTGGCCAAATTGTGGGTATGCACGTGATAATGAGTATGTGACAATTATAAGGATTGCTCATGTGAAAAATAGTCGGTTCAAAGAAAGACTATCTTTTTATAGAGTTTATTGTCAGTATTTTGATTACTGCATTGAGAGTACCATTTACAGTTGGTGCTTTTGCCTAAAGGCTGAACATTAATGTTGTGCTAAGAATTGTTAAAAGAGCCAACTACATATGTGAAATTGCTTTGTTATATTTTAATTGTGGGTATATGTTTTATTGTTTATTGTTTCAGTTGGTTTTGCTCAAATATATGGAAATCGGAATTCAATCCCTAAGTTGAATGGATCGAACTTCAAGATTTGGAAGAAAATCCTAGAGATAATTCTTGGGGTGTATGGATTTGAACCTTGCATTAAGGACCGATGAACCTACTTCTACTGAGGAACAACCGAATACGACTAATATAGAGAAGTGAAAACGATCAAATTATATGTGTCTGATGATCATTAGGCATTCCATTCTGGAGTATTTTCGGGGCTCTGTCACAGAAAGTAAAAATGCCAATAAGTTCCTTACTCAAATTGAGAAATATTTTGCTAAAAATGAAAAAGAGGAAGCAAGTAGTCTTTTGACTTCTTTAACTTTTTTTAGGTATAAGGGCAATGGAAATCTAAGGAAGTATATTATGGAAACGTCCAATCTGTAGGTAAATTAAAGGCACTTGATATCGAGATAAATGAAAATTGACTCATGCATCTGGTACTTATCTCTCTTCCTGCACAATTTACTCAGTTTAAGATAAGTTATAATACTCAAAATGATAAATGGATTATTAATGAGCTTATCTCACAATGTGTGCAAGAAGAAGATAGAATTAAGAGAGAGGACATAAAAGCTCATTTGGCAATCAACTCTCGTGATAAGAAGAAAAGGAAATATGCAGGTACTGCAGAAGGGACATCTCAGCAGAATAAGAGGAAGAAACAAGTTACTGAAAATCCTTGTTTCTCCTGCAAAAAAGGAAGGTCACTTCAAGAAAAATTGTCTCAAATACGCCAAATGGTGTGTAAAGAAGGGTAAATTCCTTACTTTGATTTGTTCTGAAGTTAATTTAGCTTTTGTACCTACAGATATTTGGTGGACAGATTCTGGTACTATTACTCACATAAGTATATCAATACAGAGTTGCTTGTGGAGCCGATTACTAAATGATGTTGAAAGATTCATTTATGTGGGCGACGGCAAAGCAATTCCAGTTGAAGCTATTGAGAATTTTAGATTACATTTAAAAACTGGTTTTTATTTGGATTTGAATGAGACTTTTGTTGTACAGTTATTTAGACAAAATTTAGTTTCTTTTTAGTTTGGATAAATTTAGTTTTTTGTGTTCTTTTGGAATTAATAAAGTTAGTTTTTTTTCAAGATCCCAAGCTTATTGGTACCAATTCTTTAATTGATAATCTATAGATGCTTAATTCTTTTGCTTCATTTAACAAGATCCTATTATCTAATTCATGTGGTACAAAGCGTAAATTAAATGAGAATTCCACTATGTTATTGCAAAAGCGTTTAGGTTACATCTCTAAATAGAGAATTCAAAGACTTATGTTAGATGAAATTCTTGATCCCTTGATTTAAGTAACTTTGACGTTTGTATGGAGGGAAAACAGACAAACATAAGAAAACTAGGTGCTAACAGATGCTCAGACGTCTTAAAACTAATACATACAGACATTTGTTGTCCATTCCCTATGACTTCTTGGAATGGAAAACAATATTTTATTACATTGATAGAAGATTATTCAAGATATAGATACCTATATTTAATTCATGAGAAGTCTCAATTTTTGGACGTTTTTAAGTCTTTCAAAGTTGACGTCAAACTTCAACTTGGAAAGAAAATTAAGGATGTCAAATCTAATTGTGCTAGTGAATACTACGGTAGATTTGATGGATCAGGTGAATAATGTCTAAGGCCCTTTGTCAAATACCTAAAGGAATGTGGAATCGTTCCGCAATACACTATGCCAGGCAAACCCAACATGAATGGTATGACGAAAAGGTGAAATAAAACACTTAATGATATGGTAAGAAGTATGATTAGTCATTCTTCTCTACTAGAATCCCTCTGGGTTGAGACACTAAAGACTGCATCAAATATCCTTAATAGGGTATCTAGTAAAGCGATAGCTAAAATCCCTTATGAGCTGTGGACAGGAAAGAAGTCTAGTAATGGGAATCTTCACATATGGGGTTTGTCCAGCTGAGGTTAGGCCTTCCAGGCCTAATGAAAGAAAATTGGACTAAAAAACTATTAGTTGCTATCATGAGTGCTCTTGGGGATTCAAGTTTTATGATCCCACTTCTAGATCATCGTTTGAGATGGAAAATGCTAGATTCTTTGAGAATGTTGAGTTTCGGGTGGAAGTCAACATAAGGAAAGTTGTCTTTGAAGAGGAATTAGTTTCTTTTCCTAATGTAATTATAAATTATGTTCAGCTTCAATTCTTGACTTCACTATTGAACCAATTATAGAACAAGATGACATTGAAGTCCCCGTTGTTGAACTTGAAGTTCAAACTCAATAACTTCAAGAAGTGCCACTAAGGAGATCTACTAGAGAAAGAAGAAGTACAATTCCAGATGAGTATATTGTATTTCTTCAAGAATATCAGGATGATGTTGGCGTAATAGAGGATGATCCAATCAACTTTCAACAAGCTCCACAAAGCTCTAACTCTCAAAAGTGGATATGTTATAGAAGAGGAAGTAAAATCCATGAAAGGAAACTTTTTGAATTGTCATTAGGAATGAAACTCATAGCTTGTAAATGGATATTTAAAACAAAAAGAGATTCATATGAAAATATCGAAAGATATAAGACTCGTCTTGGTGCAAAGGATTTTACTAAAAAAGAAGACATTGATTATAAAGACTCTCTTAGGTTTCATCGAAAGACTCTTTCAAGGTAATCATGCCACTGGTAACTCACTTTGATTTAAAGCTACACTAGATGGATGTAAAAATTAGTTTTCTCAATGGGAACATTAATGAGATGATTTATATGGTATAGCCAAAAAACTTTATGTTTGGTAATTCAAAGTCTATAGTGTGCAAATTGAAGAAATCCATCTATGGACTCAAGCAAGCCTCTCGTCAATGAAATCACAAATTCAATGATGTAATAACCTCCTTTGGTTTTGAGGTGAATATAGTGGAAGTTTGTGTATATCCCAAGTTCAATGGGAGTAAATCAATCTTTCTAGTGTTATATGTTGATTACATACTCATACCAAGTAATAATGTAGGTTTATTGCATGACACTAAGAGGTCTCTCAAAAAGAATTTTAAGATGAAGAATCTTGGTGATGCTTCTTTTGTATTAGGAATTGAAATACCACGAGATTTTTCTCAAGATATTTTGAGATTTTCTCAAAAGAACTAGGTTGAAAAAATTTTGATTGTGCACTAAGAGATGCCTTTGTCGCTAAAAGTGAGAAATTTCATTTAGGTCAATGCCCCAAGACTGTACTCGAGATTAAGGAGATGCAAAAGGTTCCCTATGCATTGGCTGTTAGAAGTCTAATGTATGTTCAAGTATGTATGTGTCTAGATATTGCATTCATAATTGGAGTGCTAGGCACATATTTGAGCAACCTGGGGATGGATCATTGGAAAGTAGCCAAACGGGTTATAAGGTATTTATAGAGAACAAAGAATTATATGTTCACTTATCAGAGATCATAAGTTTTTTAGATCATTGGGTATTCTAATTCCGACTATGTTGGATGCCAAGACACTTTGCGATCCATTCCAAGCTATATCTTCATGTTGGCTGGAGGAGTTGTATTCTGGAAAAGTGTTAAACAAATATTTATAGCTTCTTCTACCATAGCTGTGGAGTTTATAGCATGTTATGAAGCATCCAATCATGGAATATGGTTGCAAAATTTTTTCACTGGACTACGGATAGTGGTCGGCATAGAAAGACCACTAAAATTATTTTGTGACAATAAGTTGGTAGTGATGTATTCCAACAACTACAGAAGCAATAGGAAGTAAAGGCATTTAAACGTGAATTTTCTGGTTGTTAAAGAAAGAGTTCAGCATGATCAAATTTCGATAGAACAAATAGGAACAAACTCGATAGTGGCAGATAAATTGACTAAAGGTTTACAACCTAAAGTTTTTCATGAGCATGTTGCTCACATGGGTATTAGTCATTTTTCCGATTCCATGGTTTATTAGGAGTTTATTATTCAGGATGTTCTTTGACCTTAATTTATTTTCTATATATAATAAAGTTGATGGTTTTTGTTTATCATGCATATGGTTTAGCATAAAGTTTTTAAGAATGATCTCATTAAGGAATTTGGACCAAATGGAAACAAGCATGATCTAGATCAGTTTGCATGTAGTTTCCATGTTATCCATCCATACTTCATCTATGTCATTGAACGTATTGGAATTGGTGATCAAGAAAGGTTTAGTTCCAAGGGTAGTGACAAAAGTCGCTTTGATTACGTGCTAATACAGAAGATGAACCATATTGAACTAAAAGGGAGTTCTATTATTAAAATAATATGTTTAATTAAAGTATGGGCTATGTATGTGGATTAATATTTTATCACATTGGGTTATTTTATTAGATTAGGCCCTATTATGTGATCTAATTAATTAAGACTCTAAATTCCTAATTAAGTATGAACTTAATGGATAGAAGCTCATTCCTAGTTAGGGTTTAATGGGAACCTTAATTGAACTAGGATATAAAGAGATCTTAGGGCTATACTGTAAACCCTGAACCTTAATTTTCCTACTTGTGTATATTTACTACTGAGACCGGTATGGTGAGTAGGTTAAGGTGAAAACTAATGTTTAATTGTAGGGAAGTGGGTGAAGAGTTAGAAAAAATGTTTAAGTTTGGAAGCTTGACTCTTGGGTGAAGCTAGAAAGTGGGTGCTGCTAATGTGTAGCCATAAGTTAGCTTTGTGTTAGGCGTTGGAGTTGAGCCATGGGTGTTGGCCTTACTTATTTGTTAAAGTTAGTTGGGCTCTTAAGGAAGCCAAGTGTGGCCGAGTGAGGAGGAACCATTCATCGGATGCGCACACCAAGAGAAGCCATGTTGAGCGCAAGCAACCCATGTGTGGACAAGACATGTGGCAACCAAGTCTTGTGGGGTTAGTATGTGTGTGACAAGAGGATGTTGAGCGTTGCCAAAAAGAGGGCGCATGGCTGATGAAGTTGTGGCATTGGCATAAGACTGGGCATTCAGCGTAGCACACACACGCAAGGGGAAGCGAGGGCAAGGTTGTGCATTAAGATGTAGCGCGTGGACAAGGCTTTAGAGGTTAACATGTGATAGGGGTTGCGACAAGACAAGCCTCGGGTGTTAAAGAAAGCAATGGCTTGGGCGATGTCTGGGTATGTGGTTATCAAGCTTGGCATGCGATGAGTAGAGCTTGCATTGGTCAGGCTTTGCAAAACTGAAAGGGTTGGAGTTGTGATGATGATTGAAGCCAAGAGGAGGCCAAGGCACAAAGCATATGCGTTGGAGTAGGTTTGGGTGTGAACTACGGTGTGCGTTGAACCTAGCTGAAGACATGCATTGATAATAGGTGAAGTAATCAGTCTTAAACCACCGATTAGGGGCACCAGCTATCCTAATCTTCTGAACTAAACCCACTCGAGGTGGAGGTTTCATGCTAAGCATTTATGATAAACGATGGAGGGGTAGTATAAAAGAGAGGATGAACTTCAAAAGGTCAGTTTGAACAATTCCTCTGTGCAAATTGAGAGTTCTTAGTGTCTTTGAAAAGCTCTATGAGTCTAGTTTTAGAGGTAATGCTGCCGAAAGAAGATTTCACTAGAATAAGGCCATAGAAGGACGAAAGTGACAAGAGGTTCAGTTCACGAGTGATTCTGAGCCGTCGATGAAAAATTAAGACTTTAGGATGAACCACAAAGAGTTTTAAGCTGAAATTCAAGGTAAGCTTCCTAAGACAATCCTAAACAAGTTTGTAAAAGAAATTTTCTTGAGATGAGCTTTAGAATTTGAGTTATTAATGAAGTAAGTCGAATCTGGAATTCTATGAACAAGCAAGCAATTGCTTGGGTTGAGTAAGCTGACAGCTCACAGTAGGCGCACGAGTAGATGGAAGGTTGAGCACTCTATACGTTTAACCTAATGTTTGGGCTGAGAAGACTTAAGTTGGGGACTAGGATGCATAGGTGCCTATGTGAATGACCATGTGCAGTTGAAGGAACACTTAGAGTAAGTATTTGTTGTATAATGGGAATGCGTTTGTGAGGTATGTTGCCCGCATAGCAAGAACCTAAATCTCAAGGAAAATTTCTAAGTGCTTAACCTATAGGTAGTATGCGTTTGAGTGAAAGTCTTCTAGAGAAGGCTAAATGCAAGCTTAATTAAGAGTTAGTCTCAAAAGGGAGACCGTTGCTAGCAGCTAAATATATGTTATTGTGTCCACAAGATTGACACCATTGCTAGAAGCATATCAACCTTTAAGAAATAGCCCTAAAGTTGTGAGTGACTAAGTATTTATAATGTTTTTAAAAATCCATGATTTTAAGAAAGATTATTCTCATGCTAGCTATTTTACAAAGTAGTTTTTCCAAGCAAACTATGAGTTTATGTTTTCCAAATGCATGCCATGTATGAAATAATGTTGTAAAACTATTTATGTGTGTGTTCATATGCACAAAGCATGCATTAGAGCCTTTAAAGATATGTTACCATGCGTTTAGGTATACATGCTTTAAAGAGTAAGTCTTAGTATGACTAATGTTACTTCAGACTCGATACTGAAAGACTTGAAGAATGTACCCGAGCTATAGTACCTAAGGTATGATGGTACTTAGTTATAACCACGTGCACGTAGGTAGTTAGACGTCGAGGGATTGAGCAAAAGTATTCTGTCTTGACTAAGGCTTGACGTTGGGATTTAACCATAGCAGGTTACTTTCAACTAAAGATCAGTTTAATGTTGTATGATGATAACAACTTTACATGTTTAATGCTTGGAAAGTTTACATTTCAGTACAGGGCTACTGTAAAGACTTATTTTCAATATGATCCCTTTATTAAGACTTAAGCATGAGAAGTTGTTTTATTTCTTAAGTCACTCACTTAGCTAGTAGCTCACCCTGTTTTTAAATGTTTTCTTTCCCCAGGTAGCAGTCAAAACCTCCGAAGATAACTCTGCATCTGCTCTGCCACAGAAAGTCAAGAGTTCAAGTAACTTATCAGCTAGGTGGTTATTGTAAATATTTGTACATATGTTGTAGTTGTTGCATGTAGGGACTAAGTTTGGGAGTTGGGACTTATGAGACTTGTGTTGTAAATTCTGTAATGTTTTGTGTTTAATGGTTAATGGTTGTTTGGCCTTAGTGGAAGCCTCTATGTTTGAGATTGCATGTTGTTATTAGATTATTTAAATAGAATTAGTAAGCAGTAAGTGTCATAAAAGGGTTGATAACTGCTACAATCATGTCCTTGCCTGAGCTAAGAGAGTAGTATGGGAGGAGGTGTGACATATGGTCTCCAATATACTAAAACAATATGCACTAAGTCTTTCTTGAATCCCATATAGAGAATATCCAACTAAGGGCATTCGGAGTTTTGGTTGAGGAAGACAATAGCCACTTTATGTCCATCATCAAATTTTCAATGGAACCTGGTATGTTATTCTTGATAATTAGGCATGAATGGTCCTAGGGTTAATCTATTCAATATAGATTTAAAGTATTTTTGCTAATGTTGGGATCAAATAGGACCTAAAAGTGCAAGGACTAAACTTGTAATTTAATTACATAATAATTTTAAATAAATAAAGTAAGTTAGTTATTATATATAAAATGTGTATTTTGAAAACAATGATTTCACGGTTAATAATGATCAAACTTTTACACGAAACTCAATCCTAAATAATTGTAAAGTAAAAATGGTTATCAAATGAGACCTAAATGATTTTCAAATATGGCCTAAAATATCTATAGATGTAGAATTGAAAGTTTCCTAGTAAATATTATACATAAAATTTAGGAATTGATTAGACATGAATTACAAGTTCATTTTTTAAAATTTAAAGGTAAACACAAATTTAAAGGACTAAACCCTTAATTTAATCAACTTAAATAATTATTTTTAGGAATGTTTTCAAATTTGTCTCTCTTTTCTCATGCATTAAAAACTAAAAAGCCCGGAGTCCATGAGTAAAGTGATGATGGAAGTATAAATGGGCTTGGGCTTCTATTAAAACTTAAGTAATGGGCCTAACCCCAACCATGTCCATCTTAGCTCTTGAATCTCTTAAATAAGCATAAATATAAGAACATTTTCTAATAAGAACAATTTCAAATATATCATTTCAAAGTATATTCATTAATTATATTTATTGGCTTCATCACAAGGCTCAAGTTTTTTAGTACAATAATAATAAAGTAGTATTAAATATTTGTACCAACTATTCCTACAAGCATTTAATTTTCACCACACAGGCAAGTCCCTTTTTTATTTTTTCTTTTTTTACGAATATGTAGAAGAGTAGAATCAATTTTCAATTTTGATTTTCAGATTATTAATACAAATTTTATGTCAGTTAAACAATGCTCATATTATATTAACTCACATGATAAATCTTAAATCCAATGATATTTACACAAATATTATAAATATTTTTATTTACCAGTTGTATTGTTTTTTCTTGAAGCACAAAAAGTATCATTTTGGTTTTTTATTTTTTCTTGGGTGAGATCACCCGTTTGATTTTTTTTTTAAATTGTACTTACTTTCTTCAAATTTTATTTAAAAATAGTCTTCATTATTTCAAAATAAAAAGAAAGTTTTGAAAACTATTATTGTCTTAATAAAAATATTTAAAAATATACATTTTTGGTCCCTAAATTTTATGTTTAGTTTTTATTTAGTCTCTATGTTTTAAAATGTTACATATTAGTCCTTAAGTCTTGAGTTTAGTTTCAATTTAGTTCTTAGATTTTAAATTGTTACAATTTTACCTTTAACATTTGAGTTTTGTTTCAATTTGATCTATATGTTTTAAGATTTACTCTCTTAACCTCGATGATTTACTAAATACTCATTTTTCGTTTTTAATGTTAATTTATGTTAATAAATTAAAAATAATTATAATAATTATAATTAATTAAGTTTCACTGTTTTTTATTAGTTTTAAAATTAAAATTAAAAATTTAACTTCATAATTATTTTAAATTAATTTATAGAAATCGACGTCAATGATTGGAGGTGAGTATTTAATGAGAAATTGAGGTTAAAAATGTAAAATCTTGAAGCCTAAGGACTAGTTGAAACAAAACTCAAATCTCAAAGGTAAAATTATAATATTTTGAAACTTAGGGACTGAATTGAAACAAAACTAAAACTTAATGATCAAATGCAACATTTTAAAACGTAGAGACCAAATAGAAACTAGACCCAAAACCTAGGGAAGAGATACTTTTCTCTAAAAAAAAAAAACAATGGTTAGAAAGCATATAACATGATAAATAAAATTAATTTTGAAAATAGTATTTGCGAATGTAATATTCAAAATCCAAATAGTTATAACTGTTAATTCATAATTACGAATGATTATGAGTATAGTTTAATCTCAATATGTTATTCGTTTTGATTAAAAAAAACCAATCATAAAGAAAAATATCCTTAAATTTTGTACTATCTCAAAAATATCTTTGAACTTTTAAAATTTTCAAAAATAATTCAAAAATATCTTTACGGTTAATTTTGAATGGAAACCATCAATTTTTTATTTTTTTATTATTTTTTTTTTTTTTTAAAAAAAAAAACCTTGAACTTTCAAAAGTTACTCTTAAGCTTAAAAAAGTTTTAAAAAATATCCTTGTTGTTAGTATATAAACGAAAATTGTTAAATACCTTGTTGCAAAAAAAATCTAAACTTTCAAAAAAGAAAAAAAGTTTAAAAAGTTTGGAGTTGGTGCTTCCATTATTCTTTTTCTTCTTAGTTCATACACATTAATTGAAGTGGGCAATTTTATTTGTTTATTTTCTTTTTTTAGATAAACAAATGTCAAAAAGTTAATAATAATAATAATAAAAAAAGAGTAAGAAGGTATTGAAAAAGAGGGGAGAGAAAAAATAGGGAGAGAAGTAAGATGATATTTAATGGTATATATTCATATAATACTAAGGGTATTATTGACTTTTCCTTAAATTTAAAGTTATTTTTGAAACTTTTGAAAGTTTAATGATATTTTTTGACACAAAACACTAATGATTTCCATTCAAAGCTAATAGTATGAGTAATTTTGAAATTATTTTAAAAGTTTTAAGAATATATTTTAAATATTTTTCACACAAAATACGGAGTTTACAGTTAATTTATATAATTTAACTAAAAAAAAAGAAATAGAATCTTATCATTACAAACAAATGGGAAAAAGAAATTAAAAAAAAAAAAAAAAAGTGTGAGCAGTGTTTTAAAGGCCTCCATCCAAGAAGATCCAAAATGATTTAGAAGGAAACAAATATAAAGTGAAGGAGGAAAAGTAAGATAAAGAATTTAAGATGTCATAAAAAGAATAGAAACAAAGGAAGCCCAAACCAACATCTCCTTTTGTCCCACATTCACCTCTTTCTCTCACTCTCTATAAACCAACCACAATTCACTATTCAACTTTTTAGAGACTAAGTGAAAAAAAAAAATTCTAAAATATAAATAGGTACTATTAATCTCGAAATCTGAAGTTTGAGCTTCATCGTATATAGTTAAAAGTTAAAAAAAAAATGTCATTATAAAATGAGATATATTTTAATTCATTTATTTTCAAATGTGACCAAATTTAGTATCTATACTTTCAATAAATTCTAAAATTAGTCTCTACTCTTAGTTTATGTTTACCTCTTCTAAATAAATTTGAAGGTTGTTTTCAAATAAAGTAAAATGAACTAAAATATTTATAAATATAGCAAAATGTCACTGTCACTGATAAACTACTATCATATATCACTGATAGACTATGACAATTTAATATATTTGTTTTCAGCCGTTTTGTCATTTAAAATAATTTTCCTGAATTTAATCTCTATTAACTTTTTTTTTTCTTTATAAATTTTTAAAAAATATTCACTTGGTGCCTAATGAAAATCATTAATCTTATTTTATTTGTTTTGATAAAAATTAATTTAAAAAAATGCTAAGACTAAATTTGAATATTTGAGAGTAGAAAGAATGTAATAATATTTTAACCTAAAATGTAGGTCCAAAAAAGTGTTGAAAAGATGAAGAAATTGAAAAGAAGTAGAAGAGTTTTGGTTTGAATAATTAGTCTTCTCCACATTCCAACTCATACTCATATTGAAACTGAAATTTTATCATCATTTTTTCTTTGACATGCCTTATTCCCACTCATTTCTTTCAACCTTCAATATACCTTTCTATTTTTCCTTTCTTTTTCTTTTGTTTTCTTTCTTTCTTTTCTTTCTTTTCTTTCTTTTTTCTTTTAAGAAAAACAACCTTGATTTATATATAGATTCTCATCAATGTTGCCCCTCAAAATTCAAAAATTTCATCATAGTTTAGTCCCATTTGGTAATCATTTTGTTTTTTGTTCTTGGTTTTTGAAAAGTAGACCTATTTCTTTCCAATTTCTTACCATGATTTGCATATTTTTTTAAGTACAACGGTACAATAGTTGAATTCTTAGTCAAATTTCAAAACAAAAATAATTTTTTAAAAGCTATTTTTTTAAGTTTTAAAAAATTGGCTTGATATTTAAATTATTAGTAAAAAGTAAATACTGAAAGAAGAAAATTAGAAGTGGAAGTAGTGCAATTATCAACTCTGTTTTTTTGTTATATCTTAAAATTAAGCTTGTAAAAACTATTAATGTTTTATTTCTCTTTTATCATAGTAAAAAATAAATTTTACCTTGGGTAGAAGTAATATTCTTCACTTAAAATTGTATGTTTTAGACTATCATGAATAAGATTGTATGATGACATCTATAAGTTATTTTAGGCTCAAATACTTTATTGGCAATATTTCTCAAATGAGTTGTTTGGGAGGCTAAATTGAGATATTATGTGTGAGTTCATATGTTTGTGGAGTTCATATGTTTGTGTTTTGGGTGCAAAGTTATTTGGTTTAAGTTCATATGTATGTGTTTAGGGTGTAGAGTTGAATTCATATGTCTGAGATATCTGGTACAGGCTTTTGACTATAAATAATATGCTTTTATGATGACTATATTCGTTTTCAAACTTGCTGAATGAAATATGAATTAATTTTTTAAATTTTTTTTTTTTTATAGTTTTTCTTTCTTTCTTTATTTCTTTTTGGGTAATGCACAACAATTAACCCACCACGTTTCTTGCAAGAATATAGTTAAATGAAATGAGAAACCAAAAATAAATCAAAACTTTTGATTGATTTCTAAGTTTTCTCTAGGAATTTCATCATCATCTTCTTTTTTTTTTCTTCTTCCTATTGTTGCTCTGCATTTTTACTTTGTCATCGATTTTTTTTTTAATTGAACCTCCCCCATCATCTTAGCAACAACATAATGTCACCACATTTTTCAATAATTTCACTTTCAATTCCTCTAAATTTGGAGGTGGTTGTTGGAGCCAGGAATTGGTCACCAGAGTTGTCATCGAATGTGTTTGTCAGAGTTGCTTGCTTGAAGGTGGTCATTTAAGTTGATCATCGAAGGTGTTTTTTGTCGGAGTTTATAGACAGAGGTGGTTGTCGAAGTCTACGAAGGTGATTGTCGAAGTTGGCCATCGGAGTTTGTTGTCGGAGGTGGTTACCGAAATCCAAAATTGGTCGTTAGAGTTGGTTGCATGAAGGTGGTCGTCGGAATTAGGTCACCGGAGTTGTCATCAAAGGTGGTTGCTAGAACCTGGAATTGGTCGTCGGAGTTGTCATCGGAGGTGGTTGTTGGAGCTCGGAGTTGGTTCCCAAAGTATGACAACGATAGTTATTGACAGTAGCCAATGAGTGGAGCCATTGAAAACATTGGAAGAAGCGGAAGGTTGGGGTGAGATGGTAAATTTTACCAACTCAACTCTTCCAACATTTAAAGTTGGTTAGCCGAACATTGAATTGGTATATTATACCAAACCAACTCAGCTCAACTAATGTTGGTGAGCCAAACTCCCTTAAAATGTTTTGTTATTAGATACTTTCTTTTATAGGTAAATTATTAAATATATTTTTACTAAAGTGATTTGAAGTAAAGTAAAAATTCAAACCACACTCTTATATCTCTATTTTGTACGCTTGATCTTTTGCTTTTGAAAATCATTTCCTAAAAAAAAAGATTAATTAAAATTATCACTTAGCTTAACTTTCAAATTTCCCTTGATTATCAAAGGAAATGTGAAATAATAATCCATTTTTCTCACCTTGAACACATGGAATACTTTTATTTTTGTTATGTCAAATTATCCATGCAATTCAAGTCACTTTGATGACACATGCGATTCTAAATTAAAAAGAAATATCAACTAATAAAGTACTTTGAGAGCTGTTTCAACTTTATATTTAGAAACAACTTTCTATTTAAAAATAATAAATACATTCTTTATTGGGCAGTTTTTTTTCTTTTTTCATTGAACCTATTAGAACAAAAAGTTTTAAACAATTTTTTTCCTATATTGATTATTCTCCATTATCATTCAATATGTCACTAAATATTTTATTAAATAAAACCTCTTTTCAATAAATAAATAAATAAAACCATTACTATTAGAACAACGGAACAAAACAATAATTTCTCAAAGAAAAAAATACGTTATCATTGATTTCTGTTCTTTGTTATAATGTCCGTAAAAAAAGAATAATGTTATTTCTTTTCTTTCTAAATATTATTAAAAAGATTAATCTTTTAAATTAAAATCAGACCCAGAACACAACAATGAGCTGTAATCCAGGTATATTGCATTAAATTAGAGCCAAAAATAGGAAACAGACAAATGTATTAGAACAAATAGATATTAATAGTTGCCTTTCATTTAATTATTGTCACATTTTCATTTATGGTATTTAAAATAGCAAAATTAGCTCAATTCTAAGGGGCTATTTGAAACGCAGAGTTGAGATAGAATGTCTGGAGTGCATGTGTCTATGTTTGGGATATAGACTTATTTGATTTGAGTTTATATATTTGTGTTTAGGATGCAGAGTTGAACTCGTATGTCCGAGTATTTGATACAGTTTTTTTAACTCTAAATAATATGTTTTTATGATTACTATTTTTATTTTGAATTTTTTTATTTAATAATTCTACTCACCTTTGTTTGAAATAAAATACGGATTGCAATTTTTTTCTTTTAATTTTTAAAACTTTTCTTTCTTTCTTTTTTTGGGCAATGAACAACAATTAACTAATTACCTTTTTTTTTTTTTTAGAATTATGGTTAAATAAAATGAGAAACTAAAGTGAAATCAAAGCTTTTGACTCTAGTTAATTTTTCTCCATGAATTTCATTATTATCTTCTTCTTTTTCTCCTTATTCTTCTTATTGCTCTATATTTTTACTATGTCATAACTTTTTTTAAATGAAATCTCCCTTGTCATCGTAACAGCCAATGGAATGTTACTACATTTCTTCAGCAGTTTCATTTTATTTCTTCTAAATTTAGAGGATAATTAGAGAACAAATTTCTATTTTTCACTAATTCTTGCTGGAAAATGTTCCAGGAAATTTTTGTTCACTTTATGGTTTTTTGGTTATATGTTACATCCTTTTCAACTACATACATACTTTTCGTCTAAATATCCTTAACACTCATTTGATATGCGAATTCATTATGTATAAATATTACACTTAATATAGACAAAATAATATTTTTATATATAATCAACAACCCTACAACATACTTTGACAGTCATCAAGCACGAAATGAGGCTACAAAAAGAATTAAGGAATAATTAGTATATATGATGTTTATTACAATCTAAAAGAACAAACTTATAAACTTACCAACAACTGACTCTTAGCCAATTCTACAAATTCGTTTGGAACAACAGTGAAAGTACGACATCCTACTAGAAATGCAAATTTGACGGCGACACCAATCGCATTACTAAATCGTACCGAATGTTGACAAATCGGCTTCTTCTCCCCCTCTTTGATCACGATTGGAATTCTCCCATGTTTTTGCGTATATTTTTCCGACTCGATGTTTCGAGAATGCTTGTGTTTCCTCCGAGTGGATGAAGAGCTACTATATGAGGAATAAAAAATGTAAAACAGTTTAAGATGTATTTCGGTCAACAGAAGATATGTACAAATACTTACTTGAAGTGTCATCTACAGAATATCCTGTGTTGCCTAAATATATCTCTTGCTCCCAGAATTCTTCCTCTGCCTCATGTTTCCTATTAGGAGTTGACATCGTATCTATATAAACACAAAACATACAAAAATATAAAATCAATATTAAATATGTGTAAAGAGAGAAAGAGAATTGAATAGATATATGATTAGTCATCATCGTCATCTAAATCAAATTATTTGTCAGCACTTGAACTGTTATTGGGAGATAACTATTCTTCATCATCTTTTATGAAGTCATCACCAGCATGTTGAATAATTGGTTGTTCCACAACTGTAGGATCAACGTCAACTCTGTATAAATTAACCTACTCAATGGTTTCATCCACTTGAACTCCATTGACAATTTCTAATAAATCTAGTTGTTCATTTTCAGCATCCTCCACTTCTGGTACATCCCATATTTACTTATTTTGGACTACTTGAACAACTTTCCAATTGCTACCATTTTTTATGTCGTTAAGGTAAAAGACTTGTTGTGCTTGGATAGCAAAGATGAAAGGCTCATCAACATACCAAAAGCACGATGTGGTGATCAATTTGTATCCTAAATCTACGTGTGTCCTATTACTTTTGTTGTTATACGTGTCAAACCGTCTATACTTGAATATAAAAACACGTCTTCTGTTCGTATATTGGAAATATAATATTTTGTCTATGACACCATACAAATTGTTATCCACACTTCCATTTTCATTGATCTCTCCACCACCAGAACTCCACTATTTTATGTAGCTTGATGATTATCACGCCCTACAGTGTGAAATCGTACACCATTAATGCATCTATTGTAAGAGCGTACCTCAAACGAAGGTCTCATTGCAAGTGAAAAGAAATCATCAAAGAGATCTTCTCTCTCGCGCAGTTTTAGAACCTGATAATTCATTAACGTTAAAAATGACTATAAAAAATGAATCACCTATCAACTTCCAATACTATGTATACCTGAGATATGAACCAATCAGAAAATTTGTGTTGATGTTTTTTATATAAGTCAGAGGCACTTTGTTCTTCATGACAAATTAGCCTCAAGTGTTGTCTATAATTGATCATTGAAAGTTATATCAAATAATTTATCTTAGAACTTAGAAAATTATATAGTTTGAAATGTACTTGCGATAATTTGTTATTTCTTTACAATTGTTAAAAATGTACCAATGTGTGATAGCTTTTCCTCCGTCGATAGTATCCATAAAGTTGACGCCCCTAATGGTCGTACCCTCTGCCTAAATAATTCAAATTCACCAAATATATCATGATCGAGATTGTTATCATCATTTCATTCATCTCTATTGAATCTCATTTCAATCTCACTTAGATGTCATGAACAAAAATTCTGTGATTCATTCATTACGTATGCTTCCGCTATAGACCCTTCAGGACGTGCTTTGTTCCGTACAAATTGTTTTAATATTCATAAACTTCTTTCAATAGGATACATCCAACTATAACTAACTGGACCCACCACTTTTGTTTCATATGGTAGATGAACAACAAGGAGTACCATTATATCGAAGAAGACAAACGAGAATATTTTCTCCAACTTACAAGGCATGACTATGATGTCTTCTTGTTCAAATCATTTACACATATTTTTTTTGCACATAAATCGTGAAAGAATGCACATAATTCAACAATAGCAGTGGACACGTTCTTCGGTAGGTATGCTCAAATACCAATAGGGAGCAGTCTATAAAGCAAAAGATGGCAGTCGTGTGTTTTCAGCCCCGATATTTTTCCATCTTTATCATTCACATATCATGATATATTAGAAACAAATCCATCAGAAAATTTCACTGATTTCAAAAACTTACAAAACACAATCCGTTCACTATTAGTTAATGTATATGCTGCATGTGACTATGGGACATTCATAGAAGTAGGCACATTCATACGTATGCACCAATTTCAAATGGATCATTGTCAACTTTTATTGCATAATTTAACAAATATATAAGTTTAGTATTACATTATTGTGTAGATTCAATTAATTAAATATATGTTGGATAGAAAATTCAATTATGCTTTATGTTTTCAGATTTACTAAGTTTAGCAAATATGTATTTGGCATATAATTTGAATTTTGTTTTTGAAAACTGTTTTCGAATTTTGTGATCTAAACATTGTAGATTCTGAAAACAATAATTTTATGTTTTCGTTGAATCTAGATTTGGAATTTTGAATTTTAAAGTGCATAATTATATTAAATAAAGATAAAAACACATAGAACTACAATATGTCATATTATACACTCAATTTATTTTTTGAAAAGAAAAATATGTATTATGTGATGTATTATAAAATATATAATATTAAAAAATAATTATATAAGAAAAAACTAACATCAAACATGTACATTAATAATAGTTTATTGTTAACAAACGCAATCCGTTCACTATTAATTAATGTATATGCTGCATGTGGCTATGGGACACATAGTTCAACAAACGCAATCCGTTCAACTTTCCATCATGTTACCTACTTCTACGCCAACTATGATTCTCTAGAAGATAACTTCAATGTCCTATGAATACTATTTTTCCTCTTATCCTGAAAGACGATTTATCTTCTTTGCATATGGGACATGCTTGATAATCTTTTGTACTCCACCCAGATAAGTCACCATATATAGGGAAGTCATTAATAGTCCACAATAAAGTCGCATATAGTTGAAAAAACCCACCGGTAACACAACCATAAGTTCGCACAACAATAGTCCATAATTCTTTCAAATCTTCAATTAACGGTTGCAAATAAACATCAATTTTCTTTCCAGGAGATTTTGAACCAAGTATGAACAAAGACATAAAGAAGTTTATCTCCTTCATGCATTTTTAAGGTGGCAACAAATTATAAGGAATTAGCACCACAAGCCACATACTATACGAAGTACTCATATTTTCAAACGAATCAAACCCATATAAAGCTAATCCTAAACAAACATTTCAGGGATCTAAAGCGAAATGAGGAAATTCAAGATCAAAATGTTTTCACCTCTCTACATCAGTTGGATGTCGTAACACATCCTCCGTCTCAACTCACTTATCTTTACGTCATCTCATGTCAGAAGGACTTTCTTTCAATGCAAACAATCGTTTTAATCTCGACATCAATGAAAAATGACGTAATACCTTATGTGGGATTTTTTTACCTTTGTCATCATTAACTTTGTATTAAGACTCACCACAAACTAGGCATTGTTGTAAATCTGCAAATTCTTTCAAATACAATACACAATCATATTTGCACACATGAATAGACTCATAACCTAGGCCTAAGTCACACAATTTTTGCTTAACTTCATAAAAGGAAGTAGCTATAGGGGTGCCGGCTAGAAACACTACTTTTAATAATTCTAATAACATGTCAAACGATTTGTTACTCCAATTGTTTAGAACTTTGATATGTATCAACTTCACTAAAACGTTCAAGGACGAAAATTGCGAACAACTAGGGTATAGTTCATTACGTGCTTTAGCCATTAAATCCTCAAATAAGTTTATGGTATCTCTTTTTTTGACCATTAAAGGACAGTTCATTCTCGATCCTTCCTTCATTTGTATCTTCATTCAATTAGAACTTGTAGATCATTTATAAGATTCAACATTTTATTTTCTTCAACAACATTACACTCTATGTTAGTTTCTTCATCATTATGTATTGAATAAGTTGTATGTCTTTTAAAATTTCTAGACAAGTTGATTGGCTCTCCGTGATATACCTATTCACAGTATGAGGAAGATATTCCATATGTTAATAGATGTCGCTCTATACCCTCTAGCGAATCCCACATTGAATTCATACAATTCTTGCATGGGGATCTTGTTCGTCTGAAATCATTAATATGAAACTTTGTCACATTTAAAAATTGGGTACTCCTTCTCTATAGTCGATCGATAATTTATTTCTAAGTTTGATCCATTATTTATTCATTCTTAAAAATAAACTTTTTCTGACCCAAATTTGTAATCCAAAACAACTTGTAACATGTGTTTGATCCCAAAATTAAGAATTTGATCAACAAAAAAACTAAACATGAAAACATTATCAAATGAGATCTAAATAGTTATTAAACACAGTATAGTTAATCATTAAATATATTTTATATGACTATAGTTTTAAGAATCCCACATAAGCTTTACTCCTCAACGATAGGAAAAATCACTGTTACAAAACATAGAAGACAAAGAAGCATTTCAAAATGATCTTGGATAATGCCAAAGGCAAATATCCTCAAGCTATACATAACAAGCATAGAAATGTCATCAAATTCAAGGAGCATGAACACTTCCAATGCAAAAATTAAGCTACCATGTCATTGTCATCATTATCTCAAATTACAGACAACTCTTTATTAAAAAAGAAACCCATAATAAGAAATAAAAACAAAATTGAGATCGGGAAGAACCCATTAACAATGCCATCACAAGATCCAAGAAAATTAAAAACACTAACAGAATGAATAAGTAGAATACTGAAATGAACCCATTAGAATCAAGCACAAAGAGAGCAATCTCATCTTAGCCAGAGAAACACAAGGATGGCTGAACAATCTAAGGCAAAAAAGGGTGCGAAAATTTCAAGGAGGGAAGTCGATTTAGGGTTTCGAATGTGGGAAGGAGTAATGGAGAGAGGGAGCTAGAGCTGTGAAACTGAAAATCGTCGGTGTTCGACGGCAGCGTGATGTTCAACAGAGCGAGGTGGAGTTCGGCGGCGTTCAACAACTCAATGCTAATCGACAATCTTAGGGGAAAGTGTTCAGACGGAGGAGAGAGGTAGATTTGATTTCAAGAGCCGATTGATTTCAGATCTGAAATCAGATTTAATTTTAGGGTTACTAACTCCTGACCGATATTATGTAGTCATCGGGAGTTGGTACTATCTTTCGATGCTTGAAATTACTCATCGAGATATATGTATGTATCTCCCGAAGATAAGGAAGAGCCGTCAGGAGTTATGCATAACTCTCAATGGGTTAATTAACCCATCGGGAGTTAGGTCATATTGCACCATAACTCTCGACGATTGTTCTATGGTGTCTGAAGATATTATATATCCCGACGATTGTTTCAGTGTCAGGAGATCGTCTTCTTCTTGTTGTGTTCTATATGTTAAATTGTAAATGAAAAATCAATCTGTTTTAATATTTCAATCTTCTTCTTCTTAATGTTTTGATATTAACCAACAAATTAAATGTAAATCTTGAACTTAATTTACACATTAAATTCATCATTATAGTAAATTGTCGAAAGGTATTTCGTAAATGAACCTCTGATTTGAAATTGATAATATGAGTACCATGCAGTTGCATTATGTCATTTTTTTTTGCTAGCAAATATTATTTTCGATCCTACAAAGAACTTATATATCAATAATATCTTATATACAATCTTAAACAAACAAATATTTGAATTATTGGTGAAATATGAAAAAGGTTAAAAAAAAAAAAAGGCAAGTAAAACAATCATCTATATCATTGCTCTAAAATGTATAAGTTATTTTCAAATAGTTAATTGATATAATTAATAATCTTGTACTAAAAATTAGACCGCTTTAAACCCTAATTTTCTACTTAAAATTTTAAATATTTATTTTATGGTATCCTGTATGATTACAATTTGAATTTTGGTTTTTAGATTTTAAAAATTAAACTTATAAAACAGTATTTTCAATTATGAATTTCTTTGATTTCTTATCTACCACTAACAACACTTTCAAAATCATACTAAAGAAAATAGTACTTTCAAAATCCATGCTAAGTTCTAAAAACCTAAGAAATGTTGTCTTAGATTTTTTTTTTTTGGACTTTGACCAAGAACTTAAATGTTACGTCAAGAAAGATGAGGAACATGGCCAAAAAAGTAAGTGAGAAAACAAGTATAGTTCCAAAAAATAACCATCATGTAATGGCCTAGTGTTAAATAAGGGGCATGACTTTGATAAAGGGCTAAGAGATTATGGATTAAATCTATGGTGACCACTTACCTAGGATTTTATATCCTGCCGAATTGTCTTGACACCCAAATATTTAGGTGCATGTAAGTTGGCTCGGACACTCATAGATATATATATATATATATAAAGAAATATAGTTCTCAAACAAAAAATGCAATTTGGATACTATTCTCGAGATCTTTTAATAAAACCTTGGAAAGTCATCTCTTCCTCATTTTTCTTTTCTATCTAAGATTTTATGACTCTTTTCGTGATGGAAATGATGAATTCAGCTAGTTTCTATGAAAATTGACTTTCAAATTGGATACTATTCTTGAGATCTTTTAATAAAGACTTTAGATGAAATCAAAATTGACTTTCAAGTTGCTATCTTTTCATCCCATAGAAGTTGAATGTTGATGCCTCTTGGAGGGAATCTGTCAATTCAAAAGGGTTTGGTTGAGTGGTTGGGTATCCTCTGGACTCCGGATATAAACAAATTTCTTCTTATCAACTAATAAAGGTTCTTGAAGCTTAAGCTATTATCGAAAGAATTCTTCACTACTCCTCGCTAGCTGAGAATTCGGCTGGCATGATCATGGTGGAGTCGGATGCTTTAAATGTGGTATTGAATTGTGAGGTTGTTGACTTGTTTGAAATTAGTTTAATATTTTTTTTAGTACAACAACTGCATGGATGAAGGATCAAACCTTCGACCTCTAAAAAAAAAGGTCATGTCAATTATCATTAAACTAAGCTCACTTTGACCTTCTAGATAATATGAACTCAGTTGATCATGACCTTCCTTAGGTTGGAGGGTTTGTTGAGTTGAGCGGGTCTTCTTCTATGGAAGATGTGAGGCATGCTTTGAGGTTTATACATCATTTCTTTTAATTAAAAAAAAAAAGAATTGAATTCTCTATCATTGCTCCTTGTTTTATAGAAAAGGAAAATAGAGAGGGAAAAAAAAAACAAATCTACTTTCCACCCGCTAATTTAAACAAAATGGATAAAAGATTCAGCCAAAATTTTTATTTTATAATTTAAAGAAACATTATTCTCTTAGGGAAAAATAGAAGGAAAAAAAAAAAACTTATCATGAATTAAACACATCCTTAAAAGATAAGATTTAAAACAATCATATCACTAATCCATCCATCCTTCTTTGTGTCTTTCTTTTCTTTTCTCCATTTTTTTCTCTTCATTTATAATTTCAAGTTTTCTAGAAACCTTAGAATGTTTAGTATCTATAAGAAAACTTGAACCTCCACCTCAAAGAAAAAACTTTACATTAATAATCATATTAAATGGATAACATGACACCACTTGACCAAAGAAGAATTGACAAGTTTTTATGATTAATTGTTAAATCCTCCCTTCACCTAAAAACATAGAACACAACAAACTCCCCATCAAAATTAATTTGATTCTACGTTTGAATCCCATAAATTAAATTCAAACAACAACATTGGATTCAATTCCCTCAATCATTACACGAACAAACCAAGGCAACATTATCAAATCCCCCCTTTAACAAAGTCATTGAAGAAGCTTGTGGGGACTCTCTGCCATTATAATGGAGAATGAGCTTTTCTTTCTCTTCTTCTTCTTATTCTTTAAGTCTTAATTTCCTATATAGGCTTCTCTAGTCTTGTCTTGTATTTATTGCCCTTCCTCTCTTACCTTCCTTCTTTGCTGTGTTCTCCTGTCTTTTTCTTATCCGTCTCGTTTCCACCGCCATTTTTAATTCCTATTTGCTCTCTGTTTAATCGTCAAAACCAAAACCCCATTAACCCATTTTCCTTTCTTTGATTAATTCGCTGAAGCCTTATGGTGTGTGAGCTAAAGGACAATTTTTAACATTAACCATTGGGTACTACTTATCAATGGCTGTGCCCGCATCTACAACCACAACTACCACCAACAACGCTTCTACTAATTCCATTTCTTCTTCTTCTTCAGTTCCTAATCAACCCACTAAGCTTAAGCGCCGAAAGTGTCGGGATATCACTGTTTCCGCCAAATCTGATTCGTTTTCCTCTTCTTCTTCCAATTCCTCATCTGGGTTTCAGGGATTTTCTAATCGAAAGCTTGATCGCCCTGTGGTGATTGTTTCTTCTGAGAATTCCTGGTGTTGTCCTGCTTCAAAACCCTCTGTAAGCCCTTCTGCTCTTCCTCTTCCTCCTCCTCCTCCTCCTCCGCCGCCTCCACGCCAGTCGGAATCTAACCGGAGGGTTACTTCTCCGACATCCAATAACGGGAATCGAGCATCGGATTCGGTAATATCGCCGTCTGATTCGCCGTCTGCTTTCAGGATACGGTTTTCTCCGGGCACGCATTCTCCTGTTATGGACTTCACCACGTCTTCTTCCGCTGCGGCGTTTAACGGTCATTCTGGATCCAGTCATGACTCTTTCCCTTCCGGGTTCTCGAAGTTCAACTCTGCTCTTACCGCCGGGCTTTTGAACCCAATGTCGCCGCCGCCGTCTACTGATAAAACCCGATCGAGTCCGACCCTTTTCGAAATGATGGCTAGTGAGCCTGATATTCACCCTAGAACTTCTCAGATCCCTCCTCAGATTGCCTCTGTTTCGGTTCATAAGAACCAAATTCCTGTTCAGGACAAGCAGGCTCTGACGATGCAGAGGATTTCTGAGATTTTGGGATCTCGGAGCCCTGGAAATCAGTTCAATGACGCCTCTAGCAGTGATATTAAACTCACATTGAGCTCTAGAGATGGGATCAGTGTTTCCATGAGTGTTCACCGGCAAATTCTTGTCGCTCACAGTCGGTTTTTCGCATTGAAGCTCTCGGAACGATGGGCAAAACAACAGCGGTCTCCGTCTCCATACATTGTGGAGATTGCTGATTGTGATGATGTTGAAGTGTACATTGAAACCTTGAAATTGATGTATTGTAGAGATCTGAGGAAGAGGCTGATGAAGGAAGATGTTCCGAGAGTTCTTGGAATTCTGAAGGTATGAGTCTCTTTAAGAACTGTTGAAAATTACTTCAATGTGCTTTTGCTGTTTCATTGCTGAATCTTTGGTTTGTCTCTCTTCCCTCCCCCAAAAAACAAATTTGCAATGTATGATAATTGCTATGGTGGTGGCATTGGCATTTTAGGTTTCGGCTGCAATCGGATTTGATGCAGGTGTTTTATCATGTTTGGAGTACTTGGAAGCCGCCCCATGGGCCGAGGATGAAGAAGAGAAGGTGGCTTCACTCTTATCTGAGCTGCACCTTGAAGGTGTTGCAGCAGGGGAAGTTCTGAAGAGGGTCTCAGTTGAAGTTACTAATGGACATGAAGATGGCAATGACAATGAAGAAGTGCTGCTCAAGCTTCTACATGTAGTTCTTGAAGGAAAAGACGAGAAGGCAAGGCGGGAGATGAAAGGATTAGTTTCGAAGATGCTTCGTGAGAGTTCGTCGCAAAATGACCTTCGAAAAGAATCCTTGTACTCAGCTTGTGATGGTTGTCTGCAGTTGCTTCGCCATCAATTTACGCGAGCGGTAGGGTCAGACTTTCAGGGTGTCGGGGAGATTGCTAAGCAGGCCGATAATTTGCATTGGATTTTAGATATCCTGATTGATAGACAGATAGCTGAAGATTTTTTAAAAACCTGGGCATCTCAATCTGAATTGTCAGCTGCACACTCTAAGGTGCCTGCTGTTCACAGATTTGAGATCAGCCGAGTTACTGCTCGGTTGTTCGTTGGGATCGGAAAAGGCCAACTTCTGGCTCCTAAAGATGTGAGATATCAGCTTTTGCAGACCTGGTTGGTACCGTTTTATGATGATTTTGGTTGGATGAGGAGAGCGTCGAGAGGGCTTGATCGTCATTTGATCGAGGATGGCCTTAGCAATACAATTCTCACTCTACCATTAGCTTGGCAACAAGACATATTGCTAGCTTGGTTCAATAGATTCATGAATTCAGGTGAAGATTGCCCTAATATACAACGAGGGTTTGAAGTCTGGTGGAGAAGGGCTTTCTGGAGACGCAGTGGTGAACAGGAACGACCTCGAATGATTCGAATTGCCACCCCATCAACAGAGAATTCGTGAAGTGCTCTAGTGTCAAAGTACAGAAATTTTAGTTCATAATAACTAATGGGTTTGTTCTTTCTCTGATCGCTTGATGCCTCATTCCTTGGTTTGGTTGGTTAGGATCTTCTTCCTTCCTAAACCAGGAACATCTTATGCAGGACTCAATGTACTTGAGGTTAGGTTGGAAGAAGATAATAGATGCTAGATATTGTAATTCCTCTTATCTGTTACCTTCTTTCCCTTTGAAATGAGCTTGACATTCATTTCACTTTGACATCTCATGTTTCTGAATCTATGGCATCTGTGAGTTTTATCTATGGAGTATCACAAGTCATACCTGAAAAGTCATTGAGTTACTGTTGGAAAGCTCTTGTTTATCTGTATTGATGATCAAGTCCAATGTATGATGATTGTTCAGTTCTGTTTTATTATTGGTTTGACTTTGCAAGGGTCCTTGAGTTGACTCCATCTCATTTTTCTCTTTAATTAGGCAATAATCATGGATCTAGATACCTATTGAGGGAAAAAAAGGATTAGTTTACCGATCAAATGTTTTAAAAACTGCCTTAGTTGGAGAGATCTAATCCCGTTATTGATCAACTGTTTTCCTTAGGTTGTTGACTCTATAGGTCCGTTGATTTTCCATCGTGAAACATTATCTCACTTAAAGCTTTTACTCTTGCAGCCACACGAAACGAAACGAGACAGATGTTATCAGCGATATCGGGCAGTGTCCAAGATGAGTGTACAGAGGATAATAGCAAAACTGGTATTATTAAATCCGACGAGCGGAGATTTGATCGACCAATCCATGCTTGTCCTCTGCTTCACCATTTGATATATTGCAAGAAGAAAAAGGGAGAGAAACAAGTGTGATGTTTATGAGTTGAATTGTAAGGTATCCCATTTCCAAAAACTGCTCGCAATGGAACTTAACAGTGGTTGGAGTGGATGGATAGTTGGAAGTTGAAATCTGGTTTGGTTTGAGAATCTAACATTGTATATGCTTTGGCTTCGTTTAGATTTCTTTTTTGACTTTTAGTTTGGAATATGATGTTCTTTGCAGCATGTTTGGTGAAAGAACATTGTGCTGATTGTTCCTTTTCCATTCTGCCAAAAAGTTTGCTTCCTTAAAAGTATTTTCATTTAATAATATTATATTTGGAGCATATTTACATCTTATCACAGACAAGTAAGGTATAGATTATATGCAGGTTTTCCTGCTTTAAGAGAGAGAGAAAGAGAAAGAGAAAGAGTTGCTTATAACTCCTCTTTGAAGCTTCAATTCTCTTTTATTATTAGTGTGAGATGGATTTCTTGGCTTCTAATTGAACTTCTTTGTGAATGAAATGACAACCTCTCTATTGTCTTTCGTTTTTCATCTCGTGATTGACATGGAATATGATGCTGATTTGTTCGAGGGGAGGATTATGGAGTTGGGTGCTTCTCTTTTCTTATTTTGAAAGAATGTTCTTTGGAGTATGGTGTTATTATAGGATTCATTCCTTTGTGATTTGGTGTATTTGGTGGGGATATGATACCACAATTTAGAAAATGGACAAACTAGTAAGTAGTTGAGAAGTTAAAATTATAGACAAAAATGAAAACCCAACTACTAAAACACCTGTTTTACTTTTATTACCATATATGTTAACTCAAACTGTACAAAGCTGATTTAGAAACAGTTTTTTTGTCTTAGGTAACAGTACACTGATCATCAAAATGTGTGAAGAAGGAATTCATCATTGCACAATCATAGTTCAACTCTCCTATTTTTGCATGCTTTTGCCTGAAAACACAACCACATTAAACTCAAAACCAATGTCAGAGCTATAAAATAAAATAAAAAGAAAAGAAAAGAAAAAGGAAACAAGAAAAAAAGAAAAAGGAGCTTACCATTCTTGGTCAATCAACATCTCATCTGTAAGTCCAAATTTTCTCAACTCTTTCTCTGTGTGGTGTAACAGCAAAGTGTACCTACAAAGAAACAGTTCCAATTGTAATTGTGAGCCATCGTCGATCGGTAAAAAACACGAAGGCGTCTGAATCACGTCATTCTGAAACCGGTTAATTACCTTCCACCAAAGCCTTTCTCCATGACAAGCATTTTGCCATTGCCCAAATTGTTGAGTCCTTCATATTGATCAACAGTCCATTTGTACCATCTCATGAGAAAGACTCTGAGAGTGAGGCCATGGGAGACAAGGACCAAGTTCATGTTGGGATTTCTTTGGCCTGGTGGTTGAAATCTTCCAACATCAATGTCTGATTTCAATGTTTCTCTAAATCCTGTTTGTGTGTTTTTTTTTTCAGTACATAAAACAGAAAATCTTTCAAAAGAAGAAACAAATAGGTTATATTTGTACCTGTAATTCTATCATAAACATCTGCTGCAGATTCTCCATTTGGAAAGCGGTAGAAAAATCTACCATATAGCATTCTTACAGCTTTCTCAACTCTCATTTTCTCTCTATCTTGAAAATTTCCTTTTATATATTTGCCAAGGTAAAATATAACACAAACAAA
Source organism: Benincasa hispida (assembly GCF_027475165.1). Classification (NCBI taxonomy): domain Eukaryota; kingdom Viridiplantae; phylum Streptophyta; class Magnoliopsida; order Cucurbitales; family Cucurbitaceae; genus Benincasa; species Benincasa hispida. Next base: position 6,075,826 of record NC_143489.1, on the reverse strand, counting down.
AACAAAACCTTGCTCAGTTAATATTTTATATACCTTGTAAATTAAAACATGTATGCTATGAAATTCATACGACTTGATTAGTGACATTAGAACTATTTTAGGTTAAAGTTTTGACAAGGTTGATTTTAGGGACAGTTGCAAATATAATAATTAGACTCAAAGTATTTGTTATTATAATACAATGCAAAAAAAATTTACAGAAATGACAAATTTTAGATTTTGTTTTCGAAGACATCAGGTGTGATAGACCACATCGCTAGTAGGGATCTTTCAGTGTATCATTGATAGAGTCTATCATGGATAGATTTTGCTATATTTATAATTTTTTAAAAATTATTGTTATACACTTAATTATTATTCCAAAAATACTATTAAATGTAATTACCCTTGGTTTTTATGCATTGGTCAGAGGCATTTTTATGCAAGACTTATATATATATATATATATATTAATGAGATTTTAGAGAATTTTTACATTTTTATTTAATTATTTTTGGATGATATTAAGAGAAAATCGATTGTTTTTTCCTTTTAATTTAATTTATCCTTTGCAATCGAGATCAAGTGGATGTACTGATATAAGTTAGTACTCATTAATATTAAGAATATCTTATAAACTTTAGGTTTAATTAAAAGTTCCATACACAAACTTCATGAACTTTCAATATTATTTTAAAAGTGTTAACAATTATTTAAACTTTCAATTATATATTTAATAAATTCATGAACTTTAAAGATGTCTCAAAAAGTTGTATATACATTAAATAAAAAATTGAAGAAGTATACAAACCTACCATATAAAAAGAAAAAAAAACCAAGGACTTATTATACAACACTAGACAAATTTATTACAATAATTTAATAATTTCTAAATTATAAAAGTACCTCTATTTTTTCAATCAAAACTATGAGTACAAATCTATTAGAATTGAGGATGAAAATTAAGAGCGATAACAAACACGTTTCAAGTCTCAATTTTCGTAAAGTATTTTGATTACCATTTAAACAATATTACAATATTACAATTTTCCAAAGGAGTGTAATTCTGAAACAAATGTGGGAAGTTAAATATCTTCTCACCATTAGACCAAAAATTTTATTATTACACCAATGACAATGATCCAAATGAAATCCGACCTAATTTTCAGTATGAAATTACGAAATCAAAACAGGGTTCATTCCGTAATTTTAGTTGAAAGGAGGGAAAGAGAGAGAGAGGGGTACCAAAATCTTGTTCTCGCAATCTGGGCTCTTCTCTCATGCCGGCGATTCGCCGACGGTGGAAGGAAGTGGCCAAATGCTGAAGAGTCTGGCGAGTTCTTTTGTAAGGAGAAACATAGAAATAAACGCTCCAGTCTTCAACTCCATCGCCGTCGATCATCTTCCTGATGTTCTTCCCACATTCCTCCGCCTCCTTCATTCCTTTCTCCGTCAGCCCGATTCTCGGATCTGCGATTCTTGTGTAGGCGCTCTCATCTACGTTCCCTTCGCTCTCCCCGTGCCGGACCAGTATGATCCGCCGCGGCCTCGGCGGCCGGACTCCCAACGAGTACCCATTGTTGTTGCTGGATTTTGGTTCTTCTTCGCCGCCGCACCGGATTGGAAGAACTCCGGATTTTGGGGATACAGTCCCGAATAAAAGTGTGGCCATTGTTTTAGGACAGATTTCCCTCTTTTTACGTCCGTTTTTACATAATTTTAAAAATATCTTTTTTTTTTCTTTTTTCTTTTTTTGGGGTTTGAAAATATCTATATTTTATCCCTTAGTCCAACCAACCAAATACTTAGGCTATCCCACGAAGGTTTAATTAAAATTTTGATTCCCCCGTCTTAAGGTTGTGTATTGCTCACACTTTTTTTTTCACTCTTAAATAGATATTACAAAAGGGAATTTAACTAAAGTTAACACACTCAAACTTAAAGTATACGATTTGAAACCAAAGATATAAGCTCATTTTATATTATTTAGAGTTCATTTCCGTGAACTTTTTTAACATAAAACAGCTGTATTTCTAATATTTTGTTAAAACTCAATAGATATATGCTTTATGTCAGTTACGATATGTTAATATTTCCTTGAATTGTAGTTTAGACTGTTTCCATGTGAGAAATTTTCTTAATTTGCTTTTGTTGGAAAACAATTTAAGAAGTTAATAACGAGTTGTGGACTCTTCAGATCTACAATGTATTGAGTTAATAAGATATACAATTTTTATTCTTTAGTCGTGGGTCCATACACTCTTCGAGTCAAATAAGAAGTGAAGTTAATAACTCTACTCCTCTAATTCTTTGGACAAAACACCCCAAAGTGACTTAGTTTTTTAAAAGAGACAAACACGAATAACTTAGGGTTTTTTTTCTCTCTTTTTGGAAAGTGAAATTATGGGTTGACTCTAAGCTTAAAAAAACATCAATGATCTTCAAAAAAAAAAAAAAAAAACATCAATGCCCATGAAATCTCTCTCTCATATCCCCATCAATGTAAATTTGTTAGTAAAATTTTAAAGTACGTTGACTTTTGATGCCCCAAAACCTAAAGAATCCAAACTTAGACTTTGAAAGACCATAATTTTAAGCTCACTTGATCAAATTTTATATATATTTTTTAAAAAATTGTAACTTTTGAAATTATTTGCTAGAGGATGGTTTATTCGACTCTATTTGGCTCCTCTCTCATTCAGTTTTTCCATGTTTAATTTAAACTTACACAAAATTTTGAATAAGAAGCCCACAGAATTGATTCTCTCTCTCGGACGGAAATGTTAGAAGGCCCATTAAATATGATGATGGGCTCTTGTATGTTTTATATCTGGGCCTAAATGGGCCTAGGCGAGTCCAGTATTATCAACCAGCGGCCCATGTTTTAACTTTCGTTACCTTTGCAATTCTTGAGAAAGAAGAAACTAACAACCTTTGCAATTCCTCGAAGATGGCATAATCTATCGAGGTTTAAAATTTACATTTTACCATTAAGAGATATTGAATATATATCGCGTCTTAACTATAACACTTCTTTTTATTCAACCATATGTAAAGTGGAGATTTGAATCACTCATCTTTATAATTAAGTATACATATTTATGTCTATTGAACTGTATTTATGTTAGACGATTCTAAAAAGTGCTTCGTTTTTTAAGAAAAAAAAGTAATTTGCTCTTTTAAAAATTACTTCTAAGTCTCAAGTCCAAGTCCATTATAATTTTATTTTAATTAAAACATTTTTAGTGTATATTCGTAGATATTCTATTATGATTTAATAGTTACAAGTTAGACAATAATATCACTACTAGATTCATTATTTTTAATTTGACCTAAATTTTAGAAAATAAAAAAAAGTTGAAAAAGAATAATACAAATGAATTATGGATGTATAAATTAAAGCTTTTATATTTAACTTGAGAAAATTGAGAAAATCAAAACCAAAATAATTGTTGTTGATGTTCCTTAAAGTGCAACACAATTTTCAATACACGTCTCTTTAGTCAAAATCAATTTCAAAACAAGTAAAAGGAATAATCCTTAATGAATTTCTTGGGTATTTTCCAAATTAAACCAAACAAAAACATATATATCTAAACTTTTAAAGGGAATTAGTCTTTGTTTAATTAACATTTGGACTATTTATTCAATTCATTAGCTTTTTTCTTTTCTTTTTTATTTTATTTTGAGATGTCTATCTCTTTCATTAGTCATATAGTTTCTTATCATAAAACTTAATTCTGTATTGAACAAAAAATTAGATGTATGTCTAATTCTATTGGTCTAAGTTTCAAATTTTTGACTTTCTCTGGAGATTTTAAGGTTAGGAAAGAAAATGTTATTTTTATCATTTATCATATTTTGAATTAAAATTTAGTAAACTGAATTCTCTATGCAATAAGAATTCAAATTCTACAATATATATTTAGAAAAAGATACTGAAATATTTATCCAATTTTCTTTAAAAAGTAATGAATATCTTGATCAATTAACTATACTACTAGAGGCTGGCAATGATTTTAATTCTTGAACTCTTGAGAAAAAGAAAAAGACTATTTAATCATTGCTATTAAATTTTCATAAAATATATAACAAAAACCTATCATAGTTGTTTTGTTTATATTTATATAGATAATTTTGTAAACATGAATACTAGAATTTAAAGCACAATATTAAAGAAAATGATTGTGTAATACATGCCTTTTATTTTTTGTAAACCATATAAATTTACAAGATATTTGATAAATAGAAAATTAGTTCAATCATATTAAAAAAAGAAATTGTTAAGATTATAACTTTTAAAATTAAATCACACAATTTTTATTTCAAAAAATAAAAGTTTGATCAAACTAATAGATAATAGTAAATTTTTTCTCTAAAAAAAATAATAGTAAATTTATCCGTCACAATATATATATATATATTAGTTGAAATGTGTGAGATGAAAAGATTTTCAAATTTTTTTCTTCTATAGATAAGATATGTTTAGTAGCGATTTTTTAATCCATACTTTGAATAATGTATGGAGATAGAGAGCAAATCAAAGTAAGATGCCAAAGATGAAATTAAAATTAAAATTAAAAAAAGAATAATTAAAAAAATTGAGAGGGAAAATAATTAAATCCACGTAAGAAGACATTAAGAAGACATTGTTTTTCTCAAAGGGAAATGTTTATTTTTGTTGGTTTTTTGTCATTTGCTTTGACTTTTGTGGTGTCGGTGACTCACCTTTCGTGGAGCTAAGATGATTTATTTTTTTTTCCTTCCTCTTTTATTTATATTCTCTTTTTTTAATGTTCATTCTTCACCTAACTCTTCTATTCTTTCTTCTTTCTCAATTATTTTTTATATCTCACACGTGTATTCTTTTTATTTTTTTCTTCCTCTTTTAATAAATGGGCCTCACTCTAAATAAATTTTGAATAAATATTAGGGATGGATATATGGAATCTATAATTAGTTTAGCTCCTTTCGTTAACTATTTGATTTTTGTTTTCTTTTTTTTTTAAAAATTAAGTCCATTGTACACTATTTTCACCTCCAAATTTCTTCCTTCGTAATCTACTATTTACCAATGGTTTAAAAAAACAAACCAAAATTTTAAAAATGGGATGCATGTGATTAGTTATAGCCTAAATTGCACCTTGTACTCAATAGTTTTAGAGAGAATAATAATCTTATTCAATTAATCAGGCTGAATATATATAAGCAACTAAGAAACCCTAATCTAGAAGATATAAAATTACAATAAAGGAAAACTAATTATAATTACAAAATAAATACATATCATAATGATAATGATAGAAATGCCAGTTATTATAAGTCTTTATATTTATAATTATGAGAGCTAACAAGTAAAAAATGCGGTGATAATACTTAGAATTTGCGAAAAATTGAGTTTTGTGTCGATTAGCACCTAAATCCTCCTTAACCCCAATATTATGCGTTACCCCGTGCCAAAATGTCTATTTTTGTAGCTATCGTAGGAATCAAACGCATGCGTTGGAAATAAGCAATCGCAATCAAACGTATGTGCTGAAGCCAGGCGACCGCAAAGACAAATGCATGCGCTGAAAACTGAGCTATCGCATAGAGAATGCATGCGGTGATCGAATGCGCCAATCGCATGGAAGTTGCGGTGATCAAGCGAATGTGGTGATCACTTGGAGATTGCGGCCATGGAGTGACAACCATAATAGAAGGGCGATCGCAAGATGGGTAGAATGCGTTGATACTTCGGTTGAATCAAGCTTGGACGCATACCTTGGGAGTATCAACAAGATAAGATGATGTGACATTGCCCATACCGCGACAAAGGCAACAATGAGACATAACGCAATCATGATAGTTTTCGGTGTTTAAACTCTATAAATAGCCCATTGGACCTTCATTTCAAAGCATCCGAATTTCTGTCTTAAAGCAGATGTTTGCGATCACATATGAGAGCATGAGCGAGATTTTCAGTGAGAATTCTTCATCTCCACAAACCAGACCGAGTGACGATTGGAGTTTTCGTCGGAGATAGAGCTTGAGAGAGACATCTCCACCATTCATCCATGGCACCATCAATAGCCTTGACGTAGAGTCTTTCATTTCTCCTCTAACCTCTGTATTGTATTACATTTTAGCTTAAGAAATTAAGACATTTTGTAATCAATGCATATCTTGATTCCTTCAATGGCATCTTCTTCATCATCTTTATCTTTATCATCATTTACCTTTATCCTTTATTTATCAAAGGCGATCGCATACTTAATAGTGTAGCCTAGAGATAGGACGCATATAGCAACCCACCGAGAGGTGTGCATTGTGTGAGTATAGTGAATTAATCCTCTTTGCTTGGTGAAAGGTTGTAGCATCGCTTGTCTATGGGTTGTTGCAATGCTTTTCTATAAATTAATTAGCCGCGTCTAACTGCCTGAGAAGGTAAGAGATGAAACGCACTGAAGCAAAGTATGCATTGTTCCTAGAGATAGGTATAATCTTATGCTCGATGCAACCATGCACTATAGAGATATAGTCATGTGGTTAATCACTGAGAGGTGTGCGATGCGTTAGTGTGACGAACTGAGATTACTTGAGCGATTTAAGATAATAAACATTGTTATGCGTTGACGGTTGTTGTGTATCTGCCAATTCTCATCGCAAGTCTTCTATTGCTCAATCTGTTTGATTAGGAGTAGGAGTAGTGTGAATCCATTAAACTTCTTTTTACTTTTATTCATCGCCTCAAACACATTGCTTCACAAGCATTATTGAGTGACAAGTCCCTGTGTTCGACCTCGGATTACCCGAGAAACTTGCGTTTTCGTTATACTTGGCGAGAAGGCAAGAAAACTTGTGATAGGAACACATGGTCATTGCATACTAGATTAACGCATTTTCATTCCAACTTATGACCTCCAATGCATGGGCATAAACGCATAGCTTAAGTATGTACAACGCATGATTGCGTGCAATAACCCCATCATCTTTCCCTCTTATCCAACACATAACACTCCCCCTCAAGTTAGAGCAAATATGTTAATCATGCCCAGCTTGTTGCACATATAGCTTATTCTTACTCCATTTACTGCTTTAATAAGGGATATCTCCCAATTGTTCTTTAGTCTTCATATATCCTGTAGATATCAACCCTTCTTGTATTTTCTCGCGAATAAAATGACAGTCCACTTCAATATGTTTAGTTCGTTCATGAAATACTGGGTTGGATGCAATATGGAGAGCAACTTGATGATCACCCCATAGTTTAGCTGGCACAGTAACATTAAAGTCTATCTCAGACAAAAGTTGATGTATCCATACTATTTCACCACTTCAAGAATTTTGGGTTTTAATATCGGTTGGAAAAAGTGAAATCGAATGTATAATATCAGTTTTGTTTTTTTCTTAAAAAGTGGATCTATGTCAGTTTAAAACCGACATCGTAGGGGTACCTTTAATGTTGATTTTCAATCGACATTAAAAACTCGCTTCACTTTTTCCTCTAACTTTCTATTTTGCCCCCATTTTTTCATTTCCCTCTTCACTCTCCCTTTATGTTCTTTTTCCTCTCATTCTCACACTTCCCTCTTCAGACCTTATTCTTTCTCACTCCTCTCTTCCAAAGTGGATTTGTTGGTCGTTCTGTCGGATCTGCTGCTTATTTTATCGTCATTCACATGTCTCCGCCGGATCTGCTGTTCGTTTCGTCGTCGTTCGCGTGTCTTCAGATCTGCCGCCATTGTCGTTGGTTGTTCGTTCTACCGTCGTTTGTCGTTTGCTACATCCAATTCATTTTGCAACTGATATCATTCTTCGTCATTCGATGAACATTCATGGTTATTTTGCTTAAGGGAAACAGATGAGATGTGGGAGACAGTATGCTAGATTTCTTTGTTCAATTTTATTGCTGCATATCTATCTCGTAGAAAATGAGAATGTGATGCAAAGCTTTGTGCCTTAATGGTTTCTTGATATGTTTTATGTTGCCACTTCTGTCTTCCCTCCGAGATATAGATGCAACTGAAGAAAAATTCTTCATGCCTGGATTGGATTTGTTTGCTTAAAGAGGAAGATTTTTACTGGAAATCCTAATTTTCTTTTCACATTTCCTTCCACAGTGCTGGAGCCATTCTTTAACGCTGCTGCTTCTCAATTTGTTTTGGGACATCAAATTCCCTTCAGTTTGTGGCTTTCTCTAGCACCTGTTATTGTAGGTAATTCAGTAACATCTTTCCTCCATCTTCCCTTGATTTGTCTCACAATTTTCCCAATCAACATGCACCTTTATTTTGTTAACTTATCTCAGTATGCCTTTTTCTAAACATGCAATACTACATGTATTAGGTGTGTCGATGGCATCACTAACGGAACTTTCTTTCAATTGGACTGGCTTTGTTAGTGCAATGATTTCAAACATTGCATTTACCTATAGAAGTATCTATTTAAAGAAAGCGACGGTAAGAAGTAGGAAACGAAACTTTTAGCGCACGGTTTTAGAGCTTTCTTTTCTTTAGAAAGTAAAGGTTTTGAAATAGCTATATTATAATGGTTGGCCATTGGTTTTGTGATAACGATTCTGTGGTTTCAAAACCTTAAAAGTAAAGAATAACATAATTGAAAATTGAAATGCTTGCAACTATTATCACACAATCAATAACGGCATTACCAGCATTAACCTTAAAAAATCAACTGAGTGACCCATGGTGGTTGTGTTGATAGGAAAAATGGAAGTTAAAATTTGCAAAATGTTGTGGGTTGACAGAGGAGTGTACAAGGGCTACTCGAGCGGATCCAAGGTTAGTTAATGAAAAATGGGTTGTTATTTTAGACCTTTCTATAATAATAGTTGAATATAATAATAGTTTTTCTATTTATTTTTCTTTATGTCCAAGAAAGCACTCCATATTTCCTCTATTATTGTTGTAGGTTATTAAATATATGTATTGGAAGAGTTCTGTAAGGGAATGAGAATAATCAAAATGCTCGACATTGTAAGCCTCTATTTAGAATGTTTGTTTGTTGAGAGGGAGAATGCTTTGGCATTATAAAGATTTAAGAGAATTGTGTCTATTTAAAACCGACATTAAAGCCTGAAATTCTTCTAGTGTATATTCAATCATGTTACTTCAGGTATAATTTTAATGTATTCAATAGTCACTATGTTTTGAAACTGTACACTTAATCAACTAAATAAGATGGCTTGTTTTTTTTTTCCTCTGTGGTTTCACAGACCACATAATCAGTCAAAAAGTTGAAATCAAAGTCACCAATTAATTTAGATTCAAGGTTAATTTATTGGATGAGGGGAAGAGCTGAAAGTCCATGCAAAGAGAGTGAAATTTCTTCTTGGGTGGAAAACTGATCTCTAGCTGTAATTTTCCTTCCATTCTCCTAATTTTTAATGTCATCGAGATAATCTGACACTTTTGTGACACTGATGTCTTTGGACACCAAGTTTGGATTATATTACTTTTTAATTATCTTTTATTTTTCCCTTGTTGGTATTGACTATATAGGTTTTTTTTTTTTAATTGAGTAAAATGGCGGCTTAATATATATTTTCCCTTCTGGTATAGTTTTGCTCTTCATTTCGAGTTTTGGACTTCAAGTATCTGCTAATGGAGATAGTCATTTCTATATCTTAAAGAATTTTGAGGCGTAATGAGTAAATATATTAATATTATTTATATTTCAACTTTGTTTCCAAGTCTCCATGTTTATCTTTTTAGCTTGTTTGAATATTGAGAGAATGAAAAGTAAAATTTCAACTTTGTTACACTTTTATGATCTTTTATTTATAGAATATGTATAATAGGCTAAAAAAGACTTTAAGGATTCTACCGTGTTGTTGAGGGTAAAAAAGTTTAGGAGAGTTATCTTTGTGACTATATTTGTGATTTGTTTAGGTAGATCTTATGCGCTTGAAATTGGTTGAAAGTTAAAAACAACTTTGTTTCCAAACCCGAGGATGTAAATATTGTTTTCCAGACCTTTCTATAATAATAGTTTTTCTATATATTTTTCCTTCATGTCCAAGAAAGCACTCCATATTTCATCTATTGTTCTTATAGGTTCTTGAATATATGTACTGGAAGAGTTTTATAGGGGAATGAGAATAATCAAAATGCTTGACATTATAAGCCTCTATTTTGTTTGTTTGTTTGTTGAGAGGGAGAATGATTTGACATTATAAGAATTTAAGAGAATTGTGTCTGTTTCAAGAAAACTCCTGCTTCCTTAGTTATACTCCTACGAGTTTAGGTTTAGTTCATATTGATTGAAATTGCCTCACATTTGTGTTCTCTCAATCTCTTCCTCTACCATAACATGATGTATATTGAAACTCTCCTTGTAGGTTGGTCTTGGAATTCAAAAGAAGGTAGTTTGGTTATCCAATATATCATCTCCCTCACCTCCATAATCTATTGATTTCAAAAGAAGGTAATTTGATTATCCATTATGTTGTCAACAAAATAGTTTATATTCATTCTATTGGATATTTAGTGTTGATAGGACCATTTTCTTTTCTACTTGAATGTCTCTTCATTAAGAATATGTGCTTGTGATATGACATGTTTTTGGATGTTTTGCCTGTTAGTTGATTCTACTGTAGGAAAATAGTACTCGTTTGTAGTATCAATTAGGTCTAGAGGGCGTTGGACTAGCGTAGTTGGCTAGAGAAAATAGTACTCGTTTGTAGTATCAATTGTGTCTCCGCGGGATCTGCGTGTCTCTGCCGAAGCGCCAAAACCACGCTTGTAATGAAGAGGTGAGTAAATATATTACAATGAATTATTTCTCTTAAGGCCATTGGCCTCTTTGTAGTTTAGATTGGATTAGAATGTAAACATATTGGATTAGAATGTAACACCCGTTTATGACTCATGGGTAATATTTATTTGTAGTTTAGATTTGATTCAAGGTACTTGAGTTTGTGGGTTTCACTATAGTAGTTTGTGGGCTATTCATGCACTATGGTAGTTTTTGTGACAACTTTTGAGATTTGAAGTACATTGTGAGCTAAATTTGCTTATTGATATATGTGTTCTTGAATATTCATTTTTTGGAATTTCTGATAGTTCTGTTGAGAACAAATGGTTGTGAAATATTTTTGGAGTGTGTTTCTTTGAACAGGTTCAAGATAAATTTTTGGTTTTGTTGTGGTAGCATCGTTATGTTGCTGAAAATTTTCCATCGTCTTCTATCTCATATCTAGGTAAACAAGCTTCTCTTCTTCAAGATCTTGAAAAAGAAGATTCTCTCATTTATTCAACTATTGAGTTTTCTTGTTTTACAGGTGCAATAAAGGAGTAAAGATTTGGTATCGCAACCTCTTTATGCTTTTTCTTGGTGAACTCTAGATCCAACACATTCACCAAAAGAATTTTGCCTTGAATGTACCATTTATACACATTCCCAATAAACACGATTAGTTGAATATGAATTCTGATCACATTTTCACTTTTAATCCTTTGTCTTAAACCTTTTTTGTTTGTGATCCTTTGAACAACAGTGGTCAGACAAAGATGCCTATAACCAGACACTGCTGAAGCTGGGGGAGTCTGTTCATGAAGAATTATGAAGGGATCCATACTTACCAAGTGGAGAGGGACAGTAAACTCATAACGTTTGTAAAATCATAATGTTTGTATTACTTATAATTTTTGTTTTCAAGGGTTGATTTATTGTACGGCCTTTTAAATTATAATTTTATAGCAGAATTTGCGGATTAAATGTAATAGATTTGTAATCCATACATAAATAATATGTCATAGCCACAATGTTCGATGATGATGTGTCATGTTATACTTTTTGACCAAAAAAATGGATTCGACAACGAAATTTAAAAAAATGGACAATAATTGATAAAATGGACAGATTCTGGGTTTCAATATCGGTTTAAAGGGCTCCATTTGATTCTTGGGCTTCAGTTGCAACCGACATTAAAGGGCTTTAATGTCGGTTGCAAATTTCATTAAAGGGCTTTAATGTCGGTTGCAACCGACATTAAAGACAGTGCTATTAACGTACTTTAATGTCGGTTTAAAATCAACATTAAAGACAACCGACATTAAAGGGCTTTAATAACACTATCTTTAATGTTGGTTGTCAACCGACATTAAAGCCCGAAATTCTTCTAGTGCACACATAGATTGTACCATAGCTCTATATTCTGGCCCAACACTTGAACAGAAAACTACATTCTGTTTCTTGCTTTTCCACGACATCAAGTTTCCTCCTACAAAAACACAATATCCAGAGGTTGATCTCCTATATTCTCGAGATCCAACCCAATCACCATCTGAAAAGCATTCAACCCTTGAATGACCATGATCTTTATATAAGATCCCATGTCCAAGTGTAGCTTTTAGATAACATAGAATTTGTTCAACTATAGCCCAATGATCCACAGTTGGAGAAGACATAAACTGACTCACAATACTCATAGAATAAGCAATGTTAGGTCGTGTCACTGTTAAATAGTTCAACTTTCCAACTAATCTTCTATATTTCTCATGATCTTTAAACAATTCTCCTTCCTTAGCAAGTTGCAAATTTGGTATCATCGAAGTATTACATGGTTTGACTCCTAGTTTACCTATCTCAGACAATAAATTAAGTACGTATTTTCGTTGGGATAGGTAAATACCTTTCTTTCTTCTTATTACTTCAATACTCAAAAAATACTTCAATGGCCCCAAATCGAAATTGACCATGGAGAAAAGTCTTTAGAGAGGATTTACCTTATACATCATTTCTAGTGATAACGATATCATCAACATATACAACAATCAAAGTAATACGATTGTCAGATTGCCAATAGAATACAGAATGATCAGACATACTTTTCTTCATACCAAAACATTTGAGTGTTTGACTAAACTTACTAAACCGTGCACGAGGACTTTGTTTCAGTCCATACAAAGATTTTCAAAGTCGACATACCTTATCATTCTCCCCCTGAGCAACAAACCCAGATGATTGTTCCATATAGATTTCCTCTTGAAGATCACCATGAAGAAAAACATTCTTAATGTCAAATTAATGCAAAGGCCAATTGTGAGTAACAACCATCGATATAAATAGTTGAATGGATGTTAATTTAATGACAGGAGAAAATATGTCAGAATAATCAGTCCAATAAATTTTGGCATAGCCTTTGGCAATAAGATGAGCTTTTAACTGAGCCATTGTTTCATCGGGATTATCCTTTATAGCGAACACTCATTTACACCCAATAGCCTTCTTTCCAGTCGGTTCGAAATGAGATCCTAAGTACCATTATCATCCAGAGCAGTCATCTCCTCAATCATTGCAATACGCCACCCGGTATGAGATAAAACTTCATTGATTGAGTTAGGGATAGATGTCGAATCAAGAGATGTAATAAAGGAATAAGTGGGAGAAGACAACTAGTTATACGAAACAAACGAAGAACTAGTGTAAGTATAAGTGCGTCTACCTTTTCGAAGGGCAATAGGAAGATCATCACTCGGTCCCGGATCAGATGTCGAAGAAGCTAGTGGTGAAGGACATGGGTCTGAAGGTGGCTGTGGAGGACGCTTGGTGTAGACTCGAGTAACTAGAGGGTTAGAAGGAAGAACACAGAGGAAAGTGAAGGAGAGGATGATGTAGAAGATGTAATCTCATAGACCAAAATATCATCATCTTCCCTCTAACACGGACTCAATGGTGATGGACTAAAGGGTATATCTTCGAAGAATATAAGATTAGAAAATACGAGATACCTGTTCAGAGTAGGACAATAACAACGATAACCCTTTTAAAGATGCGAATAGCTTAAGAAAATGCATTTAAAAGATTTTGGATCTAATTTGGTACGATTTGAACGAATATCCCAAACAAAAAAAAAACAACCAAAGATCTTCAGAGCAACAAGGAAAAAAGATTTCGTAGGGAAAAGAGTACGATAAGGAGTCTCTCCATTTAAGACAGAGGAATGTTGGGATTGGTGTCTTAATTCTCCCAAAGTCTCGTTGTTTGTAGTTATACACATTGTTTATGAATAAAATAACTATTATTTCATTTTGGCATTTACTCATATCCAATAAACAAAGCTCCATGGTTATCTTATGTAAATTTAAGCATGTATATGAGATATACAAGTGGATCCCATGTCTTAAATAATAACCAAAATAGGTTTGTAGTATAAGGATTAAGGTGGGATACCTGATCCTGGTGACACTATAGACACGACCCACTTTGTAGGGGTTTACAAGTATTGTAAACTACTACAGATGGTAGTCCTGACCATTCATGTAGAGACATGCGTGTGGGAGTCTCCTATACAAAGAGTTTGTATAAGATCGGACCATGAGATCACTAGACTCTGTATATAACCCGTTAATACTGGAGACTTACATCTCACCTAAATGACCATAGGTGACATGACCTCAATCCTGAGCGTTTTAGGAACTTCTACCTTTAAGGGCGGTTCTTTTTAGTATGGGTGAGAATGACCAGATTGCCAACTCAACATGCCTACCTTTTTGTGGACTTGTCTGATCTGGGAGCTGGGAACTCAATACACAAGATAGAATTCACTCATTTCCCGAAGCAGGGGTAAGTAGATAGATTGCTCCCTTAAGGGCTTATTTTGGGGCTTAAACATAGTGGCCACAACTTCTCTTTGGAAGAGATGACTCGGTTATAGTAGGACTATGACTTATGTTCATTAGAGGGATTAGTGGTACTTAAGAAGTTGGATGTAACTACAGGGGCATAACGGTTATTGACCGAGCTGTACTTACGAGCGATCTGTTAAGGGTTGTCGCACTGTTGATTGGTTAAGATGGACACATAATATATCTGTAGTAAGGAGAGCTCAACTGTCGGTTTTTAGTGGAGTGTCTGACAGTTAACGGATGATGGATCCTGTGACTAAAGAGTTTAGTCAGTTATTCACGTATCGTTGGAGCTTCGAGCTATAGGTCCATAAAGTCCCCTTGGTAGCTCAATGGATTCAAGTTGAGGATCAGTTCTGTTGGGATTGGTGTCCTAATTCTCCCGGAGTCTCATTGTTTTGTAAAGATACACATTGTTCAATGAATAAAATAAGTGTTATTTAATTTTGGCATTTATTCATATCCAATAAACAAAGGTCCTTGGTTATCTTATGTGAACTTAAGCATGTATATGTGATATACAAGTGGATCATGCCTTAAGTGATAACCTAAATAGATCTGTAGTATAAGGATTAAGGTGGGATACCTGATTCTTGTGACACTACGGATACAACCCACTTTGTAAAGGTTTGCAAGTGTTGTAAACTAGTACAAATGATTGATCCTGACCATTCATGTTGAGACGTGCGAGTGGGGGTGTTCTATACAAAGAGTTTGTATAAGATCTGGACCACGAGATGACTAGACTCTATATATAACGCCATTAATACTAGAAACTTACATCTCACCTAAACGACCATAGGTGACACGACCTCAATCCTGAGTGTTTTGGGAACTCCTGCCTTTGAGGGCGGTCTTTTGATTACTATAGGTGAGAGTGGCCAGATTGCCAACTCAACATGCCTACTTTTTGGGGACTTGTCTGATCTGGGAGCTGGGAACTCAATCTACAAGATGGAATTCATTTCTTTCCCGAAGCAGGGATAAGTAGAGAGATTGCTCCCTTAAGGGCTGATTCTGGGGCTTGAACATAGTGGCCACAACATCTCTTTGGAAGAGAAGACTCAGTCATAGTAGGACTATGACTTATGTTCATTAGGGGGATCAATGGTACTTAAGGAGACAGATGTAACTATAGGGGCATAATGGTTATTGGCCCAACTGTACTTACGAGCGATTTGTAAGGGTTGCCACACTACTGATTGGTTAAGATGGACACATAATATATCTGTGGCAAGGAGAGTTTAGCTGTCGGTCTTTAGTGGAGTGCCTAGCAGTTAACGGATGGTGAATCCCATGACTAAAGAGATTAGTCAGTTATTCACGTACCGTTGGAGCTTCGAGCTATAGGTCCATGAGGTCCCCTTGGTAGCTCAATGGATTCAGTTGATGATCAGTTCTTGGTGTTGATTTGAAAAGTTCAAATTGACAAGAGGTATTTTGATTATATATGATATAATCGGTTTGATGTATAAGAAACATCTAGTGGAGGATTGATGTAAATGAGATTTACATTAAATACCATAGAATAGAAAAAGAACTATGGTTTATATGTTTCATGAGATGAAATATTAAAACTATAGGTTATAAATATAGTATGATAAGTTGGTTATCATTTATATTTATAATAATATTAATTATTGGATAATTAATTCTTTTTCTTTATAACCAAGTGAGTGGATGGTTATTGGAATCATGGTAACTGAGTTTAAAAGGAAAATGGTTTTCCTATTTTGAAAAGAAGTTTTTTACAAAATGTTGAAAAAAGTTTTTGAGATTTCTCTCGGCAAACAAGAAACTCACGGAGTCGTCAAGTAAATATGAACTTATTAAACGACGGCTGGGCGAGCTAAACGATCGTGTATTGGCGAGCTAAACGATCGTGCAGTATTTACTAAATGATCACATAGTTTTGCTAGACGATCGTTTGTCCTAAGTAAATAATCGTGTAGAGTCTATAGGCGGTAGACCGAGCTAAACGATGAGCTAAACGATCACATAGCTTTTGCAAACTATCGCTTAGCTTTATCTAAACGATTGGGCATCGTCTTATACGATAGGTCTCCGCCATCTCCCACTTGCCCAGTCGTGTACGCGATCGGTGTTTCCTCCTTCGTCTGCCTCATACCAAGTCCGAATAGAGCCCACCATTTGGATTCTCACACCGAGAATACCAAGGTAGCCTTGTTGGATTCTCACACCGAGAATACATGACTGTTTATTTGAAATGTTTAAAGAGCTATGGTTTATATGTTTCATGAGATGAAATATTAAAACTATAGGTTATAAATATAGTATGATAAGTTAGTTATCATTTATATTTATAATAATATTAATTATTGGATAATTATCTCTTTTTCTCTAATAACCAATTGAGTGGGAGGTTATTGGTGGTTTCATGGTAACCGTGAGATAAAAGGAAAAATGTTTTCCTAATTTTGGTAAGTTGTTAATTTGAGAATTCCAATCTCGGAAAGTACTCATGGAATAGTTGTCAAGTAAATCAAATTTACTAAACGATAGCTTGGAGAGACTAGACAATCGTGGAATGTTCCTACACGAAAGACACTCAGCTAGACGATTAGCTAAACGACCGCATAGCTTTTGATAAACGATTGGGCATCGACCTATACGATAGACTTTATCTTTTCCCACTTGCTCAATCGTTTACACGATTGCTCTTCCTTCGGTTTCTCGCCTCTAACAAGTCCACACAGAGCCCACCGTCTAGATTCTCACACTGAGAATACCAAGGTAACCTTTTTGGTGGTGTCATACTCAACTTGACACAGTCGAGGTACTATGAAGGCCGTTCGTGGTGTTCGGGGTGTTCGTGACCATGGTGATTGCTTTGTTCGAGTTCGCTGTGATCGTGCAATATAGCAGTCATGTTGTTCGAACGTTCAAGTGTTGTAGTGTGACGGATTATTTGAGCGTTCATGATCAAGGAACTTGAAGATGAGTCTTCAAAGGTTTGTTGATTCTTGCCCTTGATCTGTAATAAAGCATGCTGTAATTTCATTTTATGCATAACTGTATGTTTTCGTTTGTGATTGTAGTTGTAATGTTCATATACGATTGAAATTTGGAAAGATTCTTCAGCTGCTCATGGAAATCCTCATGTCTGATTTCCTTCAAGGAAGACATTCTATTAATCAAGAAACAAACAGTAGTTACAGCATCAGCCCAAAAAGGCTTTGGAACATCCATTTGAAAGGATAAGGTGTGGGTTGTTTCAAGGAAGTGTCTGTTCTTTCTTTCAGCAACTCTATTTTGAGATGGAGTATCTGCACAAGAGGATTGATGAATAATACCATGACCGCATAAGTAAGATCCAAGTACATGAAAAAAATATTTACCAGCATTATCAGTTCACAAGGTTTTAAGATAGACATTAAATTGATTTCGAATCTCGACATGAAAAACACAAGAATGAGACAATAACTTAGAACGATTTTTCATTAAGTATAACCAAGTTACACGAGAATAATCATCAACAAAAGTAACAAAGTAACGAAAACCTATTTGGGACACATCTAGACAAAGACCCCAAATATCATAATGGACTAACTCAAGAGGAGCATTAGCTCGTTTATGAACCCGAGGACTAACTAAGATGATAAATTTAGAAAACAGGCACGAATCACAATTCAAAGATGATAAGAAACAAAATTTTGGATAAAGTTTCTTCAACACAAAAAACGATGGATGACCCAAACGACAATGAACTTTAAACGGGGATATAACTTCATAATAAGCCACAACTTTTCGTATCTGATGGTAAAAAATGTAAAGACCCCTTGACTCATGTCCTCTGCCAATAATCTTCTTTGTTATATGATCTTAAAACAAGCAATAACAAGGAAAAAATAAGAAAAAACAATTAAGATCATGAGTAAGCTGACTAATAAAAATTAAATTAAAAAACAATTGAGGCAAATGTAGGATAGAAGAAAAAGAAAGTGATGGAGTGAGAGAAATAGTGTCGGGTCCAAGAATAGAGGAGGTTGATCCATCTGCCAAAGTGACAAAGGAGATGAGACAGGAGACAGAGGCATAGAAAATAGGTTAGAGTTACCTGTCATTTGAGCGATGGCACCATAGTCTATGACCCATTTGGTAGATGATGTAAGAAGACATTTCGTATTACCTCACTACAACAAAAGTCCCTTTTAATAACATCTTAGTATAGCATCTTATAAAAATCGTTAATAAAAATGAAAAGAAATTAAAAGGCACGCACGAGGGAATGAAAAAAATTAGGGCACACACTTGCGTACCAAATTTTCCTTTTCCACATCATGCGATCAATGTACTCACTTCTACCGTGCATACCTCTTCCACATCGTGCGTACCAAATTTCCCTCTTTCCCTATTTCTCACGTTCTTCTGCCTCCATTTCTCTTTCTCGTGTATTTTCTCTGGTTCTTCACTTCTATCGTTCTCCTTACTTTCCCTTTTCCACCTCTCCATCATTCTCCCTATTTTCGTGTTCCTCCATTTGATTTCTCCACCTCTCTGTCATATGTTTGTCATTCGCCATCTCTTCATCTTATACTCTATTCATCTGCTCATCTCTCATCTTCGACTCGGGGAATCTCTCCATCTTATACTCCGTTCGTGCGCCATCTACACTGTTCGCCCTAGTTTGCCATCTACAACTCCACAGTTTGTCAAAACACAACTTCTATATTCTCATTCTGTAATCTATAAAAAGGACAAACAACTAAAGGGACACACTCTCTTTGAGGTACTCACAAAACTTTTATTTTTATGTTACTCAAAATTTCCCTTTATGTTTCACAAATTATTTTAGTCACAAAGCTTTGTCATTATTTTTTCCAACTTGATGGTGGCTTTGTCATTCTTTTATTTTCATAATTTTGATGAGATGGTGTATTTCCACATTGTATCAGAGCCCAAATCCTAGAGTTTTATACTTCTCAATCTACTGCTTTTGTCAGCTTTCTGTCTCCATCAAACGGTCGTTGATAGAGGCAGATCCATCTCTGATCTACACTGTTCTGCCATATGCACAAATTCAAAGCTTCCCTGCCCTTTGTCCAATCACACGTGCTTTTTTCATCAACCTGGTTGTGCGTTCTACTTATATCTGAACGTTTATGTGAGCAATTTTGTTCTAGTGTTGGTGCTCGACCATTCAAACTCGATCCGGTCTAGAACTCAATCCTCGATTTCTACTGTGAAGAACTCGATCTGGTCCAGAATTCGATCCTTGGTCGAACTTGATCCAAGTCTTGATCTGATCCAGATCTTGATCCCTTGTCCAGAACTCGATCCTCAATCGAACTCGATCCAAGTCTTGATCCAGTCCAAAACTCGATCCTCGATCCCTCACTCGATGTTCACCCACTTGCTTTTTTTTTTAATAGGTTTTATCTTTTTTTCCCTCTATATTTATGCTTTATGATTGTTTATGCTACCATTTTTTTTTCTATTTGTGGTTATTTTGGTGAATTTCTGCTTTGATTAAGGAAAAGTCCAAGTGAAAATGCAATTACCCATTAACTAGAGGATTGAGAAGAAAGATAAAAATCTCATTGAAGAAATTGGAATACCTAATTTCAATTGCAAAGGGTTGTTCTTTTTCCTAAGAGTAGGAGCAATGAGGTATGTAAGCTTATCTTTCATTTCATCATCTGTTCAATTTGTAATGCTCTTCTATACTCTCATAAGTTGTTCTTTTATTGGGAGAAGTGTTATATCTTTCCAATATATGCATAGTTATTATTTATACTCTTGTTTGGATTGACAAAGCGTTTCCAAGATTATTGGTGATAGGGGAATGAGATCCTTCAACATCCTGGTTATTAAAAAAAAGGGGTGACAAAAAAGTAGAATCATATAGAGATATAGAAACTTGTAGGAGTTTCCTACTTAGAGCTGATGGCTGAGTATTTTACATCAAAAGTAGAAAAAAGTAGAATCATGTGTTGAATTCGTAATGCTCTTCTATACTCATTGTTTTTTGGATAATATGCAGTTTTTGGTGTCAAATTGAATTAAAAATAGGAAATACTTGCTCGTTGTAACTTAGATATTTGTGAATTGATGTTAACCATTGTGCCTATCCTTTGTTGCTTTGAGTTAAATAATCAACATCGACTTTCTTCCAAATCATTATTTTATTATAGAACGATTTTATGTTCTTGTTCTCTTAAGGGGTTGTGTTATTTATTCTCTTATTTTGTTAAGCGGTTGTGCTTTTGTGTTCTTATTCTGTTAAGGGGTTGTATCTTTGTTCTCTTAAGAATTCAGAGAAAATTATGTTGATTATTTTTTGCAATTATAGGCCCAAAATTAATGCCTTCTGTTGTTCTTTATGATTGAAATATAACTCCAAGATGGAGTCTATGAATTTTTCCTTTAGATTCAAAAGTGATGTTAATAAAATTTCAAGTGTAATATAATGTACCATTATGGAAGATATCAGGTACTAGTTCGAGTTTCTTCTTTTATATTTTTTGCACGAAGTTGACATGTAACAAAATCTTTTGTTTGTATGTTTCTCAATTTTACTTGTGTATTTCTTTATGGATTCATTTGGCAGGTTGGCTCCCTTCAATGGAGTAAGTAGCAAATGAAAATACAAAGTAAATAAAGTCTATGAAAATATACTTCTAGTTCACTTCATGGTCTTTCAATTTTTTCTTTCATATTAGTTCTCAACTTTAAAGTAAAGTCTATGTCCCAAACTCTCATCTTCGACCTTCATATCTCATTTAGATGTTGGATTTTTGCAAGACTTACATTCGGTCAAGGAGGAATGTAGGCTTTAATGGAGATGCATATATCACTCAACATATTTGTGTAAGTTTAATTTTGTATTTGTTTTTGTTCTTAATGTTGAAAATTCTTAATTTTGCATTTAGATTTTTAAATTTTTGGCTTGACCAAATGTCTAGTGCTAAAAGCTTTGTCTTTTCTTTAGGTATTGATCTATGTTTTCAAGAATACACATATTTAAAGTAAGTGTTTGCTTCAATCTTCTTGTTTATGTCAAATAACTATGTAAACTATTGATATTATAGGTTTATTGAATCGAAGGTAAAGGCTGTGATTTCTCTATTTTTGAACTTTGGTATATGGTCTCTTTAGTTGCATGCAATATTTTTTTCCCTTATATTTGTGTTTTACAATTTTAGTTTTACATCATGTTTAACACTCTATTGTAGAAAAATATTATCACATTTAATTAATGAGTTTTGAGTTTGATGGTAAATATATGTTCTTTTTGCAGCAAGTAGGGATAAAAGACTTCTCAAATTTTTTGATATAAATACTAATGGATGCATTATTTTAAAAAGATGGAGACTAAAGGATACTTACATGTCTTGAGGAAACTAGAAAGTTGAGGTTGCATTGTTTTTTTTCTTTGTCTTAATGTAATTTGTACAACATGTCGACCCCACAAAAAATATGGTTATTTTTATGGAATGTTGTATTGATTGAAGCATCCTATTACGAGCGATATTTATACTACTGAAAATTTATTTTGATTTACATATACTTACATACAATATTAAAGATTTATATGATTATTGTTGATTTTATAACGTCATTTGTAATAATTTGCTACTAGTATAAAGTACTATGTAAACTATATACAATTTGATCAAAATCAACTATCAAGACGAGATTCAAAATGCAATATGGTTCTTATAAAAAAATTGTATGATTGTAAAAACTGCAATCAAAAGTCAATTATATCATTTTTTAATGTTATGAAAACTTTCCTAGACACTAAAATTATGTAATAAAAAACGAATATTTTATAGCTCTTTTTATAGCATTGAAAAAACGTTATAGAAAGTCAAGAACTTTCAATAACATCAGCCACACAGCATGTCTAAAACGCTATAGAAAGTCTTTTATAGCATTTTTTACCGCTATAAAAAATGCTATAGAAAGTTTTTTTTAGCGTTTTTTTACTGTTATAAAAAACGCTATAAAAGATATTTTATAGCATTCTTTGCCAACGCTATGAAACGTTTTCATAACATTAAATATGTACTATTAAAAATTGATTTTTTATAGCGTTTTTTATAATGTTAAAAAAACACTATGGAAAGTCGGGGACTTTTAATAACATGGGCTATAACAACATTTCAAAAATGCTATGGAAAGTCTACGACAGCATTTTGTTTTAAAGCTATCGAATGTGATATTTGTTGTAGTGCCTATTTTAGCAATAGTGGCAATAGGATTTGATGAAGAAGATGCCTGCAAGGATTCCTAGAATACGTGAAATTTAGCAAAGTTGTCAGCAGAGATGGTAACAGACTTCTCAGCCATATCACTGGTGGAAGCTATCTGAGCATGTTGAGATCGTTGAGTCTTATATAACAACGTTCAACAATCACGTTTCATATGTCCTGGCTTACGACAATAGTGATAGACGATCTCTAGAGAATGATATTGGATTATCATAACTAGGCTTCTGAGAATTGTTAGTCATCTCTAGAGTACTGCGGTAGTTATTATTATTCTTACTCATAAGACCACTGTTAGGTTGAGAAACAAGCGAACTGGATTGAGAACTCTCGGTACGAAGAACACGACTGAAGGCTTCCTTTAATGGTAGAATTTCAGAATCAGAAAAAATATGTGTTTTAGCCATTCCAAACTCAGATGAAAGTCCATTAAAAAATAACATAACAACCATCTTTTCTCACTAAGCTTGTTGAACTTTGACATCGGGACTAAATAGCAATAGTAAAGCAAGTTCAACAGTTGTCTTCTTAAGTCGCATAAAGTAATTTGTAACAGATTCTATTTTCTGTTCAGCTCGGAAGAATTACATACAAACATCAAATATTCTATGAACGTGTTCTTTTTCAGAGTATAGAAATTCTAAGAATTCTAAGAGTTTTTTCACTAAATCACAATGATCTACCAAACCAACAACCTCACTTTCAATAGAATTCTTAATCTGAAGATAAAGTCAAGCATCATCACAAAGTCAAGCCTTTTTCTTTTCATCTTTTGATGCCTTTTTAGCCACATGATCATCCATATAAGTACAAGCAAATAAAATTGAATCGTCCGATACCAATCAAAGTAATTTTATCCATTTAACTGGTGTTCAGTTATCTTTGATGCTAGGGAAATTACATTAGATATTACCATATATGCTTCACTTCATCCATTATGAGCTAATAAACAGTTTGTAGATCTCACGAGTGGAAAGAAAAACCAGAATCGAAATCAAAGGTGAATAAAACAACACTAAATTGAACAAAACAGCAACAAACCCTAAGCACAAAAAAGGGTATTTTATCCAAATATCTCACAACTGGTTAGATTTCAATGGAACCAAATGCACAAAATGAGCAGAAAAGACAAGCCAAGAAGAACCCAACTGATGGAAAGTGAAGAAAATGCCCCATGTGCTTCCACGCTTGATGATGCGTGGAAGCACGTGGACACGTGGCGATGGACTTAAGTTGAAATGGTAGCACGTGTGACTCACGCACGGCTGTTTACGATGAACGACGACGGCAGATCGAGGCGGACGACGGTGACGGTCCATCTGAGGTGGGCGGTGTCGTCAAACAGCCACTCAAAGTGATGATTGAAATTCAAACCCTAACCCACAAAGCCGTCGAACAAATATTCTAAACCTTAGACTGCTCTGATTCCATGTACTCAATAGTTTTAGAGAGAATAATAATCTTATTCAATTAATCAGGCTGAATATAAATATATATAGGAAACTAAGAAATCCTAATCTAGAAAATATAAAAGTACAATAAAGGACAACTAATTATAATTACAAAATAAATACATATCATAACACATCTAATCAATTGCCCTTTTGAAAGTTGGCTAAGAATTCACCTGTTTACATATGAAATATGAAAGCCATGAGTAACAAATTGTGATTAAACAAGCATAATTTTAAAAAACCAAATAGTTACCATTTGGGAGCTCAAAATAGTAGTTTCTAAAACTTATTTTATTTAAAAAAGATGAATATCATAAAAAATCAATAGATATGCTTAATTTTCAATAACCAAAAATCAAATGTGTACATACCACGTAAGTTTATTATATGTTCTAAAATTTTAAAGTGTCTATTTTAGGCATTTTATTTTAGATTTCTTTTCTTATTTTAGTGATTAAACTATTTGATGAAATTGAAATTTTAGAATAAGATCTTAAGACTTCATACAATTTTTTAAGTTTTGGAGTAAAATTTGATATTTTCTCTTTTTTGTTATCGGGTTAAGTGTGAGGATTCCGTTACAAATTAAATATAGTACACCTGAATCGAACATATTTTTTTTTTTATGTTGCCTAGTTCTTCCTCAGTTAGATTAATGTAGAATAGTAGAACAAGTACAAATCTTATTAGAATAGCAAAAATATGTTTGTTGCACTCGCAGTAATTATGATCTCTTGAAAAAAATTGATGATTGCATCATCAAAGATACATTTACTAATACTAATACATCTTCAAATTCTTAATTAGCTATATGTAAATTATTCAGATTGTGGAACGAAAGATTATCTCAGACCTACACCGAGATTGACGGTGATTCTCTATGCATAACATAATTTGATACGATGAGATATAATATAACATAGACAAAGACACGGAGAACAAAAATGCCGAAAATTTATTTTTTGCCCTATACTTGTCAAGTTATGACAATTTTTTTTCTTGAACTTTCAATTTCATCAAATTAAATTCTAAACTAAAATATGTTTGGAGATTCTTGCACACATGTAATTTTCGTTAAATTCACTTCCAATTTTAAAATTTTGTAATGCATATTTTATCTTAAAACTCGCTAGTTTGAACAGAAATCAAATTTTGCACAAAATTATGCTTGGTTTCAAGATCCATAGTTGAATACTTTTTTTCAATTCAATGACAATTGTTGATGCCAAATTTTGGATGAGGTAAATACGTACCTGATCCTCTTGTGACAATAATAGTGAATTTGTAATTTAGGGAAGATAAGAAAGATCGTGTGGTACTTGCCATATAGACTTTAAAGCTTAAGTTAGCAACAAGTAAAGAATTTTTGTATGTGAGTGAACTTACTTCCTTTGGTGTATTCTTCTTTTTGTATAGAGCTTTCTTGACCTAACCCTCTCTTTTAGGGTTTCTAGGTTATCTCTTCAGCCAAAACCTCCCCTTTGGGCTAGATCCACCCGAAAGACACCTATTTGGGAGTGCATTCCTTGTGTTGGCCTCAACAATTACGCTCGTGGTGATGCTTCTCATTTCCTAGCCTTATCTTGTTTTAGACTTCATTGTTTGGCCTGTACCATTATTTCTTTTCTGTTCTTCTACACTTTTATCTTTTGGTCCAAAATTGTCCATAACGATATTCTAGCTATCATGTCAATTTTCTTTGAAGATTCATTAATGTTGCTCTATACATAGGCATGCTTTATATTTATTAAATATATTGTTCTAAAAAACAAATCGTGAGAATATTTTTCGATAAGAAAATTGTAAATGAAAGTTTATTAAAATTCAAATGGATATTTTTCTAATTTTTTTGAAAATGGGATGATGAAAAGATATGTGTTAAATACAATAAACAAATAATTACATTAGGGAGGGGAAAAACAGTAAATAAATAAATAAAAAAAAAAAAAAAAAATTTTTAGAAAAGAAAACATTCGATCATATCCAAAAAGTCGAAACAAAGAAACGTGAGTGGTCCGGCAAATATAGGCCGTTGATTTTAGAGGATAATATGATGGGAGGTGGGGGCCACTAATAAATGGTGGAAGTGGCCCACATATACGAAGTGTAATGACGTGGCCAATTCAAAATATTGCGTTAGTGGAAGAATAAAAATTTAAACACTGAGTATTTCGAAAAACAAAAAATAAACACTTTATGTAATTGGACATTTCAGCTGCGTTTTACTTATAAGGAATTGAGATTCTTTGTGTGAAAAAAAAAAAATAGAAGTTAATAAAATGTCGATATTAAAGAATATTTCTATTTCCAACCCATTATAAAAATAAAAGTTAAAACAATTAAATTCAGTAAATAAATATTCAAACGGATCTTAAAATAAATTAAAATATTTATTATTTATATTACATTCACGTTAGTATATATTGAATTTTTTATGATATAATAGAAATGTCTATTCATTCTTCATGTCAATGTCCAATTCTATGAAAATATAAATATATCAATAGAAATTTTGACATATTGATGTAATAAAAAATATATATTTATAATTAGCACGGTATCTTCTTTTAATATTTTTCATTAATTAAAATGCCTTACTAAATAATATGTTAATTTAATTTTTAATTAAAATAATAATATTTTATAATAACTAATAATTTTT